>NW_017732182.1:483671-504687 GCF_001890085.2 Hipposideros armiger | reverse complement strand
TATATATATATACATATATATATGTGTGTGTGTATATATATATATATATATATATATATACAGTATAACCTTGGATTGCGAGTAATGGTTCACAAGTGTTCTGTAAGATGAGCAAACATTTCTAATATATTTTAACTTGATAAATGAGTGATGTCTTGCAATATGAGTACTTTGTTTCAGGAACGAATTATGCTTACAAACCAAGGGATTATTGTATATTCTTTTCTAGACATTTTAAATCGAGTGTAGTGGTATGTAACTGTGGTTTTAATTTGCATTTAATGTATAAACAATGATGCTGAACGTATTTTCATGTACTCGTTTACCATTTCTATTTCTTCTATCTAAATATCTTTATTTAATCCATAATTTAAGAATTGAAATCCCTTTAGTCTTCCTAAGCCAGTTACTTTTCTCATCTTTAAAATGATACAATAGGACCTATCTTTAATTTCTATTGGCTCTTGTGAATGAACATATAAATATATTCAAGTCTTTCAACCTTAAAAAAATGACACCCACACACACAAAAGCCACCAAATACCCTTTTCCCATCTCACATCCACTGCAGGGTACTGACGTGTCACGTTGTCACCTAATCTTCACAGTGAAATCATGAGCGTCTACACTTACTGTCTCTTTCTCACAAACAAGAACGTCATCACAGCCCCACCCCATGAGCATGTAACAGAGATAACCCCTTTCTGCCTTGCTACAACTTTATAAATTCCTTTTGTCCCCAGTCCATCATTCAAATGGGTTTTCCTTACGTTTCCATCGTCAGAATATTTCCCTGGAAGAGAATGTCCACTTCCATGATTTCATTATTACCTGGTAATTCCGCAGCGCAGTGGGCGCTGATGATGCCCTGACATCATTGCTGGGCTGTGCATCATTATACCCTGTTCCTTATCATATATCCTCACTGTTCCCTTTTCAAAATCACCTTAATTCAATGTGTTTAAAATTAAACTGGTCACTTTTCCCTGCAAAGCCTCTCTCCTTCTGGTACCACCTGCCTGTGTGATGTTGCCACTAATGGTGTCAAAATCAGAAGCACGGAGTCCTGTTTGCTCTTCCCGATTCACATCCACGCAATCACAAAATTTCGCTTATCCATTCCCCCTCTTACATACGCCGTCCCATCGCATGATTACCCTCGCTAGACCACCACCGGTTCGCACCCCAAACCTGGAGCCTCCTGTGACTACTTCTTGCTCTTTTCTCTCTCCACATCATGTTCTCAGGGGTGCTTCTTATCATCCCACTGCTCAAAGGCTGTCAGTGGCTACTCGCTGCTCTTACAGAAAAAGAACCTCGTTATGTGCCTGTGCTGTGACGTCTGGCGTCCCTGCATCCCTACTCCCTGCTACCCCTGCCCACTGCGTGCGCCAAACACACCAAAGGTTTTTCGTTTCCTAGAAACTTCCTAGTGCTGCTGCTGGGGGTCCTCACTCCCCTTGTGCTGCCTGGTTGGCTGCCTGCAAAATATTTCCGTTGCCTCCACTCCCTAAATTGTTTGGCATTTCCCCTCTCCACTCCCCCTAATGAAATTCACCTTTTTGTGTGTCAGTTTCATTTTTATTTATTCTGAGGGGGTTCTTATCTAACCCCCTAGATTGTTGTTGTTTTTGATGATGTTCTTGCAGAGCATTCTGTACTTGGCAATCAAATATTCATTCAGTTTTATAAATGTTTTATTGTTTCCTTTGAAATGAAACATGAATGACCAGAGAGCAGTGACCATTTCTACCTGTTCTTCAGTTCCTTTTGTAGCATTTGACATAAATGAGCACCATATATTATTATACAATAACTTAGTCAATTAAACTGTTGATTGATTAATAGTGTATAAATTTAGTAGAATGTATCTGAAGTGAATAATATATTATCTGGGTTGGTGACTTGGGAAATGGTTGCTATTATTATAGCTATAATTGTATTTAACTTTAACATGATATATTTGATGCGGTTAAAAGCTCCTTTGAAACTAATACTCAATATAATTCAGTCAGGTATTTAATAAATGCCTGTAAAACTCTGTTGCTATATTTCTTTTTTTCTCATGAGACATGTATACCCTAAATCATTATCCTTTACATGAAAAATCTTCTAATCACAAGTTCTTTCTATTGTGCTGTGCCCCCAGCAGGGCCACCCTCACAGGCATGTGAAGACGGCCCATCAGAACAAATCAGAGCCGGGCCACCAGGCCCGCCATGGGCACCTTACTCACCGCCCCACCCCGTCTTCAGCATCAGCACCACTCACGACGATGCCGGCAGGAACGGCCCAGAATACACTGTCCATTCTGCTCTTAAAAGTGGAAGGAAACCATTCTCTCAGTAACACTGGCATCAACATACACTGCAGTGGATTTACTATTTTCTCAGGGTTATGGAGACAAAAGACCAAGTCCAACTAGTAGTTTATAGTGTCTTAAACATCGCAGTGTGCATGAACGTGCGTGTGTGTGTGTACACACGCAGACACTATAGAAAAAAAATACAGTTAGGAAACATACAGACTTCACCACCAATGCAAGGAATAAAAAAACAATCATGGGGATTAACATTCTCCTGTTAATTTAGAAAATTAGAAATAATGAAATATATAACATTGATTTATTTTATTTATTTGATTTCTTTAAAAAATCACTTTATTGAGGCATGATTCACATACAAAAATGATACATACTGAATGCATACAACTTGATGAGTTTTGAAGATAAGTCTGCATCTGTGAAACCATCACCCCAATCTATGCCATAAACATATCCACCACATCATTTAGGATATATCTCTTTTGGGGGAAAAATAATTTGGGACAAAGTGCTCTAACATTTCTGGGTCTCAAGTCTTCCCACCCTAAAATAAGATTGATGATACCATACCTCACATAGTTGTTGTAAGAATTTAATGAGCTTACACACATGAAATATTTAGAATATATCTCAGCACATAATAAATATTCATTAAAAGTCAGCTAGGTATTTTTTTCTAAAAACATTTTTTTTTTTTACCTGTTCTAAAATCTCGTAAGGTACAGCCTTTTGCCATTTCGGGTAAGTTCTGTGGCCTTCATTTCACAAGTAGAAAGCTAAACTAAGGCAAAGACAGGTTAGCACCTTGCCGAGGACAGAAACCATGCAATTCACTTAATATCTTCTCATTTTCCCCCTCTGATGTGGCTGTTCCGAGATTATCATATGATTGAGAGTTCTTCCTCTCACCTTTGGGAGTTCAGATGAGATGACTACCATTTGGAAATGGGCGTTAGGAGTGGTCAGCTTAGGCCAGCTCTGCTCTAACAAAATGAGATCCCTCTTATCTCTGATGAGAATTATGCGATTCAGAACACTGAGGACAATGAGGTTGAGGTCACAGGGGGAAATCGGCATGGAGCAAGAGAAAGAGGGCTCAGTACAATTTTTATTGTGCAGAGGGATGAGGGGCATTGATGCTTTAAAAGGTGTAGAAGCACAGGCAATTTCTACAGTATGCTTTGTGATTCATGTGTTATATGCCAGTGTGTCTGTCTATGTAGGAAATTTAAAAATGTTTATGAAATCACTAGTGTGTACCAGGTATGGTGCTTGAGTTTGGAAGACAGGAGTGGACAAAATAAAGCAGGTCCATGGTGTCATCTGGGAGATTAAAGTGATAACAGACTAATGAGTAAATATGTAAGCTGATTTCAAGTAGGAAAACATACCACGACTAAAACAAAAGGTGGTAAACGAAAAGTTGATGAATGAGGAGTAATAAATCACTTGACAACCTTGGGAGGATCTTACCAATCAGAGAAAAGAGCAAAGGCAATAGTTGTTACGAAGAAAAATGACAATAGGGCTGGAGTTCATAAACCCATAGGGAGAGGCACAACATAAGTGTCATGAACTGTGCAACATGAAATTAGAATTACAGGGAGGGACCAACGCATATGTGATCTAGTAGGCCAAACTAGAGTGAGTTCTTTTAAGCCAAATGAATTCTTATTTCAACAAATACTGGATGCATACAAAGCACCAGGTACTGTGTGAAATTGGGGGGATAGATCAATGAATAAAATGTATTTGGCCTTGACTTCGGGAAAGTTATGTTGCTCTGTGTGGCCTCTGCACAGGATTGGCAAAGCAAGTATTTGACAAGGTCAAATAAAAATGCCTGAAAACTGGAAAATCAATGAGGAAGCAGATAATTCAATAATTCCATCAAGGTCCTACAATAGAGTTTCAATATTAGATAGTTTTTTTTGATTTTCATTCATTCTTTAATAAACAATTACTAAACTAATATTACATCCAATATGCAAGGGCTTACATTATTTATAGAACTATGTGGATAAAATCAATTATAAATAATTTTCTAAGTAAAGGCTATAAATTTAGGGACTAGAAAAAAATAACTTGCTGTCTTGAAGTTGCTTAGAGTCTAAGTTAAATTGCAAAGGACTTAGGTGATTTTGCTATGTATGGTATGAAAAATAACAAAGAACATTAAAATAGTGTTTATAAAATATTAAATTAAGCTTTATTGCGTGCCAACAATATAGAACAAAATTTAATGCAGTATAAATGACCCATAAGTGTTCATGTCTGCATTTAGAAAATCCAGGTGATTTCAAAGGCTAAAATCCCTGTCTGCCAATTTAAGCTGAATTGACTTGAGATATTGCCACCAAGAGCACCTGGGGACATAAGGTCATAAAAGAAGAGATTACTCCAGCTTAAATCATAAAGCAGTTGTGTAATACATCAGGCCAAAACTTTTTAAATTAATTTTTGCTTTATTTATGTACTTGCTTATATTTAGAAATAATCCAAAACAATAGACAGGGCTATTCTTTTTTTCTCATTTCATGGAGACCGTGATCCGTTATCTTCTCTTTTCTGGTTAAGCAGCAGATTTATTGAACATAACCCTTATATGATGGCCTGTGGAATTAGGTGTTACATGAGGATTTGCTCTGACATGCACATTAAGTTGACTGAGTAAACCCTTCCTGAAAAACAATTCTAATGGCCATCACTGCCAAGTTAACCAAGGGCTCTGAAAATCCATCTGTGTTCTTTGAAATCTGTAATGAATATTCTGTATCAATTAATTGTATGGGGAATCCAGCTTTCTTTTAATGAGCTGCATTAAATGGTGTGGATTAAGAAGGCTAAGACTTATTGAAAACTATGAGCCAATTTCACTGATTTGTTGGATCTCTTTACACGTAAATGGAACTATTGTATCACAGTAGAACCCCAACAAAACATGCCTCATGTTGACAGATTGAAAAAAAAAATCACCAGTCACATTATGCCCTCTGAAGCATAGTCACAGATGTTTTAAAAAATTATTTGGCTTCTTTGTTTTGAATGATACCTGAAGATCTTGGTGCTATGAAATCAGGTAAAAAAAATTGAGCCTGGAGACAGATGTGTCTCTAAAAGTCTAAATCTTCAGGAATTTGCAGAAATTATAGGTAGGGCTTTGAATGTGCACAATGTATTGACTGGGAATTTGTGCCAACATGTCTAAATTTCCAGCTATACCCTTGCTGGCACCTGCATTACACAGGTACTGTTTGTTGAAAGTCCAGTTAAAATGCAACCTTGTCTGCCATGCTTTCCTTAGTTCTCATCTGCAGCTTCCATCTCTTCTGTACACCACTTTGTAGATACTTCTCTAGTAATGATAAGTATCATATTACATCAAATCATTAGTGTATCATATTACATCAAATCATTAGTATTCTCTCTGTCTTCCGAACTCTGAAGATTCCACCCAAACAAAATATGCACACATTCTCCCTCCAGGATGGGAACTGAGTGCATTTAACGCTCTATTTCCAGATGCTAACATGGCAGGATATCGGATATTGGCATATTGTGATATGTCATAATGTGCTAATGATATTTATCTGCCATATCACAGGTAATCAGTAAATGGTGTACTGAATGACTGAAAAGATGGATGTTTGGATGGGTGGATGGACACTGCATTTTTAACCATTGTACAATAGCTTTGATGCTTAAATTCTTGAAATTTGAGCTACTGTGCTCACACTTGCTGAAGATATGTTGAGGCGTATCTCAAACACGAAAAGGCAAAAAGCTAACTAAGATGAAAACAACTAATGTACAAATGTATGTCTTATTGTATTGCTTTGGCAGAAAGACTACTGCAAAGTGCACAAAGAAAGGTTGGGTATGGTTTCATTTTCAAAGTTAAAATGAGTTATTGCTCAAAACATATACACTTTTCTGGAGGGATTTTAAAAAGTATCTGCGTCAAATAAGAGAGATTTACTCTTAAATTAGATAACTGACTTTTAAATAGCTAGTGCCGGAATAAAAATGATACAGTTTGCATGTATGTCAATGTCTACCATAGGTAAATCTCATTTTTCTAGAGTTGTTATTGAGAAAATAATACTAACATTGCTATTTAATTATTGAGTGCCTATTATACCTTGCACTGTCCCAGATGATTTAAATATTTCATTTAAATAATACAATTCTATGTGCTAAGTAGTACTATTAATATCAAATATTTTCAGAAAAAATAAGCCAGTTTTTCAAAAACTGTCAGCTGGTAAGCTACAGAGGTACAATTTGGTGACAGGTCTGCTGTCCACTCAGCCAGGAAGCAATTAAAATTCACCTGCTACCAACAGCCAAACAGCCAAGCAAACACAGATCAGGATTTTGTTCAGGTTTGTGAGATTAAATTAAACTAAATCATGTGTTTAAGCAGTTGCAGTGGACATGCCCTTGAAATGTATTGCCAATAAAATTCATCTCATAGGACACTGGAAAAGAAAAAAAAGCATACTAATAAAAGAAATGATGCTTGTTAGGAAAAAGCCTTCAAGGACTTTGATAAGATGGTCTCTTCTCTGGTGATGCTGTGCTTGGCCATCCATCCCTTTGCCCTTGAAGACCATGATGGGGGACATTCCGTAACATCAGGGCAGGTTTCCTGGTCTCTCTCATCTCCAAGATGTGTAGCTGTGCCCCCTCGTTACTTCATACCTTTGCTAATCTATTATTACAGAGGTTTGTTTGTTACAGTTTTTTCAATAGTCTGTAGGTTTCCTGAGCTTATGCACTGTTACTGTTGTGCCTTCTCTATTTAGTACATATTTTAATACCCATCAAGCTATTATTCAATGTTTACTACATAGAAGAGGAAGAATAAACAGTTTCTACATGCTGATATTAGTAAATGGAAGAGTTGAAATAGTCCCAGGGCATTATAAAGCTATCTCTAAAGATCTGTAGCAGATGTAACAGCGTAATTCAGGGAATCTATAGCAAACATTTTATTAAATGTTGGCCAGTGACCACATGGATATAACCTATGAAGCCATATCTCTTTGTTTGCTAAAATACCTATCCTGGTAATGATCATCATGGCATAAGTTTAGGAAACTCTTCTAAGGTTTCTGGATTTGTATTGCATCTGTCACCTTCTATCAATATAGTTGACATATGGAAATTTGGTGACGCTCTTTTATTTGGAGAAAAGGCATTACAGAAGTCTTTAAGATATAACTATATTTTGTAAGATATGATATTCATATATATGTAAATGCATTTTCACATCTATAGACCTTGCTCAAAATGTTTAATCTATTTTTGCACATTTTTAATATACAAAAAATAGTTAACGTTGAAATATTTTTGAAGATTAAATTAAACAATAAAAAGAGTTTAGAAAGTGATTAAAATAAGGTAAAACTTCAATGCGTTAAATATTATGATTATTATTCATGTAAAAGAAATCTATCACCAGAGAATATTTACAAGAGAAAGAGTAATCAAAGAAATTGCATTGAAATGTAAAAATTTAGGAAGTGGAGTGCTTGACATTTAATGAGAGTCTAATTAAAAACATACAAAACTATCATGTGGTTGATTAGCTTTCATGTTTTGAAATTAGTTAAGTAATAATAAGTATCTAGGTTTGTAATATAACTGTTCCCTAAGGCTTGTTTCTTAGGTTCCACCTGGCATGGTTTTGAATACTGAATTAATTTATTAAAACTAAAGAGAAATTAAAAACTACAGCCTATGAATTCAGATTTTTGCATCAAAAGTAAAGCATCCATTTGTGCAAACTCCAAGTCAGTGAATTCTTCCCAACAGCCATATACTGATCTCTAGATTCTTGGTACACCACACTAATTCAAACCTGAAAGGTAAATGTTAAAGGCAGCATTGGGAATTTTGCTCTGTCTTTAGCAAACCATGGGGCCACAGACAAATGCATCATAGTCACATGCATTGAAAATGTCTACATAGCAAACCAACCAGGAGAATAATATATTTCTAGAATTCCTGTGACTTCCCACTCCAAGAATATTGCAATAACGATTATCTGCTCCTTCCCTCTATTCACAGATTGCTGCACGTGTAATGTTTGTCTGAAAAGTTGCTGAAGTAATGAAAGAATGCACTAAAACATACAAGAAGTGAAATGTTCCCAAATGCTGCCTTTTGAAAGGATTAATCTTCCATGAGTGATTTACTCTATTAAAATAGTTTATTCATGATAAGATAGCAGTTATTGAAAAGTGTTCTCCTGGCTGAGGGCACATTCTCTCACAGACTCTACTATCTTTTCAGATAATTAAACACTGTCTTGCAAACATTACCTCTTCTATGCCTTTAAGCATGTCAGAGTAAATTGCATTTTCAAGAAATTCTTGCTCCATCCATCTTCGTTTCCAAATGCTGTTTTGTCACTCTGAGCCCTGTCATACATAAGGCCTGGAAATGCATCGTTTTCTCGAATGAAATCACTTGTATGTTTTTCTACACCTGGGCAATACCTATTAACCAATATGAAATAATGCTCCTGAGGGTTGAAGTGGAGTGCCCTTATTTTTCTTGGTCACCTATTTATATGATTTCAAATATCAACGGTACGAGGATGACTTTGATTTATATTTCTAGACCTGACCCTTTGTCCTCTCTATCCCCATGTGTTATATAGCCTGCCAGATATTTCTTGATCATAAATGGAACCAAAATTTTGCCTTCCCATTTCTGCCTTCTTTCCAATAATTTTAAAAATAATTCTGATACCTCCCTCCCCCCCAAATCTCAGAGGCTGTGAATCATTTTTTATTCTTCCCAATCCTATGGTCACAATATGGAATCATGTGCTAAAAATATATTATGTTATACCTCTAAATCCAGTTTTTCTCTCTTTTTTACCACCCAACACTTCACCCAGACATGCAAGGACTCATGTAAACTGCATTAAAATATTGCAATGATATCTCTGTTTGGAAGTAATATTAATATCTTACTCAGGTCATATTATCTCCCTTCCTCAAATTATTCTACTGGCCCATTTTTGCTCCAATAAAACTCACTTAGAAGATTCACGGATCTTTGGCAAATAACTTCAGTTCATGGCTTATGTTTATCACCTGTTGAGTTGTTTTACTCTAGTCAGACTGGTCAGATTTGAGAACATTTTTCCTCTCTCATAGTTTTATTTTTAATTTAAGATGAATTCTTCCTCAGCACTATTTCTAGGGTCTGCAGTCTCCTGACTGCTGAGTTAACACCAGGAATTAGAGATAAACAAGCTATGGTTACCACTCTCAAGGGCTATTCCTAGGAGGGATACAATAAGTGGACAATTCTGTTCATTGTAATCAGTGCAGAAATAAAGGTACCTATCAGGAGGTACAGCAAAGACATGAGTAACTAGGTTGCAATAAAGTCATTCAGGCAACGATTCAGTAAGGGCATCTGGAGAAGGGTTCTCCAGTTAGGAGAAAACCAATGCAAATGGGGAGGCAGAAAACAGAGCAAGGTATTCTGAGAACAGTGATGATTTCAATAATGCCAGAATCAAATATGTATGGGACAAACCTTTAGAATAATGTTGGAAATTTTTATTGGAATTAGCTTCAATGTAATGAAAACTTAATGATTATTTTCTCCAATATGTATATATGTTGTCAATTTTTTCAATATATATTTTTAGTTTTAAATGAGATTACTCAATATTAAGCATGCCTTTAGAGAAGCCAGCATTTCCTTGTAGGGTCTTATATTTCCTCTAGGATTAAAATGTTTTAAGGGCCCCATTCTGTATTTGGATTAGCTAAAGAGTTCAACAGTATCTAAACTGGCTCTCTGGGTTCCTAAGGGTTGGTCAGAAAGGCCATTCGTTGCTAAGAAAGGTGAAAGGCCAGGCAGCTCTTTGTGCTCGTACAGCTCCCTCTGTGTCACACAGCCTTCTCTCTCTTTGGACCAGGCTAATGCTTTCTCCCCTTTAAGTCTCGTGGCCATTGATCACCCCCTGAATATACGTTTATGAAGCTGCCTTCTGTGCAAACGTTCTTTTTCTGTGAACGAAGATGAATCTTCCCATAATTGCATCATTGTCTTTACACAATAATCTTAAAACAAATCTTTTTTTTTTTAAGTTCTCTTTTATACTACATATAAGATTGAGGTGCTCACTAGGTCCCGATGTGAAAAAGGTTTTAATTAAAAAAAAAAAGCTTCTTAGGGTATTATCTTATAAACATTTTTATTCTCTGAGTCAAGTACAGAGTCTGGTGTACAACTGCTCACTTCACCTGTGCATTCCCACTAAGTAGTGTTTCTACAGTCACGCATTTCATAAATAATGCGCAACATCTATAGAATAGCTTCATGGAAATGAAAACATAATTACTGCAAACAGCTGTCAGAGAAAAAAAATGAACAAGTAAGGAGATTAAGCAGATTGATTTTATTTAGAGGATTGAAATAGGCAGCGTACCCCAGATCTAAAGATTCGAGTGTCTCTGCGGTGGGTGTTGCCTTACACTTTGACAGGAAGCAGTAAACATGGTGCGGATGACGTGATTTATATTTGGGTTGTTTTACAAGCAGGGAGAGAGTCTCAGTCAGTTATTTGAATAGGAAATGGTTTTCTAAGTGGTTACCTAGTTTCAAGGGAATAAAGGATTCTAATCCCAGCTAATGGCTCAAGAGACAAAAAATTGGGAGTTGTAGAGCTTGTGTCTGGTCTTGACAACAGGTTCAGGCAACATAGGGAGGTCTGAAACCTCCCCCCCCCCAGGTGAAGAAGGGGCCAAGTGACAACAAGTGTTATTGGAACCATGAGAGAGATTGGACAAGAGTCTTCTCTGAGTCATAGGGGGAAGAGTTGTTCTTTGCAGTAGGCCATGTCCCGGAAGACAAAAGCATGAGTGATTTTTGGAAAAAAATAAACCACGGATGTTTCTGTCATTGTTCTCTGGGAGTGGAGAAATCAGGTAGAGTTTAACATTGTGTTACTCAAACAAGGGGGCCATTAGACTGGGGTGGCTGTAATGCTGGGTGGCCCATGTAATCAAACCAAAATCTCAGCCTGTAATGCCTCAGGTTATGAAATCAAAACACTAAGACAACCAATCACAAAAAGCCACGAGGTTTTAGGCTATAGCCAAGTAAGTAATGTCCTGTCTTTGCTTCCGCACTTTTTCTATAGGTCTTCACCCTGACTGCTGTCTGGGTAGTGCTCCTAACCACTTCCGGTTTGGCGCTACCCAGTTCGATTTGATTTTTGTTCAGATAAACATTTTTAATATGCTTCAGTTAACCTTTTAACAATTGTCATGGTTTAGAGAATATTTGCAGTGAAATTATTTCTGGTATTTATATTCAATGCTGTTTATTATCAGTTACTCTAGCTTAGTTTATTTTTTAATTAGTAACTTCTTTAAATATATTAGGATTTTTTGTTTGTTAATTTGTTTGTTTCCTGCTAAGCCTTTTTTTCCCCTCAGAAACTCCTTCATTGGTCCTACTTCCATTGGCTTCTTTGGGGTTTTTTTGTTTATTTTTTGCATTAACATGCTTTTAAATTACAGTAATATATCATTACTTCCAACAGATGTGAGCTCCTTTGTAGGATCAGAAATGTGACCCAAAATTTGTTACTGCAATAGAAAAAAAGGTTTGGTGTTTTTAATTTCATTAGTAAGCAAGATTTTTTTTTTCTTGTTCTACATAGAAACTGGGTGAACTTTTCGTTTAAAAAGACTTGCAAAATAAATGACTGTGTGCTTGATTTATACAGGCAACATAGAAACTGTGCATTTTAAAATTGAAAGAAAAAGAAAGGGAACTTGGATTTTATGCTAGGATTTATCTTCATGCAGTTTGTTAGATGTGGATCAAATTAATGGAATATTTCATTGATATTGTCCTGCCAGAATTCATAAGTATGCTATAATTTTTCACTGGTTACTGTTCTTGAATCAGCACTGAAACAACAAAGGTTCAGTGCTGTGATACATGGTGCTATAATATTGATTGTTTATACACTTGCCTTTTCTTTATCATATGACCCCAGGGATCCCTGCTCCCCTTCAAATGCATGGTTCCTACCAACTGGGCCACAGGGATTAACAAGAAACAATAGCAGATTTCTTCTAAACTCTTTCCAACCAAGTATAGCACTTTTAATCTGGCTTAGTGATGATATATTAAAAAAAAATTGGTCATTTTTTTCTACAATAAATTTTCAGTAAAAATTTTCAGAAAAAAATTTATTGTAATCAGTAGAAGATAGCCTGATTCCTTTGAGCTGCATACCTATTAAGAAAGAATGAACAAATTCATATCTAAAAAGTTGATGTTTATAGGTATTATTCTAATTTAGATATCTTTACAACATCATTAAAAATCAGCCGTAGTACAGAAAGGTCCATGCTAAAAACATGCATATATACATATCATCTTCTTGCTGTAGAAATACACTTTAAAAGTGACAAAATGTGGCAAACAATGCATAGAATGCCTTTCAGACTTTTGAACCCGCCTAATTCAAAGACAGGAGAGAAGATTCCTTTCTGTCTGCATCCTCAGCAACACTTGTGATTTATTGATTTATTGATGATGGCCATTCTGACAGGCGCCAGGTGATAGTCACTGTGGCTTTGATTTGCATCTCCCTGATGATTAGTGATGTGGAGTATCTTTTCATGTGTCTGTGATACAGAGAACAAACTGATGGTTGCCAGACGGCAGGGGTATGAGGAGATGGGTGAAGAAGTGAAAGGGAATAGGAGGTACAAACTTCCAGTTATAAAATAAATAAGCCATGAGGATTTAGTATACAGCACAGGGAATATAGTCAATGATATTGTAACCACTGTGCGTGGTGACAGATGGTTTCTAAACTTACGATCACATCTTAAGTTATATAAATGTGGAATCACTATGTTGTACAGCTGAAACTAATATAATATTGTTTGCCAACTGTACTTTAATAAATTTTTGAAGGCTTTCTAAATCTCACAGAGAATGTATTGCCTTAGAATCAACCAAATTCTGTTAACAGCTCCATTTCGGAACAAGTGATAGATTCAGTTAGAATATCTGCAAAATAACTTAACTTTGATCAGGGTTTGTATTTCTCAGGGAAGTAAATTTTATCTAGATGCAATTAAGTATATTTTAATAAATATTTCCTGCACTAATGTGTAGCTTTTGAAAAGTGAGGGTTTTTTGTTGTTGCTTTGTTTTGTTTTGTTTTGCTGGAAATATTCAGTCTAGAGAATGGCAGATTTTGACATGAAGCATTGCTCCTGTTTTGGCTTGGGAATATTTCTGAATTTAATGGGCATTTATTATGCATGATCTCTAAAGAAACTTTTAATAATAGAAATAAAAGTGTTTTCCTAAAAATAACACAAATACATCCTAAAATCAAGTATAATATGCTCTCATTATTATGTATATGATATTTATAATGCTGATAATTTTTACTTTTTGGAGACTGTATATGGAGGCAAAACTGAGTCAATTTGCTATTTTGCAAATTCATGTAACTTCAAAGTAACATGCATATTTTAAGATCTGTTGAAGGCTTATTCGTGGCACCTCACAGAGTAAAACAGCTCTCACATTAAGCGGAGAAAAGCATGGAGGATCTGTGCGTTGTCCAGCCAGCGGGCTACTCTCAATATGTTGGTCCCATCCAATCGTGTGGTGGAAGGATTTTAGCCCTTCCGTCTTACTCTTTATTCCCTTGCAGTCCATAAGACAGTCGGAACTAGCCCCCTTCGGTCAGGCTCCCATGATGGCTTTTTCTGATATTGGTCCCACACAGTACACGTAGTTCAGATTTAGGATTCTGAAACATTGGAGTGGGCTCTTATGGTCAACCATTGCATAATGCTATTGGAAACTTCAAAATCACATATGTATTATATTGAAGGAAGAACTAATATCAGTGTTCAGGGCTAGGAAACCATTCACAGGACTCTGAGATAGTCCTATCCAAGCTCTTAGGTAAAATCGCATCTGCCCTTGCAAACAAATCTGATCTAACTTGTAGTGACTGCTACCCACCCCTACTTTCTCTGTGTTCTACCTTTGCATTTCCCAGCTACAGGTAACATGCACCCCTAATCCTGCCCTGACATGGATACCATTATGAAAATAACCTTTTCCCTCTGACTAGTGGATCTGTGTTCTTTAAGTTAGTATCACCGTGTGGTAAATTGTGACTGTACCAAGGGAAGGCAAAGCCTTATCCTCAGTAACTATTTCTCCCGTTCTGTCTGTTGTAAGGGTTGGTCAATTTGCTGGACCTTTATGTAACACATTTCTTTGTTCCCAATCGCAGCGATTTCCTGAATTGTCCTTCAGTTTCTCTTTCTAGGGCCAGAGACCAACATTCTAGCACCTGAGTAATTCCCTAAACCCTTCTCAAACAAATACAAATTTTATTTCACAAAAACCAAATTGGTTGAACTTTTTCACTAATGTATATATATTATGTAAATATTATACCTATATATGTATGTATGATGCACATATATGCATGTGTGTGTGTATAGATATACCACACATATACATACACACACACACATATATATATATACACAAACGTACATACATATACATTTACCCTATCAGTGTATTTTCACTTTTCAAGATACTAAAGAATTCATCACATATGTATTTGATTCCAATACTCACTCATTACCATGGTATTACCATGGCAACACCTTATCTAATTACTATCTGATTGGGTGAACTTTTCTGCAGCTATTATACTTGTACAGTGATACAAGCTTATCAACAAAAGGAGTTTGATGATTCTATCAAAGGGAGTTTATACATTCTATCTTTGTATGTACAAATGTCTTTCTTATTACGTTTATTTCCCATTAACTTATCCAGTAACACAGATATTTTATGGCAGTAAAGACTAAATGCACAAACTCAGGATTCACCTGAAAACCCAAATCTCTCATCCGCAGATTACTTTCAGAATCACTTTCTCATGTACAAACCAGAACTTAGTTAGTGTTCCAGTGTAATCTTGGAAATATCTGAAACATTTCAAAATATTTCTATTTTTTGCTATTTTTTTTCTCATAACATATTTTATAGTGCTTTCTACAGTACGGGAAACAAAAAGATCTCAATTCATCTGTGTTGTCCATGTCACTTTTAGTTTTAGTGACACATTATGTAACACACATCACAGAGATTGTCTCCCACCTTTGTGGCTGAAAACAGCATAGATTCTGTCATTGTTTTCTCCTCAAATGTTTGGCAGCTTTGCTTTTTCCTCGACCCCATCTGTCTGTTTGCAGCTGCTCAGTTGCATTTATAGTCACATTTTTGGCTTTCAAAATCAATAGTTAAAAGTGTTTTTTTTGTTGTTGTTGTTGTTGATAAAAATTCTTCAAGTCCAAAACTCTAATGACCCACCCCTTCCCACCTTCCCCACCCCAGATGTTCATTCTCAAGATAATCTCAGATGAATACAATTGTGATAACATTTTTAAACTCAGAATTTTAGAAATTCACTATAGCTATCCATTTATCCATATTAATGTAAAATTATTGTACCTATACATTTTAAAAAGAAAATAAGTACATACATATGCCTTTAAATTTTATTCAAGAATAACACATAAGTAGAAGTGTACAACTATTATTCATGTACATAACTATAACTCAGGTTATAAAGGGATTGTGACATGTTTAGTAAATTGATTTCAAAATTGTTCCAATTGAAAAAACAAGATGTACATTTATGCAACTTTTCAGCTCATTATTCACAGTTCAATATTCAGTTCAATATTCTACTCAATGGGGCCAACACAACGCGATAGATAATGTCCTAAAATTGTAAATATGAGGGAAGAGTTTAGGGGAAGAAGCCGAAATGCGCATGTCCACCAAAGCATGTGATTATCCCAGAAATCATATTCCTTTGCAGACACATGATGCATATGAAAAGATGAAGGAATTCTAATAATGCAGGGAATTACAATACATTCCTCTGAATACCTTTAAATGTGTCTGTATGACAGTAATTGGTTGGAAGCTTGTGGACACATATCTGGGCAATGAATGCATCACTGGTTTGGAATTTTAACTAACTCTTTTTGGTTGCTATTTTAACTGCAAATTCCAAATGCTTAGAGATATAATACCAGAGGGGATCTGTCACATTCAGTGACTTAGAAACCCTGTACTTAAGGAGGAGCTGCAATGAAAACCAAAAAGGAAGACATTGATTCAAGACCAAAAAAACAAGAGCCAGAAAGTCAGAGAAAATCACAGTAAGTCATCATGTGTTAATTCCCAGCACGCCTCCCCCAGGCTTCCTAGGGACATTGCTTGCGCTACCAGCCTACACAGCTGCTGGTGCGTTCCTGCATCATGTGATGCTCCAAGGTGACCTGAGGGCGCCTGTGATGCTGAAGGACTCCATGAAGCTCCCCAAAGGTGGTGCCCACCAAACTGGTGCCCAGATAGAACCCCCAAATTGCAGTTTCTTTTATATATAAAAGTATGGTAAGATGGATTTAGCAAGTGCACAGGGTTTTTCTTCTAATCAAATGTATCTATAGTTATATAACTTGCAAACAATTTAAGAATTATTTCAATTGCTGTACTTTCTCATGTCTATGAGATTTGTCATTATTTCTAAGGAATGGTTCTAGTATTTCATCTAATTTGTTGCAAGTGCTCTTGAAGATTAAAATCAGTTTACATAAATTATACAATACCCCAGGATTACTGAACCGGTGTTCATCTTATCTTGTTGCTAACTTGGTAAAGTAGAATCTTCCATTTTGATGCTATGCAGTATAAATACTTGAAACTCTATTGCACCTTACATTGGGAATGGTAGCATACCAAAAATAAAAGCCAAAGATTCCTTTTTCAATAAAAATATATCCATAGACACACATGTAAATTAGACTTTATACAGGGATGATAGCATATTCCCAATAATAATTGGTTGACAGCATAAGACATACAAGAGAACAGTTTGGCCAATTTTTGTCAATTGTGTGATGGCATTTCATGAGAAGAGCAGCGATGAAAGTTGCTTAAAGAAATATTTACGTTAATATACAGTCAGTGGCTTTCTGCCAAGTATGCTTTGTCAGTAGTTTCCTAATTACTTACTTTTTTTGTTGTGTTCACAGCCATTCTGAAATGATAAGGACCCTTCTTAAAGCTGCCAGACATTGAAGGTCTTTTGTATATTTCACAGACAAATCACATTTCACATCATCAGTAAAAGAATGCAAACAGTGTTATCCTTGATCCGGCCCACTCAGTGACGTTGTCGAGAATATTTCTTTTTTAATTTGTGGTATTAAATTTATTTGCTCAGATATGTGTCCACAATATCTTAAACTATTCTTTTACAGAAATAACTTTCTCATAGTCAACTTTAAGAGTGAAAAATGAGATCCTGAGGCTTTTCTGGAAACCAAGGTCGTCATGATCACAAATAAGTATCAAATTTTTTTAAATATTAATAAATGAACAGAGTGACAGCCCACACCAGAGGCTTGGTCTGGGGAGGAGTGGGTGGGAGAAGAATCCGCTCTTTTTTAAAATTTTTTAACCAGTCCTCTGTCTTTCTTAAACTCATTGTTTCATTCTTACACAAGTCCTACCTTTCCTTTTTGCCCTCTTCCCGGCTTCTCTCCTCATCTGTTTTGTTCCCTTTTTATCTCAGCTTCCGCACAGAAGTGATTTGGAAAAGGGCGTTAGTATATGCAGGGCCGAGGCCAGCGTGGCCGGGCCAGCCCAGAGAAGACACTGTGCTGGGCTAGGTACACAGGCCAGCCTGCCAGCCCGTCCCCATTCCAGCTGCAGAGGTCACAGTGCCAGCCGGGTGCCGCAGCTTGGGCTGTCAGAAGGCATTAGAGCAAATGTATGTGCAGCAATAAACATGACTCAAAATAAGACCCTGAAACACAAGTGGAAAAGAGGTAAAAGCATTGATGTTGTTATCTAAAAGCCTAATGTTTCCACCTAGGAGAAAAAGGGCAAAAATAGCAAATTTCCACCTCTGACTGGCTGACACTCTAGGCAGCACATTAAAGGGCCCAAGAATGACTTACAGTTGAGATCTTTCTAAGTACCTTTCTCTATTTTCTCTCAAAAAGTATTAAATGTGCTTTTTTGTTTCTTTCCCTAATCACCTAACTTACTGCTTCTGTGAGCTATTGATTTAAATGAAAATGAGCACTCAATAATTTAATCCAGTGGAATATGAGAGATTAAATATCAGAAAACGGGCAGACTCACATTACTTAGAAAGCACTAGATTATCCTGGAATGTTTTTCATTTTTCTGTTGGGAGATGGAATAGGGCTATTTATTACTTGAAAGTGATTGGTTTGTCTCCTGGATCCAATCTTGAAGTAAATATGCATCAATGATAAGAGAAATATTCGTGTTCTGTATTGGTGACTCATTTTATATTTTCTGTGGCTTGCTGTATATGATTTGTATATGTTTGTATAAATATACAAATGTTGCTTAGGCCCTCATATATTCCCAAAAGATCAATGAGAAAAAATCAATTACTTGTCAAGAAGAGGTGCGTTTTAAAAGAAATTTAATATTACATTCAACTTTCTGTAAAAGGTTTAGAATGAGGCAGTGTTATTAAGTTTTGTTTATAAATTCAGATTTGGTGACTTACAAAGGCAATAAATCACAGTATTTAAATTTCATCAAATGGAAGTAACCTAAAATAGATGACACTATCTTGATAAAGAAGCAAATATTCTTAAATGCCTTGATTTCTAATGAAAACACAGATAAATTATCTTTCATAGATCTGTGGTCAAGCTGGATTAGGTCAGGAATAACAAATCATAAAAAATATGGTATGGGCAATTATTAAGCATTAGAATTTCTCTCAGTGTTGAAATTAAATATAAAATTTTTCTAGAGAATGAAAATTGTTTTCAAAACAGTTGTAAAATTTGGTTTATAAAAATTTATGGCTTGTTAATCGTTTTTTACTAAGTGTTTTGAGGAATACAATAAATATTGGAAAGTCTTCAAATTTCTTAGATTCCTTAGATAAAACATGCAATTTATTAATGCAGCACTAAAAACAAAGTCAAAAAATGTTCAGAAAAATACATATCTTTTAAACTATAAAAGAACATTTAACATATACTTACAATATAAATTAGGTGTGTGAACACTTTGAAGAGATTTAACATTCAGTATTTGAGTGTATTCTGTGTAATTAATTTATATAATTATTTATCTCTTTTGATGAGCATAGGTTCTCAAATAATCATATTTTGCTGTAGTAATTATAATTTTAAAAAATAATTCCCCATATGTAAAATTGCTGAAAGGATGCACTTGCAAATATTTTTGTATATTGTATCTTTGGAGACCTTTAATTTTCATCTTCCCTTAATTATTTTTAATTCTCAATAATCCATTTTCCAATGAATTCTGTAAGCATGGAGACATATAGACAAATGCATCAACTACACAAAAGGCACCCACCTACCAGCTAAGGAACATTATTCTCTTGTATATGGCTGGTAATTTCTTAAGTTCCTTGTTATGGAAAAATGTGAAAGGGCAAGTATCCTTGGAAGAGATAATGTGGTCTTAACAGGGTGTTGACACCATTGTAATACAGTTTAAAATATCCTTACACTAAGTGGTCAACACCTGTTTGTAAACATTTTCGAAACCAGATTCTGCAGAAATGAATGAAGACAGAGGAGTACAAGACATTAAGCATCAGGGAGGAGTTTATCCATTTATTCTTTCATTCAACAAAATGCATGCAGCTCCCACCCTGAGCCACACAGTGATATAGGTACAGGTGATATCATTGTGAAAAAAAGAAAAATATAGGCAAGAATTTCCTTCAAGGAATTTATATTCGGGAGTATGGGGGATGGTGGAGGGTGGTGCTGACAGAATAAAAAATATAAAGTTATGTAAAGGAAATAAATGCCGGTGCAAACTTCACTTGATGCGATAAATAGCATACTTACAGTTACTGTTTAAATGTATATAGTCTTTGAGAGAGGACTGTCAATTGTGAAGTGCTCAATGGTAATAAAAACCAAAGCGTTTAGCATTGTGACAAAGTGTGGCTCAAGCACCGTTTCCCTGAGTGGTGGTCACGCTTTGGGCATCAGGGAAAACGGGTGGGGTCCCAGCACGTGGGAAGGGGCTCAAATTAATGAGCCACCTCAAACGTGTCCTCAGACAGGAGCACGTGTGCAATTAGTGTCTCACAAAGGCACTTATTTCAAATCCTCAACTCCGAGTTGTGTAGTGTTGGCTTTTATGCATATTGCACATCAAATTGAGAGAGATAGGTTCACTTAGTACAAACGTATCTGACTATCTTTAAGGCCAGTGGTTTGTAAATGTTTAGGAACTCCAATCCTACCTTTGCTTTTGTGCCCCTCCCTTTAACTGACCAGTGAGTATAATATTAGTGAAGTCACTGTCTTTGGAAGAATTGCTGTATTTTTGTTGATGACAATGTGGTCAATACTGTGAGAATATGGTGGGAGAATTAATTTTCATTACATTTCACTTATGGAATAGTGTATTATAGAATTCACTGAGTATAAACAGAGCTATGCACTACTCCAACCACATTCTTATTTTCTCTGAAGGAGGCAAAATTAAATAAACAACAACAAATCACAGCCAAGGGACAAAAAA
>NW_017732182.1:473037-477051 GCF_001890085.2 Hipposideros armiger | reverse complement strand
CTTAACTGTTTGCATAGCATTAAAAATAGAGCAATTTAATCTACTTATCTACTATGGGAAGCCCAAACAATATCTTTTCTCTACTTTGTTTCTATACCTCAAAAGTTTTAGGACCACTTTAAATTTCACTTTTAGTCATAATGCCATTAGCTTAGTGATGTGTGTCCTTAATCTAAAATTATAAGTGTCCAGGTTTGAAAAACATCAATTACATTAAATATTAAATCAGCGAGCTTATCTCTCTCATCTTCCTGCCAAATGGCTGCTCAGCTTCTCTTGAAGAGGGACAGTAAATTATCTTCTAAGGCAGCCTTCTCTGCCTTGAAAAGTTGTTACAATGACTGTGGTTAGGTTAAATTGAAATATGTCCCTGTGAACATCTCATAGTGGTGCCTTTGTTCTATACTTGGACCATCACAAAAAAACCAATTTCTTTCATCATAAGAATATTTTAAGTACCTGAAAAGGGATTTTTTTTCCAATTGTAACATATTTAGTTTCTTGAACTTTATTCATCTTTCGCTGTTTTATATCTCCCTCACCACTGTGATCACTTTCTTCTGTAATTTTTACAGAGTGAATCAGCGTGGTGCAAATAAGTGAAGAGAGTATTTGGACCGAGATAGTTCCTTGATCTTAGAATATGATGTCCTATCAAAAAAGGATACAGATTTCATCTGACAGGCTGCCAGGCAGCCTGGCTCGTGAAATGAACAGACTTGCAGTGGGAAAATCTGAATCAAAGTGTTCTCCACGACTCATTAGGTGTCTGACCTTGTGAGAGTGTCTCTGAGCTGTGTGATTTTCTCGCTGAGTTGCTTTGACATCATCTTGTACATGAAATAGTTCACATTGTTAAATTATTTCCCTTTTCTTAAACGTTCAGAAATTATTAAATGTAATGTGTAAAATTTAATATATTAAATGTAATATTTTACATTATGTTTCCCTTTTTGCCAAAAGGTTTGGGTGAGACAGCATGGCCGATCACAGTTGGCGGGATGATCCTGTGATTATCTCTTTATATTTTTTACTGTTAATACTTTAAACTTGAGGGACTAACTCTCATGAACTTTCTGAAAATCAGTCTCCCTATGGGAATTCCAATTTAAAGCACCATCAATGTCCTGCAGGCAATGACTGTCGTGAATGGATGTGCAAACACATTTGAGTTAATTAATTTGCTGCAATGAAGTGGGGAACTGCACTCTCTAGGAACTGTGTGGTGTCTTGGTCAGAGGGTATTAGAAAGAAACGTACTCCAGGATTTGGGTGTGTCACAGGTGTTCCTAGGAAGTGTTCAAGGATGGAGGCTTTGTGTGTCCAAAATTAGGATTAATTCTATGATTGGATGTCTTAATAATTTTATCTTAATGGTTGGAGGAAGAAACAGAGACAGGAGCTATGATTGTTAACAGAAGCCACTATTATTACTTATGTTAGCAAGGAACTGAGGATGTGTAGTCACTTTTGCCCTTTGGGAAAATTCATGTTATTGCCTGTGCACAAGTAAGGTCATAGAAGTGTTCTTGTCTTTGTTTTGCTCCATCATGGTCACATAGCTGCCTGTCCAATGCTGATATTCNTTTAGATATGTCATTGTTTCAGAAAGTCCAAACTTTGCACATGAGAATCAAGAATTTACTAAAAATGAATGCAATTGGCTAGGTCGATGCATGCCATTAGTCATGTCTCCTTGGCCTATTATATCTGTCTCCAGTATAATACATCAGTTTTGTGTAAAGCAATTTTTTATACTGCTGAACAAAGGCTTTCCCCCTAGTTACTGTCACCGGTCACAGAGAAAACAGTGCATGTTCCGGAATAAGAGTTGCTTGATACTGGAGCATAAAATGTTTTTAAAAATACGATTGGGTTTAGCGGTCATTATAATGACGGACTATGTGAACTGAACCAAATAAAGGATGTGTTACCTTTCACTGCTTGGCTGAGACGCCTCACCTATACTACCTCTTTATACTTCAGCCCTTGAATTTTTCAGCAAAAGCACAGTCAAGTTATCTGGTGTTAAATAGCAATAGGGCTCCTTGGGAATACACACAAGCAGTGAGTTATAGTAACGCTACCACTAGGATGAATTACTAGAACCTAAAAGAGAAGTAGTTGTTGCTATAGCACTGATATTCCCTATATTTTCACTGGAAGAAGGAAAAAAATCAATTTTATTTTAGTATTCTACTTGTAAATTTTGCATATGTTCTGAATGTAATAAGCAGGTGTAAAATACAAGTGACAGCAATAGTTCACAGTCCTATAGAGGACTTATATTTCCAAAACGCTTAATATTGCTATTTCATTTTGTAATTTTAGTATCTCTTATAGATCCCTCAGGGGAAAAAACAACAACAAAGAAAACCAACCAAAAAACTAGTGATCTGAGTACTTTAAGCAATTCAATTATAGAGACAAACTATTTCCTTTGGTCACTTCAGAACAGTGTTTGTATGCATAGAGATGCAAGCTCCTTACCACTGTCTAATACTGAAGGCTCTTACTGCATTCCTGCCCCTAAGCCTCACAATGTGGGTGGAGCAAATCAGATTTTTATAGTTTTTTGGTAGTGAAGATTTCTGGAGTTCAAGAATGGTAGATGACTTGTCCAACTAGTTGAAACAAGAGCAAAGTGTATTTATTTCTTTCCTACCATACTATCTGACCAAATCTAGTAATTGAACAGTGTCTCCATGGCAACAAACCAGTTAATTTGATAAGGTCAATGGAGACACTGCGAGTCATGACACTCACTGACATTTTGTTATTATAATTAAATACCAGCATCCATATAGAGAATGTCATGATGATAAACTAAGGAAGCCATTATTTTCTAATTAATAAAGGAAAGTATTAACATTTTCTTGAGAAATGGCCCCAAATTATTCTTGTGTACTTTATAGAGAAGGTCTTGTGTTTTTATCTCATTACAATTACACATTTATAGTTTGATTCCCTTTTCAAGTCTTAGGGAAATAAACTGCAAATGCAATCCTAACGGCAAATAAAAGGCCATACCATGATGAAATGTCAGAAAAGTTTTCATTTCGTATTTAAATAAGAAAGGAGAAGGCATAAATGACAAATATTTCTAATAAGACGAATTTCATTGGTAGAAGTAAATGACTTAACTATGATACATTTCAGGACATTGGCTCCATTTCTAATGGAATCTAAAATTTCTAGTGTCAATTTGTCAATGTGCATTTATGGTGAGGAATTTTAAAGGTTATGACAAAGCCCTTTGGAAGGACACTAAATATGTTTGTAAGTGAAAGTTGTGTAACACAAGCTTGGTGGGGAGAAATGGATAAAATACTACCTGATGATATGGTTAGAAAAATTAATAAAAATACACATTATTATCAGAAGAAAGGTGAGTGGATGTGGGAAAATATTTTTCTGTGTGTATTCAGTTCAATATCAGGTTTTTAACAACTGTTATCTAATTAGAGGACCAATTCGAGGCTATCCTTGAATTTGCTCTCCACGAATTCATAATTAAAAGCCAAGTTTATAATTGTTTAGAAAAAGACAGTCCTATGGAAATATTGTTGTGATTGCATTAAAAGAGTGACAGGTCACACTAAAATTGTTGAGAAAATTCTAGGTTATCACTTTAGTATTCTTAATGTATTCAAATCAATAGATTCAGGTGAGTAGTCTGTAGAGACTGTTCAAATGAGCAAATGCTATTACTGAGCTCCCAGCATTATCTGGACAATTTAAAAAATGGGAGAAAAATATGTCCTAAAATCTGAAACATGTTATGTATCATCAAAAAGATTAATAAGAGGTGATGCTGAGATGATGGTGTTGCTTTTGATAAATAGTAAAAAACATTTATAAATCATTTATTTTACAAAGCACTTTCATATAAAGCATTTTATTTTAATGTCACCATAGTCAAACTCAGCTACCGTGACAAGAAATTCCTTTGTCAGTTTTACTCATTACATGGAAATATATTCTGTTCAAAATCATCTATGCATCTCTTCATAT
>NW_017732182.1:466339-468652 GCF_001890085.2 Hipposideros armiger | reverse complement strand
TATTATGAAAAAGAGCTGTTAGTATGGTAGTGCAGTAAAGAAAATGCCATTCATTTCTGTGGATTTTCAATACTCAAAAAAATGGAAAATATCAATATGTAACTTGTTCATATTTGCACAAAGCTGGATAACCTAAGGGCAAAATGAGATGTTAGAAAGAGCAAGGTGTAGAAAAGGAAAAGATGCTAATACTTTTTAAAACTAATGGTGCAATGTTTAGACCACTTCCAGGAGAAAGTATTTACTTGTAACATGTAATCTTGATATAAAAAATTGCACACTTTAATTTTTTAGACTTCAAAGGAAGAAAATGTCTTTAGATAAAAATCTTATTTAGAAAGTGTGAGAGGATCTAGTGGAAAATTTTAACATTATCATCATCTTTTAATGCCAAGGAGAAAACAAGAAAGTGAAAGGACAGATTGCCTGTGTAATAAGGCATGAAAGGTCTCTGGTATGATTACATTTAATTACTCCTGCTTGGAAAAAAGAAGCGTTTTTTCCTACTTTTTGTAACAACAAGAAAGAACCTTCCATGGCATATATTTCACATTCTGAAGTGAAAATAAATCCAGATTATTGCTTTACACACTTTCCAGGAAGCAGCCTTGACAGGTTCGAATTATGCTGATGTGGCTTCCCCGTGGCACACCTGGGTATGTTGCGTTAGGAACAGAAACACAGCCTCCTTTCCCAGCCAGGGTATTTCGGTTCTTGGTAATTAGCTGACTGAATCCAGCAGAGCTAATAGATGAAATGCTTGTTCATTGCTTTCTGCTGCTTTATTAATCACTGCTCCTCAAATCTGACTAAGATCCAGCTGTCTGGTTTGTTCGTATTGATCTCATTTGTGTGAAAGGACCAACCCAAGCTAGATGTCCTCAGTGACTGGGGGGATAAGACACACTTCCTCTTGGCCTTCTAGAACCTTCTGTGTAACCTATAGAGAAAGCCACTGCTTTGGCCGCAAGATGTAAGCAGAGTGGCAAAGAACAGATTCCTAAACACGGAGCTATAAAAAGAGAGAACTTTGTGAGAATCGTCAAGGTATACCTAAGGTAAATAACCACCCGTGGAGCTCTCCACGCCCCTGGCACGCCGTAATGATGTGTAACTGTGCATGCATCAAAACTATGCAGAAGTCCCTGGCATCTCGATGGCAGAGAGCCATTTTTCAATCTAACCGCGCATTGTGACCTTACACATATGTATAAGCTCGACTCGGAAAAGGTGCTCAGTCAGTCATTCCAAAAGTTCCTTGAGTCCTCAGTCTGAAATTATTCCTGCCCTCAAGTAGGTCACAGTCTGGTGGGGAAAATAAACATGTAAACGCATATTTCTCATGAAGCTGACACAGGTCACAGAATAGACACGATTANTTTTTTTCAAAATGAATTATTTAATCATCTGATATGATAATGTCTATGCAAGACCATTTAAGTTTTGGAGGAGATACATCAGCCAACTTTAACACAGTGATGACCAGAAAGTTTTATATAATATATATATGTTTCTTTTTGGTGGGGGGCGGAGATATGAATCTAAAAATCAACTCCTTGGAGTTTTGCTGCACCTGATAAGATCCTTTACAATGATGTTCCTTGAAGGAAAGTTTCTCTCTGCTGTCATTTCTGGAAGTCCAATACCCCAGGGTCAGTTAACGTAAGTCTTTAAGAAATGCAATTTGAACCTGTCAGTGATACTTTTGCTATTTATATACTTGTGGTCTTTAGTCACATTAGCTCAAATAAGCTAGAATTTAGGATCAGGGAGTAAAATTTCTAAAGGCATGGACCACCCTCTTATTCTTAACTTAAAAGAACATAACTATGGATCTTAAATGGGATTGAACTTCACATAATCAAATGTAATGACAGTGGTATAGGCGAGGGAAGCCCAAGGTTTCTGTAAGTTTTGATAACTGTGGGTAAGGTTGGTAGGCTTTCTAAATACAGAATACAGATTCAGGGAGCTATTTGAACACAGTGCCAGTAAAATTTGGGTCTCTATTACTGTGACCCCTTAATTTGGTAATTAAAAGTCAAACAGATATTTTCCTACCGCTATGTTACAGCTCTTCATAAATGCAAAGTCTTAACCCATCCTGAAAATAAACACAGCCACCAAAACATATTCCTGGATCCCTCAGAGGGGTCCAAGGAGGCCTCACGTTTCAGATTTCTATCCATGTCCCCCCTTTACAGCGGAAATAGTAGGAAATTATAGGGAGATAAAATTACCATGGTGAGAAACAAGAGAACATTCCAGAAGGATGCCATAGAGCATACCTGTATACCTCACGTTATACCTCTA
>NW_017732182.1:461848-462869 GCF_001890085.2 Hipposideros armiger | reverse complement strand
CACAGGGACAACGCAGTGAGAGCTAGATGGCTGCCTGCTAGCCGGGAGCAGGAACCTCTGCGGGGGTGTGGAGGGGTCCAACCCTGCTAACACCCCGGTAACCACAACCGTGAGAAGTAAATGGTTTGTTGTTTAAGCCCCCCTGTTCTGTTGTATTTTGTTACAGCAGCCCTAGCAACTAACATCATAATCTATATGCTAAATTCCATAGAACGGATCTATCTGCATTATATACAATAGAATGACTGACTTTTATTTTCTTGAAATTTTCAGTTTTTTCACATTTTGATTTTCTCATGTGTCCCTGAGGCCGTGAGGTTTAAAATGACGCACTATGCCCACGGCTAGGCTGCTGTAGGTGTGAATAAGGGTGTCTTGCTCTGTGACTCTTGGAGTGCAAATACTTTTGTCAAAATGTGAATTTGCTCAATTATCGAGGTATCAGGCACTTTTGGGAAGTGGAAAAAATATGAAATGCTAAATGAACAAAGTCATCGAATGATTAAGACTATACTTTTTCTACCTTAACATTTTTGTTTTAAACAGCAACAGCCTGCAGTATTGCCATAAATGCAACCTTTGCTGTGGCCAAATGATTCTGCGCTTACTCTGGGCCAACTTTGCCGGATAAGATCTGTGGGAATCACATAAATATAGTTTACACAGTAAGCACAATGCGAGTGTTTTGGAGAGGTGCAGTTCACCTGCGGTGCATTATAACTTACAGGAAGCGTGCACGTGGGCACGACCAGGAGGTCTGGGCACAGGTAGCACCTTGCTCCATGTTCTGGCTTTTGTTTTGTTTTGTTTTGTTTTGTTTACAGTGGTAGGATATGTGCCCAACTGAGCAACTAAGGAAAATGCATTCACCACACATCCGGGCTTTGGTCCAAAATCCTCAAAGGTAGGATTGCAGCATACTTCCCAATGATCTTTTGAACTTTTTTCTTCAAAGCCTGATGATGCCATAACAACAAAATTGTGAGGTCTCAGCACCAAAAGAGGACACACACACATACAC
>NW_017732182.1:456322-457439 GCF_001890085.2 Hipposideros armiger | reverse complement strand
TTTTTTTACATGATTTATTAAAATATTTAACCAGGTAAAAGTGAAAATGTGCTGCATTACAGCAGTCGGCTTCACATTTTTCTTTCCCATAAAGCCTAAGCATTTCTGAACGTGTCTGTTAAGAATTGCAGTAACAAAGGCACTCAGTCAACAGGAGTTGAGATCTTTTTAAAAATGAGTTCATCTCATCCTGATACATAAGTTTGGAAAACTTCACCTGGACATGACCCCTCATGTTAATGCTTTTGCTACCGCAGGACAGAAACTGTATTTCCCCCCCAAATCTGTTGCCTCATATTCATCTCAGCAACTGAAACAGCATGTGTTAAAGCAATGAGGCATGAGCACCCTCTGGGCTTTCATATGCCAGGATAAAGAAATGAATGTCAATGCCAAAAATAAAAAAACAAAAAGAAATATATTAAAAGTGCAGATATTTTGGAAAATTCCTCATGGTTTCATGCCATTTTACGTTGTTTATGGGACTTCGAGTTGAATAGTGAGTGCGATTCTGTCTGGTTTTTTTCAGGAAAAATGCATGCCCAACTTTGTTAGAGCATTTGCTTTTTTGTATTTACACATTCACTTATTCTAAACACAATCTGAGTGCCAAGCATGCATTAGCATGGCATTGGAAACAGTGTAGTACTTGGTTCAAAATACTAGTGCATTTATAGATTCAATATCTAAAATAATTTAGCACTTTATTTGAAATTACTTTTTAAAGTATATTAGTCATTTACATTTGCCTTGTTTATCACATATTATTTGTCACATGCACATTATGTGTTTATGGTAAATGATTATTGGGATGCAAATTTCTAGAGGCAACAATTTGAGAACAGATTTAATATATGTCTGCACACATACAAATAATACTATGCCATGCAGATTTCTGGAAGGTGGATAATTTCTTCAATGATAAATCAATGGTATAAATAAACATAGACAAAAGTAATTATTGAAGCTATAATTTAACATGCTGTTTCAATAATGTCTCTTGTAATTAAATTAAAATGTTATAGATAATTCTATATATTGGTTATGAAAGAATTAGCATAGTTGTTTGTTCCAGCTGGAAAAACACATCCACAAATGTAGGTTAATTTGCATTTAT
>NW_017732182.1:452000-453602 GCF_001890085.2 Hipposideros armiger | reverse complement strand
TTCAAACAATGCAACATCATATAGGATTCTCCCCTGAATAATTGTAATTTATTTCCAAACAGAATATATGTTCAGGGTTGGGGCAGAAAGAATGAATCTGTGCTCTTTGAACTCAGAAATGTAAAGGCCAAAAGAAGGAAGGCGCCCTTCCCACCCCACCCCCATACACACCCCAGATACAGCTGCTGAGCAAATGTGAATCCCTCTAAATGTAACATAGCATAAATGTAACATAGCACAAAGTATCAAAGGTGATTATGTGGTGTGGGAAAATGGAGGACCCCTGAAAGAGAAAACCTATGTGCTGTACACCTGAAGCTGAAGTAGAATAATATTCAGTGTCAACTATAATTAAATGTACGTGTGTGTGTGTGTGTGGGGGGGGTAAGAGGATGTAAATAAAGCATGGGAAATATAGTTAATGGTATTGTAATAGCTATGTATGATGTTAGAGGGGTAGTAGACTTGGGGGTGTTGTCACTTCGTGAGGGGTGTAAATGTCTAATCATTATGTTCTTCTGTACACCTGAAACTAATATTAAAAAATAAAATAAAAAAAGAAAAGAAAACCTATAAATGGAGGCGCTCAGGTCTCTGGTGGCTGCCTCTCTCATGATGTGGAAGTGGGGAGAGACGCTATAACAACTTGCTGAGGAGCCCTTCAACCCTGGGTGGTTCCCGCTGTAGGCATTTCACCTACAAAATGGTCATTTGTATAGTCTTTCTTTATGATTTTATTTTCACATTGAAATAGTTTAAACCACCTTGTAATGATATTGTNCATTAACACATTTAATAAGATTGCATTTGATATATTAGATAATCCATAAATCTGGCAGGATTTGCAAGTTAATACCTGTGTAATCCTTTGACTTCAGGTATGAGTCATTCGTATGATTATTGTACCACTGACGAATTATGCATTAAAGTTATTTTGGTTTGTCATTTGTGTTTAAGCTTAATGACAATGTCAGTTTCCATGGTGGCGTCCTCCATTTTTTTTTTCTATGCATCGCTTCCTAAGATAAAAACCCACCTTATAAAACTATTGCACAGTAATTCCAACCACTGAAACAAATTTTAAAAGGTACAAATTACAGTGCTGAATTTTAATTGCATAGCTTGTAATAATTTGGGAACAAATAGGGAATTTATTCATTGTTAGGTGTATTTTTTTATGGATAGACATTACTGTGCCAGTATCTATTATCGAGAATCTGTATATTATTGCCTTTTATTATAATTAACCATTTATTCTTAAAATTCGTATTTCTCTAAGATTTACACTCAAAAAGCCAGCAGCCTCCAGGACTTTGCGGTTTCACAGTCTGTCACCCCCTTGTTTTTCAGTCTTATTATACCTACCTTCCTGGACATAACCTTCACTCTTGACATTCTAAATCACTGTGAATCTTTAAACATGCTCTATTTTTTTTATAATATTGGCTTTGCTCATGTTTTCTTCCCAATAGTTAAAAATTTCCTCCATCATCTTAAATTATAGTACAGATACCACTTCCTTTCTGATCCCTTCCAAGTCAACACATCCTTTCCCCTATTCCTTTCTAGGGAAATTAATTGACCTTGTATTGTTTAGAAATG
>NW_017732182.1:446862-448355 GCF_001890085.2 Hipposideros armiger | reverse complement strand
TTTAATATTCTTTTATTTTGAAACTTGTGGAAACCTAGTTTATCCATGGCTACAAAAGCACTCGTAGATTAGATTCAAGAATACATGTCGCTTCTTACTCAACTTTGCTCAATAAACTGAGCATAATGGCGTACATCCATAAATCGCATTGTTGGTGGTAAGATAAATACCAGTTTTGATTACGAATAGAAGACAGAAAAGATAATAAAAATTAATTCAAAATATATGACTCCGATATATGATCAACTGAACATTTGAATTTAATTTTTCTCCTCCCTGGTGATCTCAATAAAATGAGAATAATGTGGTGAAAATAAAAAAATTCATAAAATTAAATTGTATAAGCTCTGCATCTGTAACAGGTTCAACTTCTGATATCAGTTGAGAAACTCAAGTCAGACTTCTGTTCATTAAACCTTTTTTTTTTTTTAAATTTTTCCCTCTAAAGCTTACAATGAAAAGAAAACGTTTGTGGGTTACTGCTTTGGTCAATTTTAATTCATGTCATGGTGCACATGGATATTCTCTTATATACACACACAGTTTCCCTAGAGCAAGGAAAGAGAAAATTTTTACCTTCCTATTAGCAACAACTCTGGATTCTGTCTCGTAGGATTAGAAGCTACTCTTGCAGAAAGCAGTGGAATTTACAGTGCTGAGATGATGGTGAGAATGTTAAGCTGAATTCAATATTGTGCCTCAATGTATGTAAAAATCGCCCTTCTCCCACATTCTAAATCTATGAGATTAAGGACAAAATTAATAGCCCATTTCTTTTTCAACAAAAATATTAAATGTTTTTATTAAAAACAAAATCTAGTGCTTCCTTCTAACATATGTATAGCCTTTGTTTTTTTCTAATATTCAAGACAAAAATATATCCTTGTGAATATTTGTGTACTTGATATTAAAATATAATGGTCATCACATTTTTATTCTCTCTTCTTAACAGATTTAAAATAGTGTGTTATACGTATCAGTTAAGAAGTAGTTGATTAATGTGATTTCATATTGGTTATTACTTGTACATATTGCACTATTTTAGCAGAGAATTTGTACTATGTTTGTCATGTAACTTACACTGTGTTTTAATATGTTGTATATTATATTTCAGATTATAATTAATTTAATTGCAGTCATGTTGATGTTGGCATTTCCCATGTCTTTTATATTTTATATCTCATCTAATATTATTTGTATTCAAGTTCAAAATAGGCATGTCAATATTTGTGAAATGAAAAAAGATCATAGAATCTACTTGATATAATCCAGAGGGGGGAAATAAATCTATGAATTTGGATTCACTTTTGCATTTTCTACTTACCTCTGAAAACCATATCTGCCCCTCTCATGTACAAAACCACGGACAAATCTGTTTAAATCATAGGCAAGTATATTTAAATAAAGACCAGGTAAGAAAATGAGCAGCTGTTAGGAGTATTTTTAAATCGGAAATCGCCAATACTGGTATTCTTCTGCCAATATTATTTATA
>NW_017732182.1:436730-439302 GCF_001890085.2 Hipposideros armiger | reverse complement strand
TGGAGACAGGAATTTTGAGAATCAGATATTAAGGGCCTTAAAGGTAGATCTAGATATGCCTTTTAAGGAGGCAAATGCCTGCACTGTTCAGGTGGGTTGTGCTGATATATGTCCATAATATATCGTATTATTGTTCCACTAAGTGCCGCCATGCCAGGAAGCGAGGTCACGCTGCCCCAGTGATGTCAGACGGCATGAACACAGTGATGGGCGCCACTTGTGAGCAGAAGCTTTAAGGGTTGGCGTGTGCTTTGCCATGTGCATTGTTGCCCTCTCTTCCAGCTAGAGTCTGCTTTTCCAGGCTGGATCCTGGGGTGAATAAAGATGGGAGCCTGACAGCAGCTGGGGCTTGAAGGAGGTACAGGGTGAGCTAGAAGTCAAGTCCTATGTTTCTACGCGCGAGGCCATTTGTCATTTGTTACCGCATCACCTAGCGTATACAAACAGATGCAATGCCCCACTTTTAACATGTTTAGGTTAAAAAAAGACTGACCTTGTTACATGTGTGCTTGTCTGTATCTCTGAGTGACTTTCTCTAAGCTAGCCCAGTAGAGAGGTTTGGCAGTGAGTACAACCTTGTAGTCAGGATGGGGTTCCAGCATTCCACATTGTGAAAGAATGGATGAAGAAAATGTTGTCTGTATAGATAATGCAATGCTTTTCAGCCTTCCAGGAGAAAGAAATGCTGCCATCTGCAACATGGACGAACCTACAGGACATTATGCTAAGAGACATAAAGCAGTCATAGAAGGACAGATAATGTGTGATTTGACTTAGATGAGGCATCTAAAATAGTCAGACTCATCGAATCAGAAGATAGAATGGTGGTTGCCAGGGGCTCCAGAGAGGGGGAAATGGGAACTTGTCTTTCAGTTGGTGTTAAGTTTCTATTGTGCAAGTTGATTGAGTCATAGAGACCTGCTTTACAACCCCATATCTATAGTTAACAATACATTTAAAATCTGTGCCCTTAAACACGTCATGTACTTTAAGACATACAAAGGGTGCCAAAAAATGTATACATGTTTTAAGAAAAGAGAAAACTGTATTAAAATTACACTGATGGTAACCACTTTGAGCACCTCTTGTAATTGCAGACGTCAAACGTAACTTGTATTCATCTTATGTTAATGGTATGTATTAAGTATTACAATTTTAATACAGTTTTCCTTTCTTAAAATGTGTATACAGTTTTTTGGCACCCCCGTNAATAAGGCTTCAAAAATATTTTGGGGCACCCTGTGTATAGGAATGAAAATTAATAAAAGAATAACTAAAGGTTGGGACACAGTATTAGAACTTAAATCCTTTTAAAATAGTATTGCCATAATTACAGATATTTGTAATTAATAAGACACTATTTTGTTTACCTAAATGTATCATTACTTATATTAACTTGAAAGGCTCTGTATTTCTATTATACAATCACTAATTTACCAGCATTTACATAACACTACAACTGATATTCCCCTATTTTCCTCATATTTGATTGCATGGTTAGATCTGACTGCTATCTCTCTATAAAAAGGCTTTAGATTAAACCTTAAATGAATTATTTTGAGAGTGATATATTTAGTAAGGAATTCTATAGTATGTTTGAGATTATAAATACAGTTGAAAGAGCAAGAAATTTTTTCATTATTAATAAACCATATTGAACAGAATAAGTCTATTTATTGTCCACTGTAGACTATAATTATTAGAAATTTCAAAAAGGTAGAAGTGGATTTGATCATCTTATCATGGAATGTTATAAATTTATTCGACATGATGCAATTATGAAACCAGGGTAAAGAAGGGTGAAATATTTATGAAACAAGTGATAGCTGAGATATGTAGCACAAGTTCTAAGAAGATACAGTAAAAATGCAAAACCAAATACACAGGCACACGTTTATTTGGAGGTAAGTAAACTGAGAAAAAGCCACTTTAATGTCAACATAATTTAAATAGACATATGAGATAACTTTAAAATATGATAACAAATATGAAATAACAGCACTGTAGGGCACATTTAATGACATGTAGAAAGTGTCATGATATGCACGACTCTACTGAGTGAGGGACGTCCTTTTGAAGGACAGGCTCAATATGAGCATTTTTTTTCTGAAGCAAAGGAGTCAGTAGAAAACTCTCCACAGTCCCGCAGTGCAAACAGAATGCAGGAACAGCTGGGCTTCTTACAGGGTGTGTTTAGAGTCAGAAAGTCTCGGGATTATGCAAACTGAGCAGCAGAGGTTTACTGATTTTCACTGACAGACAGCTAACATTTAGCTGAGAACCTTAGAAAATAATTACCCCACTAAAAAGAACTGAGAATGTCCAGGGATGAATAATAATGACTGACTAAACCTGTAAAAAATAAAACAAAGTAGCAAACCTTCCTCAAAATTCCACCAATCATGGATGATAAGAGGAAAAGATCCAGAACAAAGCAGGCCAGTGGCAATGTCCTCGATCCCAGATAACAGCCTTTTTAAAAAATTAATTTCTATGAAATAAGGATTAGAAATTATCCAAACACTGTAGATTACCAATAATGGACTGTCACATGCAAAATGACCTAAATAAA
>NW_017732182.1:434665-435786 GCF_001890085.2 Hipposideros armiger | reverse complement strand
CCCCCATTTTCAAACATAACAACAGTTCCACTCTGAATTCTTTTGAAAAAGCACCTCAGGTAAACCAAAACAATTTATGAAAAGACAGCGGGTTACATATAAAAAAAAGGGGGAACTTTCTAGAATAGCTTTCAAAATATATAAACATTTTGGAAGTAACGGAGGCCAATTTGCACGCATGTCAACATCAGACATTCATTTCAGAGCTTAATCTTTGCATCTCACTCCTTAGGATGCATTTAAACCCATGGTTTTGGGTTATTGTTATTATTTTTTTTGCTAGAACTCCTCTGTGCTGTTATGCATTTTCTTTCTGCTCATCTCTTTCTATTTTTTGATATCTCCATGTAGCATTTGTTTACACCAAAGATACACAGGTATCACAGGCATTTTCTGTCAGCTTAATTACATTATCAGAATACTGTAAATTTAAGAAGAGGTTATTTTTGAAAGTTAGATGTGCATTAACTGACTTTTTATCTCTGTTCCCATTTCTTTTCCTCTGTTTTATATATATATATATGGTTGTCAGAAAAGTCATGACGTATTTCTTCTATGTTTTTTGTTGCAAAAATGCGTCATTATGTTTCCGTCAACCATATATATATATATATATATATATATATAATATATATATATATTATATATATATAATACGTACATATATGCATGAATGTATTCATGCAAAAAAGTGTGCAAGAGGCCCCTCAGACAGTTGACAATAGCTAGCATGAGGTAATTGATATATTAGTTTTCTAGGCCTGTTTTAACAAATTACCACAAACTGGCTGACTTCAAACAGCAGAAATGTATTCTCTCATAGTTCTGGAGGCCGAGTTCAAAGACGCCAGGCAGGACCACACTCCCTCTGAACGCTCTAGGGGAGAATCTTTTCTCATCTCTTTTAGCCTGTGGCTACCCCTGGCTTCCTAGGTTTCCGGCAGCATGGCTATCACCAGTGTCTGCCTCCTTTTTCACTCGGCCTCTGCTATGTGTCTCGGGGCCCACTCCTCTTCTCATAAGGACCCTAGTCATGGAATTGAAGCCCCACTTGAATCCAGGTTGATTTCTTCTGGAGAGCTTTGCCTTCATTATATCTGCAAAGACCCTAATTCCTAATA
>NW_017732182.1:432690-433795 GCF_001890085.2 Hipposideros armiger | reverse complement strand
AGTTTTATATATTCTATCTTTCAACTAGTGGAATATTTTTCAATAGACAATACATTGTAGTCTTAGGCAATATCCAACATTATCAACCTTGAATATGTAATTTCCTTATTTTAAAAATAGAGATGAGGGATATTTATCATCACACATAAATTAAGTTAAGCTTTTATAATAGCAACAACTAGCTTTAAAAGATACAACAGCATTAGCTGGCTGCTCATAGACACGGTCTGACAATTAAGTTCATGAACTCATCCTAGACAAAGTGCTACACACCTCATTGCTGAATATCACTGCAGTCCCCTTTGAAGTGCTCCCCTTGGGAAGCTATGCACCAATGCCAGTTTCTACTCCACCCTTTAGAGCAATTTTGGAACTGTTTTTCCTGAATGGCCATCAGAGCTATCGTCGTTTTACCCTTGATGTCCTGAATGTCATCAAAATGTCTTTCTTTCAATATTTCCTTAATTTCAGGGAAAGAAATAAGTCATTGGGGCCAGATCAGGTGAGTAGGGAGGGTGTTCCAATACAGCTATTTGTTCACTGGCTAAAAACTCCCTCACAGACAGTGCCATGTGAGCTGGTGCATTGTCGTGATGCAAGAGCCATGAATTCTTGGTGAAAAGTTCAGGTTGTCTAACTTTTTCACGCAGCCTTTTCAGCACTTCCAAATAGTAAACTTGGTTAACTGTTTGTCCAGTGGGTACAAATTCATAATGAATAATCTCTCTGATATCAAAACAGGTTAGTAATATTGTCGCAACAAATTCTCAAATGTCATTGTCAGACCTCGTATATTTTCAACCAAATATTAGGAACAAATAAAAATGGCAATGTTCAGATATTAATGAGACTTTAATTAAATGGAAGTGAACATTACATAATCTAAAATTCCATGAATGTGTTTTTTCTATTTATATCTTTAAAGAACACAATCATCTTTACAGCTCCCGAAATTGTATGTGACAATGTATGCCTCTTTTTCTCGTATACATTGGGAAGAGTCCTTTTTCTTCACAGATATGGAATGTCTTTGTAACCTCTAAGAGCCCATGCCACTGCTATCAGACAAGAGGAGTGATTCTTGAAATTGTGCAGCTCATGAATT
>NW_017732182.1:390823-430354 GCF_001890085.2 Hipposideros armiger | reverse complement strand
TTTCTGTTATCTGTTTCCTCTTTCTCTTTTTAGCCTTCTTTCAGATTAATTGAAATTTTAAAGTTCTTTTTAATTTATCTATTGACTTCTACCCGTACCTCTTTGCATTATATCATGGTGGATATCATAATATCCACAGATTAAAACATACATCCTTAACTTTGTACAATCTACTTAGAGTTAGCGTTGTGTCACTTAATGGGAAATGCAGAAATATTACAACTGTAGAGGATTATCTCCACCCCATTATTTACGTTACAGTTTTCATATATGGAGCTTCTTCATACTTTATCATCATAAGATAGGGCTACAATTTGTGTTTTAAACAATTTGAAGGATCTTGAGGTTCATGAAACCCAGCAAACTGAATGGGCTCCTTGGTAGCACCAGATAAGCTTAAATGTAAGATTTCCAAAATTTCTCAGGGGACAACACATTACACTTAGGACAAGTTGTTTGTAGAATTGAGCAAACGGTGGTGGGGAAATTTTTCTGAGCTAGCAGTGGATGTTTCTGTTGTTGCATGCCTTCCTTTTAAACAATGTAATCCTGGAAAAGAGTTCTATAAATGTGAGGTACAGGGAAATCTGCAAGCACTTCCAAATGGCTTTTTAGCAATTGTTTCCCACCATGGATTTTGATTATGTACCAGTAACAATATGCTTATTTTGCTTGCCTGAAAGCTTTCAACAGTCAGAATGTCATGGCATTCGCTGAGTCTGAAAGCTATTATATTCTATTTTCCCTAACTGTGGTATTCCAATTTATCTAGCTGGTGTTAGGGAAACCCAATTTACAGGGATAGTTTTTCATGAATTATGTATATGCGAGGCTTTACTCCTTACAGACTATACTGTCCTTATTAACCCCTCCCCCAAGCTCTGATAAGTCAGTACGGTTGCAGGATTTGTTTGTTTTCAGCCATGTTCAGTTGCACAAGTACAGAGGCAGTGCAAAATAGAAAAAGAGTTGGATTTAAGTACGAGATGTTTTTTATTTATGGCAAATATTACAATGGAATGTATATAGAGAGGGAGATTTAAGAATAGAACAATTTACATAAAATTTAGAAAATGATACACTATGTTCAGTACATTATCTTGTGATAAATGGCATTTATAGATGGAGCATGAAACATTAACCCTCCCACAATCTGAAAGTCAAATTAGATCTTTTTAAAAAAATTATTGAAGATGTCATTTTGAGTTTCTGCATAATTTAAGGCAATAAGATATAAAATTACTTGATAAGCTCACACAGTTACTACATAGGAAATGCAAACAAAACCTAATCTGTCATTTATTGTTAGCTTGGTTTATCTTTTGCACTCAAGCAGAGTTTTGTTCTGGTTTGTTTTCCTGTGATCTATTCCACAAAATCTCACAGGGTGTTACAGGACTATTTCTCAGAATGGCCACCTCCAGAAATCAACCTCCAATGGTCCTGATCTCTGTTCAGTTATGAGGTAACATCTTTGAGAAGGCAAGCATACCACCATAACATATTCCCACCCCACTTACCATGCAACCAGGTAACCTTCACCAGCCATATGAAAATAAACTGTTTAGAACGCTGCATGCATTCATTATTGCTCTAATAGAAGAGAAATTGCAAGTGAGATTAGTCCTATTACATGAAGAATGTTGCTAAATAGATTCATTTTACAGCAGGTGGTTCAAATTGTATTCACTCAATTAGCATATACAGAAACTATTTCCTTAGAAAATGAGCAAACATAAAAGATATAAATTTGATTGCCTTATAAGTCTTTAGGTAATTGTACTTACATTTTAAATAATCTGCTAAAAGATAAGCTATAGCATTTGGAAGGGTTCTTAAGAGGAAAATAAATCTCAATAAAAAAATTACTCATTGTTTCATTTCAACATTTATAAAGTGTTTATGTAATTCCTCAGACTCTTATGCAATATTTATTGACTTATTCATATGTCGTTCTTAAAAGAACTTTGAAGCAGCTTAATTATTCAATAATTAATTATTTCAGCCAATAACTATTTACTATGTAACATGCCATGCATACGAGTATGTAGGCACCATGCCTATACTAAAAATACCATGGTGAACAAAACATATATACCCTGCGAGATCAGTGAGTTATGTAAACAACAGAGCAAAACACAATAAATGATAACATACTGAAAGATAAGAAAAATCAAAATCAATTAGGTAATTAAGATGAGTTGGAGAGCAAATGTAGTGTCTTTAAATGAATGGCATGAATTCTATACATTTACTAGACAACAGATGTCTCATAGAATCAAAAAGTAGATGCATCATCACTAATCAATTTCTGTAAAGCAAAATTGAATCAATATTTTTATGGAAAGCATGGCGAACATTCATAAGGAGGCAAAACCAATACTATAAATTACATTCAATAAAATCAGTGATAGCTAGGGGCCGGCTGAGTGGCTCATTTGTTAAGAGTTGGCATGGGAGCTCGAGCTCTGAGCAGCACAGGCGCCAGTTGGGATCCCACATGGGGGCCAGTGACACTGCGCCCTCTACAGCTAAGATGGTGAACAATAGCTCGACCTGGAACTGGGCTGCCGTGAGCTACCGTGAGTGACTGGCAGCCAGCATGACCTGCTGTGAGCTGCCATGAGCGGCCATCCAATGGCCAGTGACTGATCTGCCTTACCAGGGAAGAGCACAATGATCACAATACCAACATAGGCCAGGGAAGCGACGTCCTCCACAACTAGACTGAAGAACAAAAGGACAGCGACTTGTCTGTTCCCTTCCCCCAATTCATCAATAAGATCTTAAAAAAAAAACACAAAAAACAAAAACAGTGATAGCTAGGCTTATCTCTCATGCTTATAAATAGCAATGTGTTCTTAGGACACAGCAAAGAAAAGTCAATACAAATATTACTTGGGATACTTCTTCCTGTTCTGTCCATGTGTGTTTATTTAAATTTTATTAATTATTTTTAAAAATTAGTTTCAGATGTACAATTAAAATTAGTTAGAAATTCAGTTCCTCAGTTGCATTAGACACATTTCAAGTATTCAGATAAATGTTTCCTTTACCTCAGAATGTTCTATTACACTGTCCTGATCTTGACAAGCTACTCAAACACGCACTTAAAATTTCAAAACATATGAAATAAAAGTTCTATAAGTGACATATTTTGGAAATTTTTGTGAATACTGTCATATCTATTTTTATTTGAGTTTGATTGCTTATTTTTGTGATTCTTTAATTTTTCCTAGGTTTATGATTCATTATTTTCCTTCACTTACATTTATCTTTAGTTTTCCTCTTCTTTGACTCAAACCCTGTTACTTATTGCAATGAGAGCCTACACTTCTATACCGCATGCACTGCTCTATGGAGATAATATCATACACACATAATCAATATAGTTAAATATACTATTTTGTCAGATTATAATTTGTCGATATCAATTCATGAATTGTAACAGATGATCATATAGTGTACATATGTTAGTAATTGGGGGAGATGGGTATGGAATGTGTGGAAAATCTCTATGCTATCTTTCTGTAAATTAAAACTGTCATAAATTTAGAAGTTTATTTTTTTAAAAACAGAAATGGAGAGATTATGATGTATTTTCAGTGGGGTGAGGGATATAAAATTATTGTAAATTTTCAATTAAGTAATAATACCTTCTTGACATTAAAAGGTGTCAGATGAAACGCTACTCCAGATGATTGACTCAAAGGCAGTGCCTCTATTTCCATACATGTCAAACCCAACATTGGCCATACTGTCATATAGCACAAAGGTAAATATTAAAATTGCATCAATTCTCAAGACAAACAGGGAGGATCTTAGCTCTGCATAAACGTTACTCAAATCTCAAAAAAAAAATCCTGTAAAACTGTTCTAAAAAAAGCAAGAAGGGATTTAGCAGTATGACCCTGCAATTCTACTACTGTTGTAAATATCCAAAAGAAATAAATGCATATGCTTACCTGAATGCATATGCTTACAAGAATATTTGTAGCAGCATTAATTTGTGTGTCAAAATTAATTCCAACCTGAGTCTCATCAATAGTGAAATGCATATTTGAAGTGTAGTGCATTCATACTATGGGACACTATACAAGGGAAAACCTGCAACTACATTCAACAATACGGCTAAACTTCTTAATCATATGCCAACTGAAAGAAACCATATAACTAAAAATGCCTGACAAAGCATTTATATGGACAAAATTCAAAGCAGGCGAGCTAACTTATGTATTGGAAGTCATGATAATAGTCACATTCAGAAGAATTCAGTAGGAGAGAGAAAGGGACGAACACAAAAAAGGCTTGGGGTATTACTAACATGTCAGTCCTTACCTCGTGGGTTGTTACTAAGATGTATTCATGTTGAGATCATTCAGTAACATGTACACTTATATTGCTGCATAATTCTTCAATTAAAGAAAAATTGAAAAGGCATGGAAAACGTACTATGTTATTCAGTAGAAAGAATCATAGACATGGAAATGAAAGACTTTAGACAATTTTTGTTTGACATAGAAATTTTCTCTACAAAGTGAAAAAGTTATACTATATTAACCTTATGGAATTTCTTGGAACTTTGGGCTATATCCGTGAATAAATACAGTCACATTGAAATATGTGATGCTGTTTTTCAAGGGGAGATATGGGAGAATATCCAAAATTGAATATGTACTAGTTGCGTGACTCTTCCCCATAAGCTGTGTGAATCCCATATTGCATTGCAACTCATTTCGGGGATTTGTCAATCCTCCTTAGCATGTTAAAGAAGCCCATTATGCTGTCCTAAAGGTTAATGGAAAGTAATGGAATGAGAGTAATGGTAGTCAGTCTTGTAGCTGAAGCATAAGAAAGAGGCAAAAAAAAAAAAAAAGACATTAGTCTGGGCAGTGAGCAGAGAATGTGCAATTGAGACCAAGAGAAGTTTAAGTTCTTTGCCGTAAAGCAACAAACAGTCTTGGGGATTGGACAAGAGATGTCTTAGCCCGAAGCTGGAAATGGTTTGAGGCTTGGGTTGAGTGTACTCAAGGAAAGCGGCCCAGGTTGTGCCGTGCCATTCTTCCCATCCTAAAATGTGCATGTTCTATGCAGTTCCCTCCTGTCTGTGCTTTAGAAAGTTAATTCTGGTAACAGCAATTCTCCGTTGGTCTGAGATAGGACGATATAAGCTGCTTCTGATTGCTGCCTATTTAAATAGTAAAATAGATTGATTTGTAAAACCCTTTCCAACCACGGCTTTCAGAAATGAAAAGTATTTTAGGAAGAGACCTCGAAGTCACATCTGCTAATTGTTAATTGACTGAACTGACATCCTCTGCTGAAAGAAAGTGATGAGTCATTTTCATCGCTCCGCGTGACTGGTGACATTTCTGCAGATATGTCACATCCCAAAGAGTCCGAGCCACTGGGCTCCAATGCTCAGTGACAGTGACATGAGTCTCGAGACAGAATCCTTTCCCAGATAACGCCAGCAAAATTATAAATAAGGTATTTAACAGAGTTAACATTTAACGCAAGGATGCATTTTATCATGAAAGAAATGCTAAATTATTTGAATATATTCTTTTAACAATATTAAATAACTAAGTTCAACACATTGAGCCAGGGACACTGGATACTTAACAGAAGGAACAATTTAAGATAGGAGGAGATGTCAAGTGCGAAAAGTAAGACAATTTAGTATGGAGTCTGATGTCCTTTGTTCAAGGAAAAGCAATCCATGGATTGGGGGTGCAGTGCCTCAGCAGCAGGGAGCGGTCTTCCCGAGGGGTTTGGGGCAGGAGCCAGGTGTGTGGAGCCTTAGAAGACCAACATGGAAATGGAAAGCCGGGCTCAGAGTGGGGTTTCCTGGTGAGGCCAGCAGGGCCCGTGTCCCAGGTGAGGTGAGCTGGCTAAAGCCGAGGTGGAGGACTGTGATGGGGTTAGCGCTCCTTGACAGGCGTTCCTGGAAGTGCAGGCTGAGTTGGGTTTAGATTTGTGACGAGGGCTGGGCCCTGGAGCAGGTGGCCTGCAATTTGTGGGTCCTCATACATGCAGATTAAATATATCAGAAAGAAAAACATGTGTACAAATAGTCAAAGGTCAGAGATACAGCTCCACCGCAGGCCATTTTGTGCCCACGGGCCTGCTGCTCACAGCCTGAGCCTGAAAACGCTGGGCTTGAAGGCAGAAGGTTTTTCTGAGCCACGTTTTTTTCTCACTCTCACAGATGTTTCCTATTTTAAGCATATGATTATTTTTATACAGTTTTCTCACATACTGTAAAGAATGAACGTCTAGCATTGCACAGTTAAAATATGTGATGTTTGATTCTAACACTAATTCTAGGGTTTAGCAGTACAATCTTATTTCCATTGAAAGGAAAAAGGTTTTTTCTAATTCTATTGTAAATTAACTGCATTAATCGAAACAATGCAAATTGCATTCCAGTTTATGCCTTCATATGAGAAACCCGAACACATCATTTCTTGAAATTTTTGTATTTATCATCCTTCTGTTTGGTTTTCCTCTGCTTCTTGCTCATAGAAATGAAAGGCTTTTTAATCATTGATTTTTTTTACATGAATACTATATTATTCCAGTATATAATGGTAGTTCTGAACCTTCATTCTAAGAGAGATTAAATTTAATTTTATGAAACTTTCTGATTTGATTTCTTCTCTGAATCTGATTCTGATGGGAAATTTTAACAAGATAAAATAGCTACATTTCAATAGTCATTCTTCATTCCATGATGTGCTATTTTCAAGTGAATAAAATTTACATTTTAATTCATAATAATTATTAAAAATATGTTTTGTTATTCTCTTTTGGAATAAAATTGTACTTTAATAACTACCTATTTGATGAACTACTGAAAATGACTATGCAGGAATAAGTAATGGCTATTTGGTTCTGAAAAGAACAAACAAAATAGCAAGAAGAGGAAGGCTTGAATTAATATTATATTTTTATGGGAGATAATTTCAAATATGTACTGTGTTTTCCCTACAGTTCTTATACAAAACTATAACAACTGGTGCAAACTAAACTTCAATCAATCTGGGTGATTTGATATATTACGCAAAGCTTTATGTTGAACTTTTGAAACGGATTATGTAGTTATACCCTTTGAGAATTAAATAAAATGATATGCAAAAACAATTCTATGTGTACACATATTTGGGCAAAGATGTCTATAATATTTGTCACTTTTTTTCCTAAGAAAGAGAGGACATCTTATCTTCAAACTCCCCAGAACAATTTACAAGGCCATGTGTTTAAGGAACTCTGCCTCAATCCTGTAAACTGTGGTAGCACTTTTAACAACGACGTTCCCTTTTGAGCATAATTATAATGCATACAGCCTGCTGTCTCTGCTCAGTGAGACAGCCTGACCAGTGACCAGAGACCAACCCCTGACCTCTGTCAACAGGAATCTCTGCATAGCTGCCTCTAAGTCAAAGTGCACAAGCAAAAAAGCATTAGTGAGCAGCCCATGGCCATTATAGGCAGATTTAGGTGAATATGAAAGTTAAATGGATGTGATCCCTTATTAGCATTTTCAAAAATACTGTAGTAGGAATGCATGTGTGTAAAACATAACAGAGATTCAAACTAACATTATTGATAAACTGTGTTCTAAGTATGTGGCATATAATTCTGTGTATCCTTTGTCATTTTAAAAAAAATACGGGCTTCCAGTTCGATAAGAAGTATTAATGCAACTAAATTAAGGTTTATTTTAAAATCATAGTTAAAAGCTACCTTTAATTGGGCATCTCATAATTTATACTTCTTCATTTTCAAGCATAAAGAGCCCACAGGAGAAGTTATTAATTGAATAGCAAGACAACATTTGTTTTTTTGTACAATTTAGATAATACAAAATAAATGATACCCAATATAAAGGTATAAAAATAATATTGGCGTGCTAATGAGATTTTAAGCAAATAGAATGATGTATTGTGTGAAAATTATGCTTATTAAAATCATCGGTCTTCATGGAAGCAAACTCTATATGTAATAATACTTCAACTAGGGAATAAAAAACAGAAAACACTGCCATTAAGTAAGAGCTGAAAGGAACTTACAAAACAGTAACAGTGTTTACTGTTAAGATATGTTGGCTTTTTTCCCTGAAGGCAGAATATGGGTATGCATACATACAGACAGATGGTAAATGTGGTAAATTAGTAACCTAGTAGCCTAGCAGACTATGGAGCAAGATATCAGTAGAAAATGAGAATATCTAAAGTTATTGGAGAGACGTCTAAGGAGACAGAAGGCATGGGATAGAAATCAAAGGACGTAGAAGGTCAAGGTCAAAACAGAGGTGTGGTTGTCTCCTTGGGTTTAGTTATCATGTGTTTGAAATGAGAACACCAAAATTATTATGTATTTTTCTCCAGCTACTTCCAATTGCAAGAGTGCAGGCATAAAATATTATTCATGCAGGGTTGGGAATTCCCCAGGAGGTAGAGAAAATGAAAGACAAAGGACGCATGTGTGTTTGAGTGTGTGTGTATGTGTGTGTGTGTGTGTGTGTGTGTGTGTGTGTGTGTATGTGTGTGTTTGATAAGGCCAAGAATTCAAGGTTTAAGGTATTATGAGAAGCAGCATAAATGTGGGAAGCTCAATGAATGGGAGGAGCCAAAAATGTGCAAATGTGATGCAAGAGGAAAAATCTAAAAAGATAGGAAGTGATGGTGACAGAATAGAAAGATTGAAAATAAAACTACGGAGGTGTTACAGTTATTAGTAATAAATGCCTTGTGATCCTGCAATTGAGTAGCTATGCCAGGGTCAATGACAAAACAATTGAGCAAGGACACATTTATTGTAAATATTAACCACATGGATATTTGAACTATGAGCAATTAAGACAAGAGGGATATTCAATTAAGTGAAAAGGAGCTGAACTTATCCCCAAAATAAGAAGGGACTTGGAGGTTGGGAGATGGATGGTGTAGTAGATTAGTGGGTGGTATAGTCTTATGATATAATATTCAAAATTACTACAATTATTAATTCATTAATCAGGAAGGGGAGGAGTGAGAATAGTCTGGAAGTGGCAATGAGGACAAGAAAGACATTGAATAAAACAGTTCAAATAATATGGAGGGTGTGGTGAAGGACCCCAGCACCCAACACCAACAACAGCTCAGAGGGATACAGACAATGCATATCTTCATACGAGAGTCAGGGTTCAGTTAGAGCAGGAAGCAGAAAAGAACATTTAGCGATCAAATGCAAAATATAGAGGATATGTGACATTCGGAGGACATAGTGGAAGGGTTTCCGAATTCACAAATGGGTCAAAAAGGGAAATGTGCGAAGTCAGCTATTCTTGGAGACTGAAAAATGAAAACTGACTTGGAAAATCAGGGCTCGGTACAGTAACTCATGGAAGCAGAGTTCAAACACCTGACGAAATGTGTCCTACTGGTTGTCAGGCAACAGGGCAAGTGAGGCTGTCAGTGTTACTTCCTCCTTCTGGAATTCCAAACCACATGGTTTCTGGGATCTTCCTTCCTCCCAAAGCAGAAGATTTGGGCGTTTCTTTTAGTTCATGCTAATAGAGACAGTGATATTGTCTTAGTATCTTGGAGCTGCCAACACAAAATACCACAAAATGGGTGACTCACAAAATTTACTGCTCCCAGTTCTTGAGGCTGGAGGAAAGTCCAAGATAATGGCCCCATCATGGTCACTTTCTAGTGAAGTCCCTCTCCTGGGTTGCAAACTGCAGGCTTCTCGCTGTGTCCTCACATGATAGAAGGGGCCAGGGAAATCTGTGGGGTCGTTCTTATGAGAGCACTCATCCCATTCATGGGGCTCTACCCTCATGACCTAACCACCTCCCAAAGGCCCCGTCCTCTAATACCATCACACTGGACATTAGGATTTCAACATCCAAATTTGGGGGGGACTCAAACAATTAGTCCACAGCAAATAGATTTTTAATTTGGGTGCATTCAGTATTTTTTGCTTATCATTGTAGTATTTAATTGTGCCTCTTTAATGTCTAGTGTGGATCACCTTATGTTGATTTGGTTTTAAACATGGTGAGCCCTTTCAGTCTGCCTAATGTAGATTGTTAAATGTTCAGAAATTTTTATATATTTAATAAAAGTTAAATATTTTATAAATTTAAAAGTTATAATATTTTTAATTTCAGATTCCATTCCAATACATCTATATTTTTCTTCAGGAACATAATTATTTCCCTCATTTTGGATATACGTTGTCTTCTGTATCTCTTAACTTGCCTTCCTTGTTGTTGTTTTCTTTCCCTAGTGATACAATCAAGGGGATCTCCAGTGTGTCCTCTGATTCTATTTGATTTTGCTTTCACTGTTTCCAGTGTAGATTTTTATACCATGAATGGTATTTTTTGCTTTACTCAAAATTATTTAAATCATTCCTCAATTCAGAACTCATCTTACTGTCTTTTCAGATTACTGTGTGTAATCAAGTTTTTCATTCTTCTGTGAGAGGCCATATTTTTTAACTTTATAGCAGCTTCCAAACAATTCACCAACGTTTAGGTGTGGATCCTGCCTTGGATAATTTTTAGACAGTTTGCTTCCTTTGCATGTCATTCCCTTCGTCTCTGCAGAATTTCGTTTTCCATAAAGGCTATGATTTTCTTTAATGAAGCATCATCTATCCAGTTTTGGTGTCTGTATTTCCTGTGTACCTCATGTCTGTCTAGTTGGTGTTCCCACTAAGCCCCGCCCCTAGAGAGCAGGTTGTGTCCAGAGCTTCCAGTTCTAATGCTGTTCACTCAGAGGAGGAGTTCTGTCTGCAACACCAGCAGAATGACCGTCTTGAATTGTTTTAACAAAAGAATCACACAGTTGTACATGTTAGAGGAATACATGCATATTAATTATGGTATTGTGGTTGTAGACCCCAACCTGGTCATTCAGGGACCTGAGAATAAAGGAGGTAAATAGTGTCCTATTCTTCTTTTTCCTCCATCTCTTCTTCTTCTTCCCCTTCTCCTTCTCCTTCATCTCTTCTTTTATTATTTGTGGGAATCAATTAAATACATAGTCTGGTACTTTGGGATGGTGGTGACCTCACTGAAACAAATATACCAATTAGTTATAAAGAAAATCCCATATCCAATGACAACAATGCAATAAAAGAAATATCAGAACAGGTAATGTAGAAGGTAATTTGATTGTCTTACTTTCAGATTTACTGAAAATATGGGTAAAAAAATATCATCGCCAATGTATTTTACCTCTCCCTGCCTACTCTTCTATGTTTCAAGGGTTGATATCAGATGTTCATATTTGGAAATCATCATTTTTCTTCTAGTATGGGTAGTCTTATAAGAGTAAAAGTTAAATTAAAAGTTTTTTTTCAAGTAGTAATGAGATACAGAACATGCTTCGATCAAGCAATTCTTACTTTTTGTCTATGTTAATCTATTAGTGACTTATTCTAACCTATTATTGACTATATGCTAAAATGTATTTTACCTATGAAGATAAAATTTTGTTATAGACATATAAACATGATTATTAATTCATAAATACATGTGTAGGATGCCCTTTTTAATAACATCTTCCATAGTATGTATTTGAATAATTATTTTTATTAAAATACAATCTGAGACAAAGTATTTGATTGTTCAATTTATAATTGCATGAAAGATGTAAGAATAGACTTTTGGGATTGCGCGACTCATGTTTAGGCGTGCCTTATTCACACACATGAAGTCTGCAAAGCGCAGAATTAATCCCCGAGGCACATTAATGTGCTTCTTTGACAACTCTTATTAACTATAACAAGGTATTTAAATTGCAGATACTCTGCTCCGTGAATATGCAAAAGTCACTTGACAGCTCAACACCAGATGCTCCTTAACAGAACATTACTCGCTTTATTTTGTGATTTATAAAAGGTTGATTTACATTCATATTTTCCTGGCATTATAGAGATGAAAAGGAGAAAGAAGGATGGAAGGAAGGAGGGTAGGGAGGAGGAAAGGAAAGCCAAGCTTGCATTTCAAGAGCCAATTATGTGTCAGGCATTTTTATATTATTTCCCTCTCTGTTATTTGAGCTCAGATCTCGTGCTTTTTTATCTCACCTTTCCCCGACCCTATTCTACTCTTCAATGTGGAAATTTCTGGTCATCCAGACTTTCCATGGTACTATCTGTTGAAATTACTTTAAGTTGCTAGAATTTAAGTATATTTGTCTTTATTTTACTTAATTTTAATTTTAATATTAATTCATGAAGTTACTTGCCTTCTGCCTTAAAAAACTTGTAATGTTCTTCTTTGCCCAAAGGAGTGATGTACACCCCTTGGCTATTATGATAGTCTTGAGAATTAACCTTTATAAAATGATCATTTATTTTTTAATAAAACAATAATAGAAAATTTTAGTAACAGAGCTATCCCCTGGGAGCAGGGAGATTAATGGTTCTTTTATGTCACTGCAAATTCTGAACACAGGTTCATCTCTCTTTCCCATTTCTGTACATTTCCCAAAACAGGAAGCCACAGAAAAATACAACGAAATAATCAGCAATGTCAGAGTCTGGCAGACTTGGTCTTAATCCATTTCCAGCTCTTCTTGGTCTGCATACTTTACGAACTCTAAGCCTCAAATTTCTCTCTGCCTTATAATTGGCAAAGCAAGGCCTGTCAAGGTTTATATAAAAATTTAATTGCTAATATGAACATTAAATGAGTTGACATTACATAAAAAAGGGTGCTTGGTATCTATCATTTTGTTAATAGATGTTATAATTACCTCAATCTTTCTCAAATACTGGTTTTTTTAAATAGTTTAGTTTAAAAAAAAGAGGATGAATTATGGAAATAATGGTGGAGACTTACAAAGGAAATTCAAGAGATTATAAATAGATATTGAGTGGGTATTCCATTCACAGAAACTGCCATACTGAGATTTAGCAAGTCTTATGGCCGCTCAGGATGAATATTGGTCCCAATAGAACTGGCTTCCTCACTGACACATCACCTCCACCTCTGCTGTCACCATCTGTGCCCAGTGCCCCAGTCGTATCCATCCAAAGCAGCACTTTTGTTCACCAAGAATGGCTCCTCTTATGCTTAAATCCAAAGACTCTAAGATGCTTTTAAAATTTCCAATTTAAAATATTAATTTTGCAGCTTTTTAAACCCACTATACTTCATTTCCTAAATAACTTATGTGTTTACACGATTTCCTTATGTGATACTAGCGATTGTGTACAGAGTCAGACACGAATAACTGTTTGTAGCTGTGTTGAGCTGCAAGTGTACAGATCGATCGATATTAATACTTTAAGAACTTAGTGGCAATGACTTAGAATAATAAATATTCTTTAAACATTGATCGAAAGTAGTTTTGTATACTACATATCACTTGATTGCCAGCATCTACCATCCAAAATTAGGTGAGAGATTAAAAAGAAAACAAAGTTTCTATATGTGACAATTATGAATTCTATTACTCCCAAATGCAGCATACAAATATGCAGTGAAAACATTGGAACATGAAACCCACTTCCTAAAAGATGCAACGATGGATTCCTAAGCTACAGCTTCCATGTGCTGAAATGAATGTGGAGATGGGCTGGTATTGTGTCCCCAGGGCAAAACAACGTAAAGGTTATTCTATATTTGACCTTTCTGTTTACAAAAAATTAGAGTTCAATGAATTAAACATTAAGCTATTTTGCATTCTTATCTCATGTTTATCTCATGTTTATAGCTACATTTTCAATGTCAATTTTTTTGGCAGTGGCAGTGAGTGTAGCTAGTGTATTTTTTATTCACTTTTAAATACACTGTATTATAAAAATACCTGTACATTTCATTAGTCCAATTATTTACAAATGTTTCAAAAATAGTTCATTCCAGAAATATATACTATATTCCAAATAAACCTCACAAGCATCCTCCTCAATGGGTGGATTGTTAAGATATGAAGCATAGATTTTACTTTGAAACTGCATGGAGTAAGGAAAAAAACAGAACATAGAAAAATCCCGGTCAAGGACATTGTGTGGGCATTGTGTGCCGTGAGTGGGGGTACAAAGGCAACAGCTCTAGCTATCCATCAAACTCTCACTCTGAAACACGCTTTAAGTTGAATTGATTATGAACAAATAAATTACAATCATCATTTGCATTCTTACTCTCACTTCATTGTTTAATCTTGTCGTAGTATATAAAGGGAAAAGCCCAAATGCAGGAGGAATCGAGGTTGACTTTCTGAAATGTCTGGTTCCATTCATTCCTTAATTTTGTATCTATGTGTTAAGTGCTTACCATGTGCCACGTGTTCCTCACGGCTTGGGGGTAAAACAGTGGAAAAAGTAAAAAGTAACTGCCACCATTAAGCCCAATGTCAGTTAGTGAACATAATGTTTCCTGTCCTGAATAATAAGAAATAGCTTGAAACACATACAATTCATTGGCAAAGGATGAAATTTTGACACTTATAAGACATTGGATTACATGTTATTGTAAGTATGTTGTTTGTTTTTTACATCATTGATCTAAACGTTCCCATAAAATATCCCCTTCCTTCTACTGGGAATTGGGGAAGGGGAGCAGTACAAATATAATCATCTATTAATTGGATGTAAGCCCTTTTCTGTTTAATGTTGCATTTGGATGATCAGGCACACCTTGGAAAATGCCTGTGTCTCATACTATGTCAGCAACCACAGTTGACTTGCTCACTTACTAGCTGTGTGTCATTGTCTGGCTGGGGCTTTTCCCTCACATAATATTGGTCCCACTCTGGGGTTAGGCAGACACGTTTCCGGTGTCCAAAGCAGAGAGAGAAGCAGAGGGCAGGGGTAAACACGACCAGTCTCTTAGATCTACTGCTCAGAACTGACACGTGTCGCATCTCACAGTTCATTGGCCAAACAAAAACACATAGCCAAGCCTGACTGAGAGTGGCAGAATGATATAATCATCACCAGGAAGAATAAATGGATATTTTGAACAGTAATAAAAACTACCACATAATGCTATCAAAAGGAATGACAGCTAATTCATGGAAAGCAAGACAGAAATAATTAACATAAAATCAGAAACGCTTTTTAAAAAGGGAGAAAAAATAAATAAATTAGAAAAGGAAAAATGCTCAACAGATCTACCACACTTCTAAGCAAGAAGAAAAATGCACTTGTATTTAAAAGAAGAAAAAATAGATATACCAGCAAATGCAGAGACTTAATGAAATAATAGCTTGAAATTTTCTCAACTAATCAATTAGAAAATCTTAGTAAAATTACAATTCGTTGAAAAGCAAATTGACAAATTTATGGATGAAGAATTGAAAATGTGAGGAAATCAAAATGGGAATTGAATAATCATAGAGGAAATTGAAAGTCATCAAAGAATGATCATCTGTTCGCTTTTACATTTCTTGTGTAGTTCAGCCTGTGATCTTTCCAGAATAAAACTAATTTAACTTTCAATGAATTTTTGTTTTGCATAGAAAAATAAAGTTAAACAAAAGCCTGCTATCAAGGAGCAATTTTGTCCATTATAATGAAATAAAGGACTGCATATCACCTCAAGCCATGTTTATTACAAAGCTATAAGATGTTAAATAGGTACTTTTTCAAAGCAATCAAATGGCAAAGCCAATTTATGTTGATATATCTCGATAAGCAAAGCAGTTCTGTGTTCCCAAAATAAAAGATATTTCATATTTATTTAATGAGATCCACATATTCAAGAGCACAAACTGATTATGCTTCAGCTAGCTAGTTATTTACCAGTACCTAAAAGACTTTTTTAACCCTGCTGTACTGTACAAAGAACAGCAAAAGAGAGGAATGCATATAACATAAGGGGTTATAATATTCATTAAAATATACCAGATACAAATCAATGCCAAGGGCAGTTCCTCATGTCCCCAGCTTCAAACAATACAGAATACTGTGTGAGACTGGATATGAAATGCATTTTTTCCTTTTCCTCAAATTATCCACCTATAAGGCTAATCTTATTACTCATTACAAGTTTTATTGTATCACCCTTACACCCACATTATTTTGAATAATAAAGATTTGGGGCATAATTCTTCAACATGAAGTCATACGACCTCAGTTGGAATCAGTTTGAAATGATTTCAAATGCAATTTCTCAAAACACTAAACAAAGAATTGCCATATGATCCAGCAATCCTATTCTTGTGTGTGTGTGTGTGTGTGTGTGTGTGTGTGTAGACACACAAAATAATTGAAAGTAAGAACTAGAACAGATATTTGTACACCCATATTCATAGTTATCATTATACACAATAGCCAGAAGGTGGAAACCACCCAAATGTTCATCAACAGATGAATGGATAAGCAAAATGTGATATATACACACAATGGAATATTATTCAGCCTTAAAAAGGAAGGAAATTTTGACAACTGCTACAACATAGATGAACCTTGAAGCCAGTCAGAAAAGAATATTGTATGACTCCTCTTACAAGCTATTAGAGATATAAACATGCCAGTTCTCTTTCTTCTAAAGTGGAACCTAATATCCTGATTTTTCCAGATTGTTGGGAGAATTGGATATAGTAGATTTGAAGCAATGTTGCTACTGAACAAGTAAACATTTGCAAGCCAATGGTTCGTGTTATTTGTCATTATTTGTTGATGCAATAACTCAAAGCAGTGTACTGAATTTGAAGTGACTCTTTCTTTTCCTCCTGACATATTCCTGACAAATTATCAATTAGATTAATAGGTACACATTTGTTAGTGGTTCTGTTGTTTAACAAGGTGTCTTTCATTCATTTTGGAGGCCATGGTTTCTGCATGTTCTGTAGAGGGATTCTCTGTTGTAAACATAATTTTCTAAGAAAAGCAGCTGTGAAAATACCATTCCAATGATTGCTGCTTTCATCTACAGATATCATCAGATTCATCTAAGTGCATCCCACGTATAAATTCAGGGGAAACAAGTCTTAATTTTACTGAGCTTTGTCCTGGGCCTTCTGTTTCAAATACAGATTTCAGTAGGTAAACACTTCCACCCTCGAGGCATCTGTGGATATCGCCCTCAACCTTTCAGGAGACACCAATGTAATGTGTGTTTTTCCTTTCTGCAGAAACTGTCTTACCTCCCTGCTTTTCTGAGATCACTGCCCCAGTGTTCCATTTATCATTAATTTTTATGTGAATCCTCTGGCTCAGCCAAAGGCTTTAACCCATATAACTGTCATCAATACGATAGCTGCCAATGCTTCGCCTTTGTCCCTCCTCAGTCATACGGGGTAGGTCTAGACGATCACAAGTTTATAGCCTGATCTCCTCCACTGGGTAGGAAGGAAGCTATAATGGTTACATCAACACACAGCTGAGGAAAACCACCACTGCAAACATCTATGAAGAATTGGGGCAGTTATTTTTAAAGGTATTGCCGTTTCCTCCTACTAGAAATTAATCCCTTCTCTGAAACTCATAACTGCAACCAGGACCCTGAACTACTAGAGGATCAGTCAGAGAAATGAAATATTTATAGAAATCGGGGAGGAGTTTATATAAATTCCACCACCGTCCCCACCATCTCTTCCCTGCTTTTCTTATAGTATCTCAACAGTAGATACAAAGATGATACTCCTTTATTTCTATGCTCATTAAGTTTCAACACGCACCTATGCAGTCATTGTCATCCCTTTAGACGCTTAATATTTTGTAAGCACGTGTTTTCTTTACTCTTCCTAACAATCCACTACTTAGTATATGATACTGTGTATGTCATGCTTTTTAGCCTGTTTTTTTCCTGCACCTGCAATAAAATTGTTTCTTTTTTTAATATGATGATATTTAACCACGATTCCAAGTTAAAGTAACAATTTCTGTTTTAATCATGTAGTAGTGTTAGAGACATCTGCTTCTGTTGCTGGGCAGACAAATCCAAATCCAAAATAAGTCTCTATTGCAGTTAAGACCCATAGGTATCTCCATAGAGGTGTGGATACTAGGCCCTTCTCCATTCAGAAGGAGAAATTTCGCCGTATATGCCCCACTTAAAAATTTTCCCTATGTCCGTAAGAGCTTCCATACCATAGCCTCTTCTACAAATCGGTCTTTTTATCCTTGAACCATTCAAGGGCATTTTCTAGACTATATGGCCAGCCCAATACCCACTAAAAAAATAATTGATGTAACTTAATACTATAGTATTACTATTATTATTATAACATTTCCTCTGATACTGCAAGAACACCACTATTAATTCTGTCCTTTGAGGGAATTTATCTTTTCTTTTTTTTTTTTAATTTTCTCAGAATGGGACATCATTAGAATATGGTTACTCCACATTTATAATTCAGTCATAGCTCGATTTTAAAATTGAGATATCATTATTATATTATCAGAATATTTCCAGTGCTTTCCTTTTATCAAGGAAATAATAAATAGGGGTGTAAGTATTTCCGTGGGAGCACTGTAAAAATGTGTACTCGGCACACCACATGAGTGCAAATTTGCTTTGACTTTCCTTTACGTCAAATTTGCTTTGACGTAGGAGTCAAAGACAGCATTAGCCAAATGGGTCTCAACAGAAAATCAATATTCTCCAGTTTGTGACCTAGTTTGATTGCTTAATGCCATTTCTGTGTATTTAACAACTTGGGGAGCATCGCTTTGTCCACTCTTAATCTCTAAGATGTGAATTATTAGCTACAGGCTCTCCTAGACTGGTAAGAAAAATATCCAAGTATTATTGAGTATACCTGCTCTAACATGTCATGAGTAAGAGAGAAAACCCCTTAACCGCTCCATCCCACCTCAGGTAACCAATACTGTTTCCAATTATCTAATTGAGTGGGCCTTTGTAACTCTAAAGGTTCCCATCAGAAAAATCTTATGAAAAGCATATAGACAGCAGATTTGCAGGACAATGCATTTCTCAGCGACTGTATAAGGGAAGAGACCCCTCAATCAGCTGTCACAGGCCTTCAGTGAGGCATCCTAGAAGGGGTATCACAGTGATCATGAATAACGTTCACAAATTCCCACTTTGAGCCACACCTTCCCTTTTAAGCCTTCCACAGTCAAATCATCATGACCCTCAAACTTCATCACATTACCCTTTAAACTCCATTACAAATGCGGGAAGTATACATTGGACTCTGACGCCCAGAAAAGCCATAAGGGTTCTTTACCCACCCCTGCCATTTTCTTCCCATTAATGTCAATGATCTTGGGTCCATGCCTGGGGGTTGTGCCAAGAAGCCTTGGCCACCCCAAAACTCAGCATGGCAGCCCTCTTCATCGTCCCATACAGTCTTCACTGATGCTGCCTCAAAGTATCTATTGGATTTGGGGTTTGCATTTTTCCTAGAGCCTTTTTCCTTATCGGGACTGTTGTGTGTAGAGCAGATCAATTGAGGTGCTCGTGGAATCTCAAGAATTGATGGAGGAGATTAACTGTTCACACACCTAATCTCTGATGGCGGACCATCAACCCATTAGTAACCATGTCACTGATGTCATTTTGCATTCCAATTTCAGTCAGCCATCTAAAGATTTCACTGGGTATAATCTTCCTGATGTATTTTCTCTTTTTTTAAGTTGAAAGATTTTTTTTTAACAATTCAAAAAATGTTTATATCAGTTTCCAACGTGTCCCATGCATCCTCAGGGAGCAACGTCAGCCTGATTTGAGAATCACTGACATAACCAATCCAAAGTGGCTATATTTTTAGTATATTTACATATTTAGAAAAATAAAAGCAGTTTTTCTTTTCCCTATACTTCATTCTAACTTTTTCTTTAACAAGATTAATAAATTAGGGGGGAAATTAAGGGAGGGCACCCATCTCATACACATAGGAGTGAAAGTAGTTGCCTACTGAGAATCCTGTGTTAACTCAAACTTCTCTCTCCTCATAGTTGCGAATAGAGCCAGTGACTTTTGCCCCAGTTAATAATGTGTACAATTCATTGTAACACGAGTCCTTTGGGAGCTGTTTATATCTGTCCCTGAAATGAGTCAATTCCTTGACAGAATAATGCCCGGTCTCAGGAGTTACCTGTTCAGAATCTCTTATCTTTATAGGATTTTGAATAATGAGGAGTAGAATCAGTCACATCTATTATGTCCTGATATTTTTACAATCTTCCGTCAGAGTCATATTTTAATTCCTGACCAGGGTCATGATTCAGCCTCAGTGAGGCAGATTCTAGTGCTTTGGATGACTGCTTCATTTTGACTGTCATGGGTGTAGCTAAATGCAACTGAGGAACCAAACTCTTTGACCGTTTGCCCTTGGCTTCCATCTGGTTCTTCATCCACTTGGCTAAGATTGCACTCAACGCTTCCACATCCATTCTCCTTGGCCAACCATGACACGTGGGCAGCCTCACATCAGTGATGGCTCAAGGGCCAAGCTGGCATTAGAGAGGGTTTGTTCTCCCTTTTCTTTTCCTTCTCGCTCCCAAATACAGCCTTAGCCATGTGTAAATGAAATCTGGAGTTGTTTCAATAATTGTTACAACAATTATTCCTGTATACTCACACAAGCTGTAATAAAGGCATAAGGTTTGACAGGGCAGGAGAATGAAAGCACGGTCACATATCAGAGCAGTCAGGGTTACCTAAGCAAAGCTCCCAGAATTCTCTCCTGCTCACAGAGAACATGATGCCTGTCTGACTGAGAACTTCATATATATATATATATATATATATATATATATATATATATATATATAAAATATATCTTGAGATATCAGACAGACCTTCCTACAGATTAAGAGAAATTACAAGTGAATAATTCTGTTGCTTGTGTTCATGAAGCATAGAATCTCATGGACACAGTCTCAATTACATTTTCCTAAGTAACTACTCTGGCCTAGATATCATTCTAGATGCCAGTGCCTCATGTAGGAATAGAAAGCATTTCTGCTCTCCTATAGATATATAGGGTATGTATAGATACACAAACAAATTGTATGGGATATTCTAAAAGCAGGAAAGAAATACCAAGGAGAAAATACTTCCATCAGGAAAAGAGAAAACGCTGCCTGAGGGTGGCTAGCTCAAACTTGAGTTATAAATAGCTGCTATACCTATAACATTAAAGAATAGTAATTCATTACTAAATGGCATTTTCCATTTCGATCCATAATATATACGAGCATATGTTTAACTGCCTTAGGAATTTAGGAAATATGACTATCATGACAGAATTAAATGTCAGTTCCAGCAAGTTTAAAATTTTACTTAAGCTTGGTACTTTTATTTTTCAAAAAATTTCTAACTTCTATGGTAAATGTTCTTCAAAAGTTGAGTGCAATTTGTCCCAAGTTGGCCAAAAACATGTATTATACCTGTTAAACTCATAAAGAAGTTCTCATCCTAAGAGGTGTATTGTATATTAAATATTGACTATTGGGACTACATTCTACAATAATATATATTATTTTTAACTCAAAATATATTGTAATTCTTCCTGTCTTCAAAAAATAAACAGTTGGGACATATAATTGAGATTCCCAAGAACTTCCACCATGATTAATCTACTTACATTCATAACACAACCTAACTACACGTAATACATATAAATTACGTAGGACTTCTAGTCTTAGTAATCTACACAGGTGTTTAAGTACATCACATAAAACATATTGAGACTTTTTTTGTGGAAGCTTGGAGAGCAGCTGGACATATGGGGGAAATCGCCAGAGCGCTGTAAAACCTCCAGCCCATTTATAAAATGTCCTCATGTGCTGGAGGAAGGGTAGAAAATGGCAGCTTCAAATATAAATTCAAAAAATAATTACTTCACATGTAGCCTCTCTCATCTCCCCCAAAGGAGGATATTTTAATTTAAAAGATTGTTATCTAAGAAAAATAGAGACTTAGGACTCAGGACACAAGGAATACCTCCTAAGAAGGGCATCCCTGGGTGACAGAGAAAGGAAACTCCAGGAGGACAGTGGTGCAGTAAGCCTAGAGCAAAGCATGAGGAAGAGAGTGATTTCAAAAACGGAAGTGATGGAGAATTTGATTTGCTTAAATTGTAACTCTATCAGGTGTTTGGGAGAATGGGACTTTGAAAGGAAAAACAGGGAATGACAGGAAGAAAAATGAGATAGCTTTTAAGTTCCAGGGACAATAAGGAAGTTGGTTAAGATAGCAAATGCCAACATAGTACACTAGATGGCTCAGCAGTCAACCATATTTCCCTAATATGTCCATATAAATACTGCAACGCAATGACCAATTATGACCACCTAGGAAACTGAAATACAGCAGTTGCAGTCACAAGCAAAATCAAGGACCACATCCCAGAGGGATGTGGTAAAATACAGAAACACAGAATGCCTGGCACTCGTTGGTTGCTAATGATATCAACTTGATGCAATACAGTCAGTATTTCAAAGATTTGGAACTCATAATGAATATTTCAATCACAGTATTTAAATTTTTAGGTGGCCAAGAAATATACTTTTTTAAAGTGTTTTTGTGTCTAGACAGAGAGGCACCTATGCCTATACAAGGACAAACAGAAACAGTTTAAGAACTCATTATAAGATAGGTGATTTTTATTTAGGTCTTTTTTGTGCCTTTTATTCCTCAAAGGCAAACTGTCCATGCTTCAAGCACCAGTGATATACTGCTTCCTAATGCCTTCTGATTTTGCCAATTTTAGTAAATTAAGTTCCTGTTTTATAATTATCTTTTTTCAGAAATTTGCATGTTGTGGAGTTTATCTCTAATTAGGGAATGACTTAGTCCATCATTTGATATTTCAAGCCAAGCATGGTTAGTGCAGAGAGTTGAGAAAGGGTCCTGTGATTGCCCTGACGCGGAAATCTTCCAAGGAGGATGATGACTGAACCGTTAGAGCTTGAAAACCAGGGAGACAGGAAATACGGTAAAGTAAGCTGTGAAGACGGACTTCCTACATCTTTATTGCCTCTTTCTAAATCTGTACCTTTTCTCCACCATAACTTTACTCTTTACCCTGATAAAAGGGCAGGGCAATGTCATGATCCTCTAGCGTTATGACCCATACAGGAGACAACCACTCATAGGAAATGAACAAAGAGAAACTCAGAGGAAAATGCTCAATCTGCCTATAAAGATGGTCAAATCCCACTGTTGGTACCAGCACCTGGTTTGCCTCACAAGGACATTGAGGAAGATGTTAAACATTCTTAGTGAAAATGCCTATTAGACATATCAGGGAATTAAATATGCGATTTGCTTTTCTACCTAAATGACGATAATTAGTATTATTTAGAAATGGCATTTCACTTATATCTGCGTAATTAGCATGTAGCCCAAAGACAGTTATGCATGTCATTAGAAATATATCCAATTAAATTTGCTCTGACTTTTATTTGATTGCAGCAATAAAATCAATATGTATGTTTAGTATGCGCATTTTGTTGGCTGTGGAGCAAAGTCCGCTGTTCAAAACAAGACACTTTAGGGGAAATATTTTGCACAATCTATGGTAAGAAGTGTAAACATCAGTAAAGGATTATGTGTATACTTATTTACAAATGCTGTTAGTCATTATAGTATAATGTGTTCAGACAAGCTTCTTTCTGTCTCAGTGTCTTTGCAATGCCATTTCTTCTGCCTGTAGCACCCTTAATGGTTTTCTACCAGCCTCAGTTCTCTCTTCTTCCATTAATAGTAAAACCCCCATGACTGAGCTGGATCTTCCTCAAAGCAGATGACCTTGAATGGGACAGTGACACGTGAGAAGCGATAGGTGCTTCTTTTACTTCAAGCTCATTACATCAAAGCGTGTGCTCGCTTGCCCTTTGTCATCCCCACTGGCTGCCTGGGTTAAAAGCTGGTGGCAAGATCGGGAGCAGGCACTTTGGGTGGGGGAGGATGGTCCTTCCATTGTCAAAGCCTGGCTCTGTTACAGGGGCCCGCAAATAAGCTTGGTATAGAGCAGGGTCAGCAAACTTTTGAGAGGGAAGAGCCGCCAGGGGTCAGCAAACTGTGGCTCGTGAGGTATGTACACATGGCTCTGAAGTAAAATTGAAAATGGAAATAAAACTATCATAGTTTCATTTATGAAATTTTTAAATTATACTAGTTACATAATGGTGATTATGTAAAAATATATTTATGGCTCTTGAATCAGTTTTAAATTGTTGTGAGGGACAGGATTGGCTCTTCCAGGGGTCGGCAAACTTTTGAGATGGAAAGTGCCCAAAGAGCCGCATGTGAGCCGCAGTTTGCTGACTCCTGGTCTAAAGTAAGAAGTGAAAATTATCTGTGTGTTTGCAGCCTCATGACTTAGGGGAAAAGATCTAAGATTCTGAGGATGTACCGTATTTCCCCATGTATAAGTTGCACCTTAATTTTGGGGCCTGAAATTTGAAAAAAAAAAAGTATTACATAAAGTTATTAAACTCAAGTTTTACTCATCATAAAATTCATACAACTCGTCATCACTTGCGGGAAATGCAAGTAAAAAAAATCTACAACCACTGTATAAGACGCACCCAGTTTTCAGACCCCAAATTTTTTGAAAAAGGGTCCATCTTATACATGGGGAAATATGGTAGTTCATGCAAGATCTGACTAAGATTGATTAAGGACATTGAAAGAAAACATATATTCTTCCCCTAAAATGATAGGGACCCAATCATAGGTTCTGCAGGTCAAACCATGTCAAATTGTATGTTTAGCAATATGGAAGTGGCAAATGAGAAAGAATTAAAATTAGAAGTGAATTGGCTATGTCAGTTTAATCATTTAGACATGAGATGAGGCCCTGGATAACCAGACTTTTAACAGTAGAAATATAAGTGAAAAACATCATTTCAAGAAAGACAGGTTTATTATTTGTTGCCTGATAGCACAATTTCACTCCAAAATCTTAACCAATCCTGTGCCCAGTGAAAGGCACCACCATCCATGAAGTGGGCAAGGAAAATATCAGGAAATCATTCTTCAAATCTTGTTACATCTTACCCAACTAAAGACAGACAGGCAGACAGAAATACATACACACTGTCCCCCACTGAATTCGTTGACTTTGTAGCCATCACTCAAGTCTCAGTGTGGATGTCACTGCCTCGAGATGTGTCATATGATACCTCCCACACTAAACCCTCTGATTTGTTCCGGATTATATTATTTTCCTTTAAAGTCCCCTTATTGTGCAATTTCACAGAAAGGTGGCATTTTCATTCACAGCAATTATTATAAGTTTTAATTATGCAAGTATTTCTCAGCTTCCATGTTGAAAATCTATTTCTCCAGTTATACTATAATAAGCTCCACGAGAGTGGGAACTTTGCCAGGCACATGCTACAAACTCAGTTATGGCAAAGAGTTATGCAATTAAGCCAGCATTCATTCTTCACCCTCTTTTAACCTTCACCAATTTTGAAATGATACAGACATTTTTGAAAACTCATGGCTTAGGTAAAGATTGAAAAAATGAATGGAAACATAATTCTGCAGAAGGAAGGGACTACATTTGATCCGAAGCATGTTTACTTTGACACAATGGCCAGTTGTACACGTGATGACACAATTTAGACCCATGACTCTAAGAGCAGATGGAGAGTGACAGATGAGGACTAGATGGAAGGTAAGGGTTTCCAAAGCCTTCGAGTGAAATGGGGAGATAATGGCATGGACAGGATCAGAAGTAAGAGAAGAAAGACAAGGGCAGAGGGGTAAATGCTTAGTTGTGGAAAACAGTGCTGGAATTTGGGAATTAATGAAGAAACTACAGGGGTGGTGTGAAGCAATATTTAAGTTCATAGTGTTTAGACTGGACTGGAGTTTGAACTTGCACGGCACAAATTAATAGCTGTGTACCTTGCTAGACATTACAATTGCTTAATCAAAATGGAGGGATGAGTATTGCACTACATAATAATGTGTTCAGCTATGGCTCAAACGTGGGCACCTATTAAACAGTCTGTAAAGGTCCACCATTATTATTAGATAGTGGAGGACCTGGACACTGCAATGTCAAAACCTAGCCCTTTTCTATAATTAGAAGACTGACTCTTAATACCTGGTTTAAAATATTTAGTGGGTGGTAGATGAGGAGATAATATTACTAAGATAACTTATTTGGAAAGCTACACAACGATTATATAATAAAATTGATTGAATATTTATGTCTAAAAGCCAAAATATATGTCAACACTTATCCTAAGTAATGCCATGAAATATTAGATAAATTATGACAGTTTGTAAAATTAAATGTCACTTTGTCCTGCTTTCTCCAGGGCATTTTCCTCTAGGTCCTGGAGAACTAGCTATCATTAATTTGGTTAAAATTCTTGGCTCATAGCCCCTTTCAGCATTATTCCATTACCTCTACAAAAAGAGCCTATGGCAGGCGCAATATTGATCCAAACGACCCCTCTGGAGGGAGTTATTTATGTTTATATATTTGAGGATAAATCAGTATTCAGTTAAGATAACATTTTAGCTCTTAAACTAATAAAGTGACCCTACAGAAAATGATCTGCCTTTCCATGAATATTGATTTCAGAAGCCAAGAGAAAGAAGGTAAACATGGCAAAGCAGCGCCATCCACACTGCAGGGAAACGGGAAATAGCTTGCTACAGTTTTATGGTTCCAAGACCCATTTAAAGCTCAGTGTTCGGTTACACAGATGTCATTAATGCACGGGGGAGCATTATCGGCGCTTTCCAGACATGGTGAGTCTCATCACTGTTGTTTGTCTGGCTCTCTTCTGATTCTGGAAGTTTTAGAGATTAGAGGGAAGAAATGCATTCAAACACAAGCAGGCATGACTATTAAGATTTGAATGATAAAAATAGAAAAATAATATCGGTCCACCTGCAGTTATGTTGATAGAAATGATTTGAAAATACGCATATAGTATTGTACAGAATTAAGTTTAAAATAGCACACCAATTATTTTGTTTAAAATGTTGATAATTATTTCTAGTTTTGGAAATGATTCATATAAAACATAATATGTAATATATTTATTTAAAAAGCAAACTAAATGAAAGATACATTTTAAATTATACCTTGTAATTAAAAAGCAAAATTGTATATGTTAAAATAAAACTTATTTTATGCAGTTATAAGTATTGCAAATATTCCATGTTATATTGAGAAGTTGTGAAAGTACATTCAAGCAGAGAGAGAAACTGAACTAGAATTGTATTCTCATAACCCAGAATTTACAGTGGTTGACATTTTGTCATATTTACTTTGTCTTCTTTTTAAATTAAAGCAATGCACGTTACAGAAGAGATTGGATAACATTTCCCCCCATCCGCTTTCATCCTGAAACTCCTCTCAAAGCAATCACTTATTTGAATTGAACATAAATCCTTCATGTCCTTTGCAATATTGTTACATCAGCCATTATTTTATGGGAAACTGATCATCTGCATTTATGTCGACCATTCCATGTATTTGCCTAACTGTTAGGTTTAAGCCTCAGGAAGGCATAGAAAGATAGAGCAGGCACCCAAGTCTTCAAATATGTGGGGAAAAAATCATGGTATGTGTAAAGTGAACTAACGGGGTGTTGATTTGAGAGTAAATCAACCAAACAAGAAAGAATGAAGCAAACATAGTAAAATATTAACAACTATCAAGTATAGGTAACGGGTACAAGGATGTTAATTTTATCATTCTCTCTGTGTGTTTGAAATATCCATTACAAATTTGGGGGGAAGAGATTTATAAAATAGAGATTTTTTAAAAAAATCAAGTAGTCTCATGTTTTCAAGAGTTGCCTAACTGCAAGCAAAATGAATCCAAGGCGATGGTTATTTTGACTCTCTTTTGTTGTTGTTCTGCAGCTTTGTGTCTGGCTTCCCGTGAAGAATGACAGACATCTACCGCCTAAGCCCATAGCACGAAGGAGAGACCCAGGCTCAGCTCCTGCTGTGCTCAGACAGGAAGAGAGCAAATCTCCATCCCAGTCCTCCCATACCTGCTCTCACCTTTACCAGCTCTGAGCACCCGAGGCCTTCTTCCCTCTCCTCTGGTTGCCAGCTTCACTGCTTATCTTCAACCCGTGAAGAACCATTATTTTTAATTGCCTTACAGACTTATTTGTTTGGTTGAACAAATGATATTTGTATCCATTATCGACCTCTAAAATGTCACTATTTATTTTAAAGAACCGTTGTTGAGTGTAACTTAGAAGGAAAATGCAATTCTTATGTGATACTGCTGCTTTGCTCTGAAATATAGCTACTCAATTCATGTCTTTGAGTTAGGGGGTAATTATTGTAAATGCTTTATATGAGTCAGAGATTCCTTTTGGATTGTCAGTGAAACACTCACATGTGTTTTAGTGATATTTGCCAAGATGAAGTTTTTATTATTCCCTTTGTACTTCTCTCATTTAAAACACTAGGATATGGCTTGTATTATCTGAAATATGAAAAAATGGAGTAGAGAGGATGTGAGATGAATTGAGAAAATGAGATATTTTTTCCTAGTCATTATTCAAAAACTTTAAATTGGTGACATGGTTCACATAAACATATGTGCCAATGTATTAAGAAAATCCATATATATGCTGAATATTTCTGTATTCAGTACACTTTCTGTATTCAAAACTGTTTTGGTTGTTTTTTTCAATAGCCTATCTTACTGTTTTTGTACCTACTCCATTCCAGGATTTTATTAAGTAAATATTGTTTTTCAAACATGCATATAAAATATATTTGTTTCTTTTATTTTGTTTGAGTAACTATATTTTATCCATAAGCTTTTTTATTTTTTCATACTACAGAGTAATAAGGTGGAGTTGCAGTCAAGTGATGTGGTTTAACATATTTTATTCTCAATTTGGTATTTTTTAGATTCAAAATTATGAACCAAAGCTAAATAAAAATGATTTTGTTAAAGGTTTAGTATATTCTTAGTACTTTCACAAAGAATGAGCAGCTGCTGCTTTGGCAAATTTAAGTGTTTTATAAAATGGACACAATATATTCATGTATATCCTTTCTGTTTTCATGTCCTCTCAGAAAATACCTATTTTTCCAAAATGAATACATAACAAAAGAAAACAAACTTGATAGACCTGTAAGCATGTTTTAGAATTCCAACTGTTGTCACCTGAGAATGGTGGCTGTTAACCCTTGTCCTTGGGCCTCATGCACAGCCTCATTTTTTCCTCCATCTGATTTTTAGGGACAGTTTATTATGAGTTATTTTATATTTAACTGAATTCCATTGGGATGACTCTTGGCTTTCTTCTGTGAAAGAACACAAAGCAAAATAAAGAGAGGTCAGATGCTAATTGTACGCTTAAACATGACAATCTACAAGTGTCGAGGAAACGGGCATCAAAACTTACAAAGTGTAAACATGTAGAAAAGAACCAATTTAGATGTTTTTAGTATGTTAGTTCAACTAAGACTTCATATGTCCTATAAGAGAGTAAGGAATTTGCTATGGTCTGAATGCTTGTGTTTCCCCCCAAGTTCATCTGTTGATATCCTGATGTCCCCAGTCATGGCATTTAGGAAGTGAAGTCTTCGGGGATGTACATCATGACTCTGTAGCCCTCATGAATCAGACTGATGCTCTTATCAAGGAGACCCCACATAAATCTGGTGCCCCTTCCTCCACGTGAGGACACGGAGAGAAAGTGCCAGCTGTGAACCAGGAAGAGGGCCCCACCAGAAAGAAGCTTGCTGGCACCTTGATCTTGGGCTTCCCAGCCTCCAGGATCATGAGAAATAAAATTCAGTTGTTTATAAGCAATACAGTATGTAGTTTTGTGTTAAAACAACTCGAATGGACTAAGATAGAATCGGTTATATTCTCTACATCAAAGCAACTACAAATTGCCTGATTTATACAAGTCACTATGCTATGCAATTTTTAGATGCACTAATTTTAATACTGAAATAAACCTTTGAGGTTTATATTATTATCATTCATATAACAGATGTTAAAATAGTTAAGATGATGAGAGGGACAATTGGACTGTTTTGGCATTGGCTGGGTTGTGAGAATATTTGATCCAGCACAATGAGAAATAAAAAATAATTACAAGTAAAAAATAATTCAAATATTTTGATACATACAGTAAATCATTTGGAATATTTGGAAATTAAGGATATTAAAAATAGTTTAAATGATCACATAAAACCAGTACTACATCAAAGATACTATATCTCATTGTAAAATTGCAAAAGCATTTTCTTGAAAAATATCACAACAATTGTGATTAATGAGAGAGGAACTTGGCGTTAATTACCATTAAGATGCAGTTTTTAAAATTCTAAGTAAAGTATGCATGATGCATTTATTCAATCATTCAGTTGACTTGTATATCAATGTAAATGTAAAAATCAACACTGTGTTTGAGTGATTTCTACGTCAGCAGGTATCAAAAAGTAGTAAGTTACTGAACTCTGCTATAGTACTGTGATAGGACCCACAGTGCAGAGACAAACACGCACGGCTGTTTTCCAATAAAACAGTGTTTAGAAAAACAGACGGAAGCGTAGATTTAGCCAAGAGGCTGAATTTGCCAACCCGAGTTACACTAATAAATCATGGACAGGTGATAAATGAAGGAATTTTATTTTGTCATTTTTGAATAAGATGTTGACACAAAGTCACAGAAAAAGTGTGAACAGTTAATCTGAAGATCCCTACTGCAAATTTTGCTGTGCTTACTGACAGTCATACAGACGTTCTTTACTAAGTCATTCACTCAAACATGTATTGCTGTGCCTATTGAGTTTCGTCCATTTTTATTTTTATATACTGTGAAATTGGCAACCATAATATATGTTCTAAAGTTGTACTTAGATTAATTAATGAAATAACTGAACAGCATTTGGCTAAGAATATAATACCTTTATATCTCTGAATGTTCATTGGAGGGGTGGGGAGAAGCATCAAGCAGCATCGTTAAGTGCAATTACTAGACGATTAGATTAAACATGGAGAAGATAGAATACATAATAAATGGGCTTTGCAGGATAATTCACTTTAGCGTAGAAGGAAAACAGTTTAGTAACAGGTTCTCATAGCTCACTGATTACCTACTTTGCTTTTAGCGTTTTTTTTTGTGATTTACTAAGATTCATTACTGGTCACCCTTTTGTCTCTCCTGCCTGGTTTTCATCCTTCCCACGTTTTTCACTGTCTTACAATGCCCGACCGCACTTACTTTCCTCTCACCCCTGCCTTTAGAGTCACCTCTGCCTTTCTATCCTGCCTTCCTGTCTGCAAGTAAAACAGTCTCCCATCTTCTCCCTCCATAACTGCAATGTAAAAATGCAGACATAGTAACACTTATAGGCAGAGCTTAGACTTTTGCAGAATGTCAAATGAAGATTACAAAGAATTGTGTTTAGTGTGATTATATATAATAGTTACATAAAGTATTCATCTCGAATTCAGGGGCTTATTGTAAAATGGCATAGCTTTTTTTTTACCCCAGGCCTAAATCCTTCTTTTCTTCATGTCTTTCAATTCATCCTAGTGAATCTGTAAAGGAAACAGAGTGTGCTATGTATATTTTCATCCATCGGTGCTTTTTTTTATATCGGTATTTGTTTTATAACTTCTAACATCTGTGTGTGCTGACTGTTACACTGTGGCTAGTTTTTGCTTCAGACCGAATCTGGGCAGCGACTCACAGAGACAATGAAAGAGAAATCAAGGAACTGATTTCAGCTGGTGGTGAAACACCTGAGATGTATTTCTGCCTCCCCTGATTGCCACCCAATAACATCAAAGTGAAGGAGAGGTCACTGTGTCCGTCTTTGACATAAAGCCTTCATGGTTTTCTTTGTTCTATGCAATTCAACATATGGTCATAAATAGGATAAAGTTTGCAAGAGTTGGAAAAAGAAGTTTCTGATATTCAAGCCTTTCCAGTTAGAAGTCGCAAAATGTTTTAGAACTGGAAGTGACTTTGAGATATCATCTTTTCCACTCCTTTTACTAATGAGAAACTAAAACAGGTGGAGACCACTTTGCTGAGTCACCCACATAACTGGTAACAGCTGGGCCCGGCCGTGCCTCAGAATCCTACACAGAATCAGGCAGGGCGGCTGAGCCGGCGCGCTGCACGCCGGGTGTGTCTGCTTTCTGCAGTAAGCATGCTGAGGGGAGGCATCCATTCAAACTTGGTGGATGGTATTAAAAAAAAATCCATCCCGCTCTCCAAGGGCTTGTTGTAGTGAAAATAAGGCAAGTTTGCTCATATGATGTAAATCTGCCTTCTTCATAAATACTAAGTTGGGTGATTTGAAAGTTGCTTTCGTATCACTCTTGGTATTAGCTTCCTTTGAAAGCTATGAACCTTGAAAGACCAAGGACAGGCATTACCATAGCGATTTTAAGGTTTTACCTGCCAGCTCCCACCATATTCCTAACAAATGAGCTCAGAGTTGGTCAGATTAGTCCTCAGGGACACGTAGGAATAAAATATGTTGCTATATAAAAATCCATGGGCGAATAATGAAGAAATATTATCTAGATATTTCCAACATAGAAAACAACTTTGGAAAACTGTGTATATAATAAATAGGAAAACACAAATCTAAAAAATATTATAAAAGTAAAAAATTAACACTATGAATATGGATATCTTGGGGATTTGTTTTCAGAGTTAAAATTGCCATTCATTTCTTCCCAAGCTTTATTATCTGCCCAAGCTTTATTATTTCAATGTTCTTGCTTACCCCCTTTCAAAAACTGTATTTAAATGAGCAAAATTAAATAAACTGCTTTTTTTTTTTTTAAAAAAAAAAGGTTTTTATTGGGGAATCGAGGGGATGGGAACAGTGCTGGGGAATTGGGGGAAGGGAACCAGACAAGTTGCTGTCATTTTGTTCTTCAATCTAGTTGTGGAGGACGTTGCTTCACTGGCCCAAGTTGGCACCATCATTGCGCTCTTCCTGGGCAAGGCAGACCAGTCACCGGCTTCTGGACGGCCCTCACTGCAGCTGCTGGCCGCTCACGCTGGCTGCTGGCTACACACAGTAGCCCATGGCAACCCACTGCCACAGGGGCTACAGCCTACGCCATTGCAGGCGACTCATGGCAGCCCAGCTCCAGGTTGAGCTGTTGTTCAGCATCTTAGCTGTGGAGGGCAGTGTCACTGGCCCTCATATGTGGGATCCGAACCGGGGCCCTCTGGCATCCCAAGCCAGATCTTAACCATCGCGCCACTTGGCCAGCCCAAAACAAACTGCTTTTTAAATTGAGTTAACATTTTCAGTAAAAGAGACAAATAACTATAATTATAATTTTATATTGTTTTTAACATGTTTTTGTTTGTTTTAATGGAAATTGCCTTTATCAAAATGAAAAGAAAATCACTGAATTAAAAACGGACCCATTCAAATGGAGGAATAATTTTCTAAGTAGCATTCATCCCATATAATAAACTCACAAAATATTCTCCATCTTTTCCTGAAAAATGGCATAAAAATGCTTTCTGTACCAGAGTGATTGCTGTTTTGTATCTTTGTTTGCATATTTGTTTTGCCTTGGAATGGTGCAAGAATGGCTGAGTTGTTTATATTTTATTACAAAAACTGAAAGACACATTTTGATGTGAAAAGTAGATGCTAGATAAATACAAGTGTCTAATTCTATTTACTTACCATGGTCCTGGAACCAGAGTAGTATAATCTCATTCTTTCCTCAGATCACTTGCTCTCACACTTGCTCAGCTGTGGCTCAGAACCTCTGGCAGTGGACTTGGCACCAGTGATGATGACATAGATGATACTCAGATGCGTTGAGTAAATGAACAAGAGCAGGCATTTGAAATGGTTTAAATCACAGTGAAGATTGCCTATATTAAATTTTACATAAAACCTGTGTGACTCTAAGGGCTTTAGTCACTTTGTTTTGTTTTTACAAACCTCATGTGGATTTCCGATGAGAAGATAAGCAAGGCAGTTGCCCTCAAGGTGCCCCGTGCACTGGGATGGGAGAGGTAGGCTAGCAACAGGGAATCTGACAGGCTCACAGACCTCTCCTCACCTAAGCACCCTCTCTAACCTTTCTGTTCCTCCCTCCTGTATGTTTATGCGGTGATGAGGACTGTGGGTGAAATGAATCAGAAAGTAAAGTGTTTAATTAAAAATAGGTGTTCTAATTTTTTGGCAGAATCTCCTCAGACCTGCAAATTCACTCGGTGAGTCTTACCAAACAATAGTTTGCTTGTTTTCAAATAATAGAACCTTCATAAGACATCTGGAATGTTTCCTCTCTTCTTTTTCTAGAACTCTTCTGGAGTTTTTTGTGTGTTTTTTTAACATTTAAAGGGCTTTTTAAACATTTAATGTTTCATTAGCATAATTCATAAAATCATTCTTTTCTTAATAGGTACATTGGGAGAGACAGGCTTTTTATAATTCCCCCACGAAATTCAACAGCTCTTCTAATAAAACATCCAAAGGTTCTAATATATGTATGCAGTTAGGATACTTTTAATTTTAAGTGAATGTTGGTAAGTTGACTTCAAATCATCATTCTTATAGCATATATGAAACTGAATTGGGAAGAAGGAAATTCCCATGATAGAGGTTCTTGTTCAATACACATAAAGTTATTAAAAATGCATCATCATTCTTAAAATGCATGGAAATTAATGCCTCCTATGAAAGAAATTTGTAACATCCTTCCAAAATTATGAGATGTGCTCAGAGACATACATTAAAAATCTGAGAATACCATGAAATATGTTTAATGAAGCAAATAATGGATGTTTAACTGAAAGCTGTGCCAGCTTTATTGTTGTTGATGTCAATGCCTGCCTGATGTTTTGATACTAATTCCTAATAAAGCTAGCAGTCTAAAGGAAAGAAGGGTGTTAAAGACTCTTAAAAGCATCTGCTGATATACTTATTAATCACTAAATCAATTTATTTGAGATAGATTTGTTATATTTTCTTTTTTGAATCTATTCAGTGTATATATTTATTTACAAGAAGTTGTTCCACTTTATCTGGCACACGAATCATCGATCAGCTGGTGCAAAAGATCACCAGAAACCTTGCATCAGATTCATTTCTACAGAGCATCTCCTATCTTACCATTTAGCCTATCGCCCAGTGATAATTATTTGATCTGCAAACACTCCCACACTCCATAACTGTTCCATCTAAGCAAAATGTTTGAATTCAAATTAGATCATGAAAACAAAGAAATCTAACCTTGAAACAAACCAAAAGGGGCATTGTGAAAATAAAACACAAATGAAGATCGGATGCATTGAGTACTAGCCATTTATGTTCACTGAACTTATATTATTGTAATGCCCATTTCCTGATGATCAATGTTTTGTTTTGTTTTTCCCAAGAGGAATTGGATTTTTACTTTAATTAGGGGGAGAAAGTTACTCATAAGACCCTAAAATTTTGGGAGGGAAGTTAAAATGTCAGTTTAACAATTTTATATCCTGAATAAAGTTAATTTACAGCCAGGAAGGAAGAAAGGAAGGGAGGAAGGAAGGAAGGAAGGAAGGAAGGAAGGAAGGAAGGAAGGAAGGCAGGCAGGAAGGAACAAAGCACGCACACTGGATTTCAGATGCATGATGTCCTGTCTCAGTATCTTGGTTGTATGTGACCATGTGTACTGTACTTAAATTAAGCAGAGAATTTAGGAGGCAGAGGGGAGTTCCATACAGATCCATCTCTTGCTACTTTATGATCGTTTCAGGTTGTCTAACTTTTTTCTATCTTATTTACCAAGGCTACAAAGTGAGGTAGTAATAGTAGATGCCTACAGGGATGTTATGAAAATGAAATGAGAGCATACAAATAAAATGTTTACCATAGAAGCTTCACATGCATTAATACATTCTCGGGCCAGCCGAGTGGCTCAGTTGGTTAAGAGCTCGCTCAAGAGTTTGAGCTCTGAGCAACAGCGGTTCGAGTCCAGCCTGAGCTGAGCAGTGCTGAGCTGCCAACAGGTAGCAGGATGGCTCAGCTAAAAAACAAAAAAGAAAAAAACAAAACATTAATACATTCTCACTACTAATGATGGGTTTTAGTTGTAAATAAGCACCTAATTAAACAAGCAATAAAAATAATATTAATGTTGAATGACTCCAGACTACATGGACTACATGTGCTAGAAATAGTTTGAAAAAGAATATTCACCAAAAAAACACATTTTTCTTTGTTACCAAAAATGAGTAATTAAGAATTTTTAAAAACACAACCACTTATGCACTACATCTATCTAATTGAAGATCTTCCTTTCAGTCCTGGGCAACTAAATGATGAAAGAGTTTAGCACAAGCTAGAGAAAGCTAGGGGAGAACACTGAAGGTTTGATGAGCTCCACCCTCAGTAAACAACCCGAATCCAGAGTTTCCAATCACCCTGTAGGTGGAGCAACATAAGCAAAAGTCCAGGGTTTAACAGCTCAGGCTTTGTAATTGCACTCTGTAGCCATTTCCATCTCCTGTCTTCTCAATTATTAATTATATCAAAACTAAATATCCATATAGGAGTATGAGGCATTCTAGGGCATCGAGAGGGGACCTGGAGGAATTTTTTCTCATTTTATTCCAGTTGTGAGAAGCAGGAGTGCAGGGATAACGTGTGAGAGTGTATCATGGCAATATTACGGAGAAAAACAAAACGAAGCACTGTGTGTCTTCATGGACATATTCTGGGAAAAGCACGTAGAGCAAAAGGAGGCAGGGCTTCCCTTAGCCCGAGAAGCTGCCTTGGCCCTTAGCTTGGAAAGGCATATGTGGATTTCCTTCACCTTTGGACTCTTAAAGCACAGAGAACAGGAGCTGTCCCGGGAACCATGGCTGCGAAGAGACGGCAGTCTCCCCTGGAGAGATGGACTGCTCTGCATGCTCTTTGCCAGGAGTCTCACTATCTTTAGGCCCATTTGTTGATTTTTTTTTTAAAGCTTTTCATATATATTTATTTTCTTAAGTACTTGCATAGGAGTAATTGCAATGTCATCATCCAAGCTGAGCAAACAGCCCTTTGAATAAAAACAGGCTAGAACTATGAACGGAGAGAACCATTTAAATAATGCAGGGTAGGCAGACTTCCCTGTCAGTCATGGTTACTGAAGTGAATGTTTCTTTAAGATGTAAAGCAATTTTAATAGTCAAGGAATAAAGAAATGTTTTCTTTTCTCAGCCTGTCTGTATACAAAATTCCTTAGCCTCAAGCTGCTTGGTGAAAAGGACAGAAGACCCACGATGGGGCGTAATAGTGGGTACAGAGTAATGGATGCACGAGAGAGATACTGACGGGAAGACGGGCAGATTTTGGTCTGAAAATACTAACAGAAAGAATGAGTCCTACCCATCGCATGAACTGAATCACCCAAAATTCCCTATTTCAGTAAAACATTTCTAATTAACTGCCTTTGAGAGAGACTTGAATGGCAACATTTAGATTTAGTTCCTCAAGTGTTTTGCCGCCTACTTCATATTAGGCCAAGCCTTTAGACTCAAACAAGGCCTCCGTTATTAATATCTTGTTTCATACGTCCTGGACTTGGAGAATCTTTGGCAATATGCGTGCCTTCAAACTTAGCTGGCTGGCTGCCAATTTCATTTGGAGGACCTTTTTTTGACATTTACTAATGCAAGAAATTGTATCCCGCTTTGCTCTTAAATCAGAATCGTACCAGTGTTTCATTCCATGGCCTCAAGAAAGTAATTGACAAAATCGGCCCAGGTGCTTAGTCATCCCTCCTCAATTTTCAATATAATACAGCCCTTCTATTACCATCAACACCTATCTAAGATCTCCTGGGAGGAAGCATGCAACCAGAGTTGCCTGGGAGGTTGGGTTAGGATTCTCAGGTTTCTTTTGAACCCCTGGTGTTTTATATTTCAGTATCTGATTCTAACATCCAGGCTCCTACGTTTTGCTGATCAGTGTACTATCTTTAGGATGTGATTAAGCTTCTGCAGTTGAGCCTGATAGATGATTGTCCGATCCACGCTTTTCCCAGTTACTTGGAAGCAGAAAGTAAGAGCCTCGTCTAGCAAAGTTATATGTTCGCTGCAGGTATGTTCCCCATGCACAGGTGCCCGGGCTGGTACACCCCTGTGGTACTATACTGAAGGCAGCAAGAAATGACCACCGCACGGCACAGTCCCTGTGCTTGTGCTCAGTTCTCCAAGGGGCTGACTCCTTGAGCGTGCAGCATGGATTCTTGGAGACAGTGAGTGAGAATTTCATTCTTTGCTCATGTTTCTCTCCATTATATAACAAGGACTATTATTAGCTGTCATACTGGGGCCAGAAAACTCTTACTCTGCTCACCTCACCTCACTCACCTTATCATGTCAGGGTAAATGTTTAACAATCAATTCTCAAAACTTGACAAAAAACATCCCTCATGTGTAACAATCATCTGTTTCCATGGCATGAACTACACGAGTCATTTCAAACTACTAACAGCGGGATTTGGAAAAAGCTGAGCATCATAGGCAGCACACCACTGCCCTGTACTGTTATTTGAGGGTGTATAAATGTGATGTGTTTTGAGAGCAGAGACACATCTCTCAAAGGCTTATCTATATTCATATAAGAAAATCTTGCTCGGCTGATGTTACATATATCTTTGCTCTACATTTTACAATATATCTGGGTCACAGAGTTAAAAGTGTCTTAGATCCGTGTAAGTTCTGTTTACTTCTTTCATCTATCAGCTTTCTAACACAACATAGAACCTGAATAGAAAATATATTTTACAGAAATTCTTGGGTTATTGATGTTGGCATGACAGTATCAAAGGCTCAGATCCGTGCAATCAATTATCTTTATCCTATTAGTCATGACCTTCCCCTTTGAAATGATTGCCTGCCATCTGTTATTTCATTAAGTATTAAATCTTTGTCGCTGAGCAGCAAGCCAATTTGCCTTAGTGACTGTACCAAAACAAAAAGCATTTTAAATTCATTTATGAGGGATGTAATTGCTTCAACTCAGCGCTCTTTTAAATTCCAGATAAAAAGTGCACATATGCATGTGAAGTATGCTGCAATCAAGATATTGAAGTCATTAGCTGTGCAGCCACACAGCCCCTTAAAAGGCTATTCACAACCTAAACCCTACATTATCACAGTATGTGTCTGTTGCAAACTCTGCCCATTAAAAATAAGGATGTGTACATATCAGAGCAAGAACTTTATTAATAATTTCAGGAGGCGATAAATGATTGCCATTTACATCTGTCACTAAACTGCCTTTGATTTGTACTTTTCTGTCTTCCGGATGTGTGTTTTTTGTATCATTGATTCGTCTATATTATCATTGATGCGATCACTCCATTGGCATTCCCTAATTGATTTCATAATCTAGATTAAGAAATACTTAACTTGGAGCACATAGGGACATAACCTCGATGAGGTGATGACAGTGTGCAGGGCAAATAATATATATTATACAAAACTTGCCTTAATAGTTTTCAATGAGGCATCATCATTCACTCTTAGGAAATGGTACTGAGTAGCATTGTCCTCACCTGGCCAAGGACAGGATTTGCTGACCAAGGTTAACTCACCACCAGAGTTTTCCCAGGTAGTCAAGGCAGAATGCACAAGAGTTTAACAAATGGCACTTGA
>NW_017732182.1:389972-390776 GCF_001890085.2 Hipposideros armiger | reverse complement strand
TGTCTCAAATAAACATTAAAAATGATGGTGGGAACTCAAGTTAAGGAATACTTTTTAAGCCCAGGCAGACAGGCCATTTAAAGACAAATGTGTAGTCACTGGTAACAGAGTCAGGCTACTATTAGAAATAAGGACTGATGGAAATGGCATGAGCAAATCAAAGATCCAACCTTTGAAGAGGTATTTATTGGGAGTTACATATGTATTAGATCAGAAACTTGAAATGCAGGTCAAAGGTGAAACAGAGTGTCTCACACTGGACCACATGGTTTGAAATAGGGCTATGCAAATTGAATTCAGCTAGTGGGGTCTCCGTTATTAGAATGTAAGTTTTCAGGAGATTGAACTGAAAATTACGAAGCCAACACAAAATCTCCAAGTCGGACCTGGAATGCGGAATCTAGCAGCAATTGAACAGAGAGGATTACCAAGTCCTGGAGGAGCCCTGAAAGGCAAAGGTGGAGGTTGGCTGAAGAAGTTCCCAGAGAGGTTTAACTATTACCTGATTTGAACCTGGATGGTTCTCACACCTGGTGGCAGAATGTGTAGGGATGTCAATTATGGGCCTACCAATAGTCGGTTAAAAGCAAAGCTGGAGGAAAAGAAAGGGTATTGTTCTAAACTACTAGTGTTCACTAGCAGTGATTGTTGAATATTGCATATCTATTATGTGTATGCCTGTTTCCAAATTGATAATACACTGGGAATCAACTTTCTTCTCTAACTTTAATTCCTAAATTCAAGTTCCTGGAACTCTTGTTGTCACTTGCAGAGCTTCCCAAACACATAGATTGCGACATCTCA
>NW_017732182.1:385987-387257 GCF_001890085.2 Hipposideros armiger | reverse complement strand
GTATGACAGAGTGGGGGACAGTGACTCAGAAACACCTTCTCTGGGGCTGGAAAACCCAGGAACAAAGGAAAGAAAGATAATGATCACATTCCTATGTCCTCGGGTGAAAAGAAGTTGAAATATATTTCTTAACATTTCCCAAAGTACTTTAAAGTGTACCTTCCTGAAGGGCAAACGGACATCTTTTTTTTTTTTTTCCCCGAATAAGTTGCTTTTTTGCCACACACACTGTCTCTTTCTCCCCAGGGCAAGCTCACAGTTTCCGGAGCTCTGATTTCAAGGGGAAGTAAAGACGATATGACAGGAAATAAACCACATTCAAGTAATATAATCACTGGATGCTTGCTCTAAGCCACAAAAATTGGGGCAAATGACCTACTTAAAAGGGAGAGATCACTTTCATGCTACACTCCTCAGCATGAAGGGCAGAAACGCTCACGAAAACAACAGAAAAATGCTATGAACATCTTTTTCATCATCTTCAAGACAGTGACTTACTCCTAATGCAAGAACCCCTGTATGAATCTCAGTGTGACTTTCATGAGAAGTCGTATTTTGGCATTCTTTAAGGGAACATGGTATGAAGCTATAGCTATAGCAATGTTTAAGCAACTTTTTGGCGTAATTGATTTAATTATATTACTTATGCAAATTATCCAAATTTATCATATAACCATTAAACAAGTTTGGCTTTGCTTATAACTAACATTTCACTCTAAAAAATCAATATATAATTTCTTCAACTCCAAAAGGATTTGGGATAGAATAGAGAGAGTTTAAAGTTGATGAGATGCATACTTGTATTATGAACAAATGTAGAGTGTAAAGCTATTGTCTGTAAGTTTATTTCTCACTTTCCTTCTGGAGATCTGAAAAAAAAAACTAAACTAAATAATCAGCAATCTGCTTATATCCTTTCAAGATCTTTTAGTAAATAAAAAGTCTCCTTTTATTACATAAATTTTCTTTTATCAAATAAACATATCAATGCATTCAATTTTATTTAAATCAGTGAGAAAATAACTAATATTTCTTTTTTTAAGCTCAAACCTGGTGTTTGAATATTATCCATGGATTATAATTTTTCTTTTTTGAAGCAATGCTTATTTCCATTACTTCTGTATAGTGGATTTTTCTGTCGGGTAGAGAGATACCAAGAAAAAAAAAGTACTTGCAATAAATAATGTCACTCAAAGAGAAAATACCTTTGGACAATTTAGATTTCATACTGCCATACTCAGTAAGATAAAATACTACCAAATCTGTGAAA
>NW_017732182.1:344704-384617 GCF_001890085.2 Hipposideros armiger | reverse complement strand
GTGAAATGAATAGATTTTCAGAAGAAAATACCTTAGAGAATGTATCACCAGCAGAACTGCAACAAAGAAGAAAATAAAACTAAAGGGTATTATTGGTAAAGAGGGGAAATTATTCTAGATGGAAGCTCAGAAATGCAGAAAGGAATAGAGAGAAATAAAACAAGGGTGAAGAAGGGCCAGAGCGTCGTGCTGAGAGCAAAGGCCAGGGAGGGGCCCTCGAGTCAGAACGATGGGCTCTGTTTGTGGGCCTGTCCTCTGAGTTTTCCCAGGTTCATTTTTTATATATTAACTACCTATTTTATGATCTGAATGATTTTTTAAAAGAGCCTTTATTTCAATATTAAGGTAATTCTCAGAGTTCTTCAGAACAAGGTACTTGAGTCAGTATAATGCATAAACCTTTTCAGACAACAGTTTGAAAAAATGGTTTAACAGAGGTGGGTCCATGGTTTTTTTTTGGGGGGGTGAAGGTTTGTTGTTGTTTGCTTTGGTTTTATCTCTTTCCCAGCAGAATATTTTTACACTATTCATAAACACGTCGTCTACTTGCAATAGAAAGAAACTCATTCAATATGGCAGTAGAAAGACGCTAATTAAATATGAAGATGTTCCGGGTTTGCCAAAAGAGAGGGACCAGCGCAATGCTGCAGAAAAATGTGCAAAAGGAGTTCCTGATAACAGAGTTTCTTCCCAGAGGCAGTAGGGCAGAGTTTATGAGCGATAGCAGCACAGCAGCTGTCACCACAGGAACACTAAATGCAGCTGTGAAAACCCCTCCCCCAGGGCGATCCTCTGAAAGGATAGGGTTTCCTCTGAGGAGATAAATACCTTCTCACACTGGAGAGTTAATCAGTGGGTTAGAAACTGCCTCAGCACCCGTGAACTGCAGACAGCACCTAGCTTTTACTGCAGATGACAGCTGCACAAGGACCAATGGTTAGAGTATCTGGTGGGAGTGGGGGAAGGTGACAGAGTGAGGCCTGCTCAGGGGGCAGGCATGACAGCCCTAACTCTGTTGGTTACCAGTACAGAAAACAAGTGAGAGGGCAACTCATCTTAACAAAGCCTTATAAAAAAATTACGAAAATCACATTAATTGCCAAGAACATAACGTGTTTAAAAATGTAAGGAATGTAAAAGGGTATATTTGGTTCGAAGAAAGGGAAAAGATCTAATAGCAAATTGGGGATGTCTACAGATTTCTGTGGCATCAGAACCTACAAACCAATGTAAGCCTAACTTAAGAAATATTTTGCCTTTTTCAAAAAACATTACAGAGAGCTTTAGTTTATACTCATGGTGTATTGAGCGAGAAACAGACTATTTCCAAACAGGGAGATTTCATAACCGAAAGTTGGTAAGTAGCTCTGCTCTCCCCATTTACTGCTTATGTATAAAGCATGGCTGAGAGGGTACATTGTTTCATGATTGGCTACTAGAAACTTACTTTCTTTTTAAGGTAGTAGCACTGTGTTTTGTAGCTGATTGGCTAGGAAGCTGTGAGTTCACATTGACTTGAAAAAAGCTTAATTTTGTTTAAGGCCAGAGATCAACATTGCAGGGAAAGCAAGACAGTTAATGGTTCAGTTATGTGGACAAGAATGTTTGGTTTAGACGTCTATTTTGGGTTCTGTCACCACTCCTATAACTGAAAAAGAATCTAGCCACATTCAGAAAGTTTACCTGGGTTAAAATGAAAACCATAGGCCCAAAATGGTGTCACCCGTGATACTGAACCTAGATTAATACATGAACTAGCTGCACTTCTGACCTTCACCAGAAAAGTAATCTTAACCAACCAGTCTGGAATTTTTCTATCAAGCACCAGTAAGGTAACCTGTCACTTGGGCAAAGGGAGGAAGAGACAATCTACATAATAAAACCCTTACTGCCCCCTCCCCACCCCAAAAAGAAATGAAGCCCTGGCCTTAAAACAATCCTTGCTTTTCTTTTGTCAATAGCTCCCTTGCCCCACCCATTTTTGTATAAAAAAACGTTTCATTTTGTTCAAACCCTTGGAGCACCCTTCTTGCTAGATGGGAAGATGCCCAATTCATGAATTGTTTAATAAAGCTATTTAGACCTTCACATTTATTCAGCTGAATTTTGTTTTTTGACATCTGCATGGAGGATTGTTGGTATTCACTTTAATAATAATAATAATAATAATAATAATAATAATAATAATATGCATAGATTTGGAAAACACATTACATGTATGTATGTATGCACCTCTCTGTACATATTATAATTTACATTAATAAAACTCAATCAGTCAATTGGTCTCCTTTTCACCTGGAGTACCTGCCAAGTTTCTTGAGTCTCTTCACTGCTCTCCTTCCACGCAGCTGGGGCCTCACCCAGGTGATTCGGTTCTGGGTCACTGTCCCAAGCTGAGCTACACAGAGCTGTGAGTTATAAAATGAGTCCTGTTAACACCAGATGCCTGTCTAATGGGGGAGGTGCCTTAGCTCTGAGCAACAAAATGAGGGGCCTTCCCTGTCACCTTTATCTTAGTCAGCTTTTTCTGCCCTTGGATTCTGTGAACCCTCTTAGTATCCTAATAGAGCTCATATTTTTTTTCATACATACGAATTTAAGATGAAAAAACAATCTATCAATTCCCCCCAAGTCTTAAAGCATCGGTATGCATTTCATTGTTTAGACTTAGTTTGGCTAATTTCTCTGTCCAGCTATAGTATGTGATTATATTGAACTGTAGACACCCCTTTTTCAGTACAAGTAACCATTTAAATAATTCTAATCACGTATAGATATGAAAAAAAAAATCCAAACGTAACATACACACTATATACCACTTCAACCTTATTTGGCCAAAATTGAGTGTGTTATTTATTTTGGCAAAGTTACCCTGAATATCAATAAATTTTTCAAAGTGAAATTTAATGAGCATGTATATGTTGAACCCAAATGTGCCAGATTTCTGTCCTTTATTTGCACTCTGCTCATCCTATAAGGGAGATTTAGCATATTGATTAGATTGTTCTAGAATACTTAGATTTGATATTCATGCTTACATACATTACCAGAAATTTTACCTAGTACAATTTGGGAATTTGTTCAAACTAAACTTTATTAACCATTTTTATTCTAAATAGGAAATATTGAGTTTATAATATAGCAATCACTATAAGAACACGTTGACTTGTCCAGGACTCAAGACTGCTGCTGGTCATGGACCAAAAAGATTCAAGGGTAAATAGCACTGAATCGCAGTATTGAGCTGAATCATGTAGCTAAGTTTCCAAACTGTTGCATTATTCAAGAGAAGACCAGGTTATGCTACCGAGAATTATGAGTGACATGTTAGATTAAATTGTAATTACATAAATATTCCACCACAGTCAATAGAAAGTAGTATTCAGCACTCATCAGCAAAAGATATATTTTTTTTAATCTCATTAGTCAGAACTGATGACTTAATGAGTTGGAGTTGAGAGCAATTATTGTGTGTCCTGTTTCTGATGGATGTTTCAATGATCAAAGGTTATCCCAAAACTGCATTGTAAGAAAATATAGCAGTAAATTCCGTTCTGCTTTCGGTAGATTAAAGTGGCAGGTGAAATTATTTTACTCAGATGATTTGTCTGAGGGAATAGGGCTCTATCCTTAACACACTTGCACGATATAATAAGGTATATTAAAATAGGGTTATTCCCTAGCATTAGAGATGAACAGGCTGCTAATTGGTAATATAGTCATAAAGACTTCCATTCTTTCTCATTTACATTGGCAAAATTAAATCCTGCGTTTCTTTCTGTGGGTTACCAGTACAGTACCTGTCTAATTTTGATTAATACACGCTGATGAAATTCTAAGACATTCCTTTTAATTGTCATGTAATTTGATTTTGGAAAATTGTTCTTTATACTCAGTTAAAATCTACATCCTCACAATTTCAAATTTATAGATTTTGCTCTATTCCATTCGCCTGCATGGGCAAAATGCAATCATTCATGCACCCCAGTTCTTTCTTATCTTTTGACATTATTTTCTCGGATGTTACCCATCTGCAGTTTATGTATTAAGTTTCTTTTATGCTTTGTTTTTTTATCCTCTTTGTACCACATCATTTTTTATAAATGGACTTCAGTTTTCTGACACTGTTTATTACTATTTTTTTTATTTCTTTATATTTATTTTTTTCCCCCATCTGTCCATGTGACAGTACAATACAGAGCTCAGTTGTGTTTGTGGAACCTGTCCACAGGGAAAGGCCAATTGTCCTACGTGGCAGAAAACTCATCTAAACCTAATCTTCCCTTAAACTTCACTTCTTTACCACCTTGACAGAGTTATTTGGTATCTCGAGCACTCCATGCATAAAAGCCAGGAGAGAAATAATAACATTAATTTTGCAGTCCCAAATCCTGGTCGTATGATTCATGCCATCCAACTTTTTGCATTGTTATTGCCACACTCACTTCATGGTTATTCTTTCAAAATTTTGGTGCCTATCTTTCAGTCATTCTCCACCCTTGCTTTTGTTGATATTTAGGACATAGACCTATGTTCTAATGAGGTTATATAGAACATAACCATCTATGTTCTAATTCACCCTACAAATGCCAGGAACACCTCAGTGCTTAAAATATTTCCCTGCACTCAACTTTAGCTGGCCATTTATTTCCAAAGCAGCACTCCAGATCATGAAATCACACAAAACCTATTTATCTAAAATATCTAAACTGACCCTTCACTAGTCCACAATTTCTGTCCATTGGATATTTTGGTGTCTTCGCTAAAAATTCATTTGCCTTCTAACCTTGTCTTTTGACTAATTTCTTGATATTTCTATTTCCTTCCCAATCTCTAAGCAACTTCTGCCTTCTCTTTTATTTTTTCCTAGATGGTACACTATGGTAGTCTTACTTAATTTTCTCTTACCACAATCTTTTATTATTTTGTAGTACTATTATTCCAAAACACCAACCCAGCAAAACCATACCATGGATTACAGTACTGTGGAGTGCTATTACCTAATTTCTTTCTTTTTATGCTCTAATCACCGAAATCTACTGAGCATAGTACACATCATGTTCACTAAGAGCGATATAATTTCAGGAACTCCAAATTCAGCTAGATCACCTGTACTGCTGCCCATCCTTTAATGTGGCTTGGTCAGAGCTGGCAGACTGCTGAGATAACAGGGCAACCAAGCCTGCTATTAGCAATAAGTTCCTCTAAGGAGAGATGGAGACTTCAGGACTTAGTCACATGGGGGTGAGCAGGAGAGAAAGAGGGACTGCTATTTAAGCAACTAGGAAGAACACAGCTACTTAAAAAAATAAAAATAAAAAATTGCAAAAAACGAGTGTGGGTGACCCTGAGAGTATAAGTCCTCAGGGAACTACAGACAAAAGTGGTTTGCACCTATTCATAGGCTCTTCCCCCAGATCTTCACAGAATGTTCACTAGAAAAATTGTAGAAAGACTGGAGATAGCGTCCCTAAATGGTGCAAGTCTAGAAGAAAAGAGTAGACATCATAATGAGAAAAATAATACATCACACTTGCATTCTTCTTGCCTGTGGGCCAAAAGGCTTAATTTTCAGGAGGAAGAGAAACACACCTTATGACCGTGAGGACTAAAGAAGAAAATAGGAAAAATGATCTCTACCTGTGGGTGGGGAAAGTGTTATATACCATTAGAGATACCCAACCATTATGAGAAGGTCAGGAATAATGAAAAAGTCCCTCCTCCAAGACTCAGGAGCCAGCTAAGCCTGAGTACTGAACCATGATACCATAGAGCTTCTTTTTCCCATTTATTCCACCAAACTAGAAAGCACTGAGAAACAAACCACATTCTACCACTCAGAGACAGGCGAGAGCCTGGAAAGAAATCTCTCTGAGCTGCAGGCACAGAGGAATAGCCTAAGACTGAGACTGGAGACAACAGGAAAAAAAATCCTATGATAAATAGACTCCTCCCTAATAATGAGGTTATGTGAGAAGAACTGGAAGCCTGTGGTTTATTACAGGAAACAATCCTAACAACAAAATTCAAATCCAGCTCAGCTCCTGCTTAAACAGCCTCAAATCCCCATTCCCACTTCCTTCAAAGGCATAGCAGGAAAAAAAGACATGTTCATTTCCAGGAATAAACACCCATACTACCTGTGTGTCAATCAACAATTTTCAGAAAGACACCAAAAAAAGGAAGGAGGAAAACAAGAATGAAAATCCACTGTCAATAGACAAAATATTCAATAGGACATGACTCAGATATGACCCAGATGCTGGACTGGTTGGCCAGGCAATTTCAAATAACTGTGATTAATATGTAAAAGGCACTAGGGGAAAACACGGAAACTTGTTACAATATATGGAGAATTTCACCAGCGAGACGAAAAGAGATAAACAGAAGTGCTAGATTAAAAACAAATTGCTATGAGAAATGAAGACTACCACTGACAGGCTCACCCGCACACTCCTATTGGACTGAAAGCTTTCAGTTCAATAATCACTTTGATTCATATTCAAGTCTAAAGTTGTTTGCATAGTGTCTGTTTAATGAATAGATTTATTAATTTTTAATTTTTATATTATAAGATTTCAATTGATCTTTTTAAAACAGATTTATTGAGGAAGATTTGCATACCATGAAAGCCAGCTATTTTAAATATACACAAAGCTTTCTTTTTTGGTCAATTTACAGAGCTGTGTAAATGTCACCAAAATCAATTTTAGAATATTTCTATTACCCTATAAAGATCCTTCATAGCCACTTGCAGTCAACCCCCTATCATCTATCTGCCTGTCTATCTCTCTATCTACTTAGCTACCTAGGTACCTATATATCTATGTTTTTACAAACTATTTCTTCATTCATTATTTATTTATCTTATTGTGCACATACTATGTAAGGTACGCAATATCTCACTCTTGTCTTATTGACTATTGACTTATTTTAATATAACCTCCCTGTTTCTACTCCATATGCACACACACACACACACACACACACACACACACACACACACTTTTCCCCCCTAAATATATTATAGGTGGAATCAAATTGAGACAGTTAATAAAGAAACAGTGTCTGCACACCTAAGGATACTCTGGAAAGAAGTAAAGAGTCTCATGCAGAATAACTCAAATGACTGTTATTTGAGAGGCAGGGATAGAGGAAAAGGGTACTCTTAGGAAAGAAAAGCTGAATCCATTTGAAGACTGTTTTATATAGATCAGAAATCTTCATAAGCTACTGTACCAAGGATAAAAAATTAAGTATAAACAAAACAAATATTAAAGCAATGAATAGCAGGGCTCAGCATTTAGGTCACCTGGGTTTATCTCGCTCAAGGACACTTGGAAAGATGGGTGTTCCAGTTACTTGTAGGTGTGACAGATGGAGACAGGCTTCAGGAGAAACACAGCACATTTGAGATCATGCTAAGTGTGTGAACCAGCCACAGATGTGCCCTGTTGGGGTGTGTTATCTCCACCAAAGATAAAACTTGCTGGCAGAGAAATTCTCATCTACACAGCTTCCAACTGCTGTCCACGTTCATCCTTACTCAGAAGTACATTTCCTGTGAGGGGGAAAATCTCAAGGGAGTTAAGCGTTGTCCTGACTCTGTAATAAAAGCAGAAAGGGGATCAGAAAATCTTAGCCTAGACCTCGAATCAAAAAGAGACATTAAAATAACCAAATGTGGAAATATTTGCCTTTGCTGAAGAATTTTCGATGGAGAGAAAATTGTTTTTCAGAATGTGCCATGAATCCAGGTTAGTCATCGTCTTTAATTGTCCAAACTGGCAATAAAATTCATGTAATGCAGCCCTCAAATTTCAGCTACAAGGGATAGGAGTTTTATATCATCTCTAAAAAGTGAAATAATCTAAAATAAAGCCACATATAATATTTATGAGAAAGTATAAGTTGTAATGTATTCGCAGTAGTTCAAAATAAAACAAAACAAAACTATGACACCTAAAAGAATCTGCAAAACATGAAAGGGGCAAAAGTTGCATTAAAATAAAGTACTTCTTTCTAAAAACATACTTATTTATGAAGAAAATAATTATATGCAGTACTTATAGGAGCTCCGAAGTAAATGAGAAATTATTTTTATATTATATGTAATTCAAAATTGAGATGAATAGAAAACAGTTGAAAGAAAAATGAAGCTATCTATTAAGAAATAATTTAGTAAAATTTATGTCCAAATAAATATGTTTAGTAACATAAGAGACAAGTAACCACATAACTAAATTATGAACACTTCATTAATACAGTGTCACAATTTTTACACAGAATAAAATGAGATGAGCAAACAAGCAAAATCCACCAAATTTTTGAGAAAAAACTAACACACCATATAATGAGGTGCAAATATCAACTGAGACAACCAACACCTAAAGAAATAGTTGCTAGAGCACACAGATCATTCTTAAATACTTTGCAACATACCTCCCATGAGCTGTGTAACACCTATAGGAGTTATGCACAAAATGTCATCGAAAGGTGTGAGTGACAATGTAAACAAATGTGGAGACATGCGTGTTTCGGATGGGAAGACGTCGGATTGTAAAGAGGTCAATTCTGTCCAAAGAAAACAACCCAAATTAACCAAGCCAAAAGATTTTACAAGTAACTCAATAAGCTTATACTAAATTCACTGGAAAGATACAATGAACATCAATAACTATGAAAGTTTTGTAAAGCAACATTAATGTATATTTAAGGGAGCAAAGCAAGTTACCTAACTCAGAATACTTGTTTACAAAATATAACAGAAACATTTGTTCACACAGGTACGTATTTATAAAAACGCAGACAAAATCGGAGATAGAATCTCTGAGCTGACAGAGATGGGAAATCCTCTGTTGAAGAAGTTATTAGAGTTTTATCTGGCAAGGAGCATGGACGTGAAAGATGCATGTATCTCTGTGAAGAGGATCAATTGCTTTTACTGCATGTAGGTGACTAAACATGGCTTGAAACAATTTTACAGACAATGGTTCATATAATGCTTTTGTAAATTATAAAAGAGATGACACATTAAGTCAGTCAGTCTTCTAGAGAAGTCTATTTTATTTTTTAGAATATGGTGCGTTCAGAGACATACACAGGAAACAGAATCATAAATACTAAGCCAAATGTTTGTATGTTTAACCTTTCTGCTCTGAAACAAACAAGGCAGGCTTCCCACATTATTCAGGTCAGTTCAGTTTCTATGTTCCAGGAAGAATACGGAGGGCATTGCTACATAATGAATGAATGAGTAGCTTTCAATATCTACCTTTTTTTCAGACATTTTTGCTTTATTTTGAGTAGCTCTGTACTCATTTGTTGCCTACAAATGTCACTTTCGAACCAGTTAACTGGGAACGATTTTTCAGTGCTCTCCATGGACACACCGAGGGTCTCACACTCTAAAGATGTTTTTTATTTACAACCTGTCTCAATCCTGCTAGATCACCAGCTACCTAAGTAATATGAATTTTAACTCAGTTAATTTCTTGCCAATCATTCTAAAAATAAACATTCTGATTTAATATATTTTAAAGATTAAGTGAGATAGCATAAGTGGAAATTGCAAGCTATAAATAATAATAATAATAATAATAATACATAATACATAACATTTGCTTTGTGCTTACCATCTACTTTAATTTTCACAACAACCAAATAAATAAGTATTGCTATTTTATAGATAAGGAAACAGATGCCCAGAACTGTTCGCAAATGTGAATGGTGTTGTATGGTGAAGCAAATGCCATACATTTGACTTGAAGATCTAATAATTTGGATGTAAAATATTAGCATAAATATTCAGATATTGTAGCCAGGGAGTAAGATATTTGGGGTTAAGCGAAATTTCTTCTTGCCCTGCAAATTACATTTCACTGCAGCAAAAAAAAAAAAAAAAAAAATTTCACCTATCCAGAGGGGGAAAAAAAAAAAGAAGAATGAAAGAAGCCAGGGCAAGGAAAATCACTAATATTTTGATAATTTTAGGAATAATGCTATGTTTAATTGTCACTTGCCTCATATGAACTTACCCCCTTGAATTGCTATGTGTTAATTGCAAAATTAAAAACTTTGCGGCAATCTATTCTACAAACGCTTGACAACCATTAAGATTTTATAGCATCAAGTTCATTAAGCAAATCCTATCAGACTGTGAGTTTACTGTCAATTTTAACTTGTTCAAGTGTTTCAATTACACTTCCATTTTGAACTGTAATAAGTTGGCTGATAAATGACGATGGTTAGCAACTGGTATTAAAACTACCCAGGGCATAAATGTAGAACAATTAAAGTAACAAATGAGAGTAGCAATACGTTATCATCTTGATATTATTCAGTTGATTTAATGCAGCATTTTAATTGTTCTATCTGAAAGAAATTGCCACTTGCTTTCACTGGTTTGGGTCATTGTTTTGGAACAAATTTCATATCTATTTTATTTCTAAAGAAGAATCATCAGATTTAAGACTTTGATGTCACAGTGTTTCCAGTATCTTAGAACAGCTGTCCAATGTTTTTGTTCATCCAGGGAACTTGGTTAAACAGTACCCTCACTATTTATAATTAATAGTGAAAATGGTATTTAGCCAATGGCAGTGCATTCCTTGTGTTCTGAAGTTCTCATCAACAATTCATTTATAAGTATTTATAACTTGCTCAAAAACTATTCATCCTCCTCCACAAAGTTATAGTCTCTGAGAATCAATCCAACTGAATCACTAAAATGGTTTGAAAGAGCCTGGTGTTTTCTTCAGAGAAATTGCTCACACTTTAATATATGTCAGCTGTGTTGAAGAACGATTTAAAATGTAGCCACTTTTGGAGCCTCATTCTCGAAACAGTGATAAAAATTCAAGAACACATTCTTGAAATAGGACAGAACTCTGGGTATCAAATAATAACTATTAAATGGAGAAAATGTCCTGCACATCTATTTTGCTAAGAGAAATTCTTCCATGATATTTAAGTTTTAAACTAAGAGTTTAAAAGTTTTAAAAATATATTGTTTGTAATTCAAGTTTCCTTAAAAAGTATATATATATAACATATATTTATATATATGTTATGTATGTTACATATATTATATATATACATGTAGATACATATATATGACTATTTTATCACAAACAGTGAGAAAGCAATATTGAATTCTTTTAAAGAAGATTTGATACAAAAATATCTTCTCAGAATAATGAATGCAAATCTAAAACAAATATTTTAAATCTTAACAAAATCCTCCACTCTTTTATCACTGAGAATTTTCTAATAGTTGCTGAAGCTAGAACAATGCTTAAAATTATTCACAACCTACTAGTTATTTTGTGGGATGAGGTTATAAACCTTTATGAACTTTAAATCACATTGTGGCTTTTGATGTTTTAAACAGCTCCTGAGCTCAGTACTTTTGTACCTCAACTCATAAACCATCTGCAAAGGCTGAAAGCTTTATGGAACTTAAATTGTTTGAGATTTATCATCCTGAGATAAAATCTAAACAACTTTGGTTTAAACTGTATACAAATTCTTGCTCATCTATGTGTGTATGTGGTTTTATTTATTTATTTTTTTGGTTAGTATTCTTTACATGAACTATCCATGTAACTTCTAAATTCATGTAACAGCATTATCTATATACGTAATACTAATGTTTATTCCATATATTTACATAGAGAGGTGAAAGAAAAACAAAACAAGTTATTCCTAACTTAAATATGAGTAGCATTGGAATATAGACAAAATAATGGAATATTACGAAGACTAAGTATTAGCTAAAATTCTACCAAAGACAGTATATTAATGATAAACTTTAATTCCAGTTTCATTAAAATCAGGACTAAAACTCACTAAAGATTTTCAGTATTATCTTAAGGTTCTAGTTAATGCAAAAGGTAAGAAAATGAAACATTTAGCAAAATAAATTTAGCTGCATGTTATGATTATAAATTTAGAAAAGCCTTTGCTACAAATACATAATGATGGACTAGATATTTTTAATATGGCTGAAGACTAGATGCATATACAGAAATCAATAGTTTTAATATTTTAGGAAGACCATTTTGAATTTCAAATAAAAAGTACATTTTAATGAAAATGGAAAAATACATAAAAAATAGTCCTGAATAAAGTAAATAGGAAAAGCACAGTGCATCTAGGAAGAAAAAGCAACTATCAAATCTTAGTCCATGAATACAGAATAAGAGGTCCATCGTAGAGACACTAGTCATAATTTTAATGATTTAAATGTCCTTACAAATGTACTACTATTCTAGTCAGAATATTACAACTTAAATTAAAAATGGGGGCAGGGGGAGAGTGCTTACTTTAAAAGATTCTAAAGTGCATTACGGGTGACTATGTTAAAAATGCTATGTTATTAGGGGAAAAAATGGATGGAATAGTTGAAGATTAAAGAGTCTAGGAAATGATTCAAATATAGGATGAAGATATTATGTAGGATAAGGTGTCATTTCAATCCAGTGATAAAGTTATTTAATAGAGGATGTGATTTAAAAGTACATGCTCAGGGCCGGCCGAGTGGCGCATTGGTTAAGAGCTGGCTTGGGACACCAGAGGGCCCCGGTTCGGATCCCACACATGAGGGCCAGTGACACTGCCCTCTACAGCTAAGATGCTGAACAGCAAGCAGCTCAACCTGGAGCTGGGCTGCAGGGAGTCCCCGGAGATGGCAGGTGGGTTGTCATGGGCTATCGTGTGGAGCCAGCAGCCAGCGTGAGCAGCCAGCAGCCACTGTGAGCGGCCACCCAGAAGCCAGCGACTGATCTGCCTCACCTGGGAAGAGCACAAAGATGGTGCCAACTTGGGCCAGTGAAGCAACATCCTCCACAACTAGACTGAAGAACAAAACGACAGCAACTTGTCTGTTCCCCATCCCCCAACTCCCCAATAAAAATCTTTAAAAAATATATATATAAATAAATAAAAGTACATGCTCAAAGAGAAACAAGAGAAATAGCCCTCACCTTAAAGAATCCAGAAAAATGTTTCATGTAGATTATACATTAAATATCATTTTAAAAAATTAAACAGCAAAAAAGTGTTTAGGACATTTGTATAACATTGTGGGGTTGAGGGTTTCTAAGCTACTTAGAGAACAGAGCAGTCATAAAGCAAACAATACAACTTTAAATCCAAATTAAACTATAGTATATTTGCATGGAGGAATATACTATCAACAAAGAGAAAGAAAAGATAATTAAGCTATACATTAAATTGGTAAATGGTATATATTCCTCTTTAGAAAGAGTTTGTACACAATGATACCCCCCAAAAAAGGTAAAATAAGATTTAAAGAGATTAAGCCCATGACTAGGTAAATCTCAGAAGAGTTTACCTAAATAAATAATGCAATACATATACAGATATAGGCTTAGCTTCATTAAATAATACAGAATTAAAATAACAATGATATTACATTTTTATCTACCAGCTTGGCAAAATTAAAAAAAATAATAATAATAATAACCACTACCCTTGACAAGAATATGAAGCAATAGAAAGCAATCAGGAAATTCTACATGGAAAATTTTTCCAAAAATATAAAAGTCCTAGAATATAACAATATGAGTTGAAGAATATAGATTGCAAATTGATTATATTGAAGTGATAAAGACAAGCAAAATTTTTTCAAAAATAAAAAAAATATATTTTTTTTTCAATGGAGAAATGACTAAATACACAACAGCCATACAATGGGGTAGCATTTAGGGCTTACAAGTGATTGATTCTGCACTTTTTGATTCACAAGGATCTGGAAGCTTTATTTTTACAAAGCCATGGTCATGTTTATATGAATAGAATAATCCTATTTACTCTATACATGATTACATAACGGGACACTATTCTAACTAAGTATTTATTACCTGGCATGCTAAAATAAATTGATCTATAAATAAATATATTCTCTTAATCCCAATAGAAACTAAAATATACATTACAAAATTGCTTACCAAATGTGAGGTATAAATTTCAATGGAAACCATTGGGAATCCATTCATATTTTTATATAATTTACTGAATTTTAGAAATTGTCAGTATCGTTTTCCTTGGATGTGACTGTCAGTAATGAAATGATGTCTCTTTCTGAGTCTTGATTTGACGTGAAGAACTGCCCCAAAGCTTTCAATAGCTTCCTTCTTATTAGCCATCCTGAGGTACCTGGCAGTGGGCGCTTTGTTACATCAGCGCAGCTGGGCCTACTGGCCCAGCGTCCTACAGGCCAACACACTCACCAAAACCCCACTGTTTTCATGTGTTCGGGGCCTGGAGAGCATGAGCTGTTGACACCTGGGGGTGCCTGGGCCATGGCCCACTCAGGAGCCCCCAGGGGCTCACAGATCCAATCTACGATCACTATTGGCTCATCACCCCACTACTGAACACGAAGTGACAACAAGGGTCACCATTAAATGATTCATACTCTCAGTAAGGAAGCAAATTGTCTTCTCAACAATATGGTTTATAGTGACAAACCTTCTCTCCATTTTTGCTGAGCTAACAGTCACATTTAAAGAACTTTTTCTGTTTTATAATCACGCCTGAGTCTCTCCAGTAAGTCATGCTAATTCAGGGGGATGATTTATTGATGGTGATCATGTCATCTTATGACAATTCGCCTAAACTAACAAGTTTACATGAGAATTTTATTTTACTACTTAATGATACCAATGGATAATGTTGAATGTTTCTCCATTCTGAATACCCATTCAACAAAAACAAGACAATGTATTTCAGGGTCAGGCTTTCTTTTCTTACATTATAAAATACCATCCAAGTAGCCTTGTGATGGTATCCATTTAGTATCACAATAGTAAGACATTGGGAGCTGTTCTCTAGACCAGAATTTCCCATCTAGGCTTCTTAATTGTTGGCTATACAAGCCAGGGCAGTTAGGCTAAGCTTAGGGTGGACACAAAAAGTCTTGTCATTGACACCAGGATGCTATGAAAATATGATCATTATTTCTGGGTGCCATGATGCAAAGTGGAATTTCGACCTTTGACTTGATCACAGGATACATTACAAAGCTACAAGATAAAATGTTTTGCTAGTCTCCTTTTCATGGTGCAGTTACTTATGTTTCTTTTCATGACTAAATTAGTTCCACTGCATTGTGGTTTAATCCTTGATTAACAACAAATCAGGGAAAATTAATATTTTAATCATGCAAACCCAACCTATGATTAGAGGTAACTTCTAATATCATTAGAAGCCACTTAAGTTCATAACCACGTCAAATGATTACAGATAGCTCTTAAATCACTGATATTCTCTTTGAAAAATGAAAAAAAGCTGGATAATTCAGTTACATTTAGATATTATTACTGCTTGCCTCAATCTTTGCTATTATGCATATAAAGAGGAAGAAAACCTCTTGCCTTCAAAAGCCTGACAATTGAATTAAGAAAATACATAAACTCAAGAGATGTAATTATATTACTTTGTTGCTGGGTAAAATGAACAACAAAAAAATAGATATTAAAAATGCAATATTCATTTGGTAAATGTCTAAAGAGAGGCATCTAAAAAGTATATAGTGAAGATAAAATGTACAGACTTGTAATGTGGCATCTTATTTTTGTAATTTAAATAGGTTTATTCTTTCAGGTACAATAAAAAATGATTATAGAGGCTATTGAGAACTTCTTGGAAACATCTTTGGAGACTGTTGTGTTCCAAAAGCATTTTCTCTTCTTCCTGAACATGTGGCTAGACCACATCACCCAGCTTTTCTGGAGTTAGGCATTTGACATCCACATAACTGGGCTTTCAACAGTGGGGGCGTCATTACTTCCAGACAAAACCCATACAATTTCTCAAACGCCCTTGATCCTGCTCTTTTCGTGTTTTGTGCAGGCTGGAACTATGATGACCTTAGAATCCTTGGAAATAACCAGTTGAAAATGGCAAGGACACCAGGGGCCTGGGTCCCTGAATGGCCGGATGGAGAAGACCATCCCTCAACGAGCAGCATCCGGCCTGCACTAGTTATAGGTCAAGAACTAACCTTGAGCTTTTGGCTTTTGAGGTCCATTTATTGTAACTGTTTAGACTACCTTAAGTAATACAGATACACACACACACACACACACACACACACACACACACACACACACACACACCCCACCCCGATAGTTTAACTCAGTTTGGTTAAATTATTCAAATCAGTAAAATGAATGCTGGATTGTGCCGAGTCAAGCAGCTGCTGTGTAGATTACCACCAGTAGGGGGCAGTCTCGACTAGAATAGGATCAGGAAGGGTTAACCCTCAGAGCAGGGATCAATAAGCACTTTCATGCGACAGCCCTTCTACAGGATGCTATCAGCAGGGGGTCTGCCTCTGGTAATCCCTTCTGCCACACAATTACAGCCTGTCTTCTTTGGGAACTTTAGGATATATTTAATTATTCTCCTTATCCATGTTTATTGCAGTTCTCGAAAGAAGCTCTGGTTCTCGAATCTCCCAATGACTCTATACATCTATGCTCAGAGCCCATTAGCAACGCTCCCCGCTTGAAAGCCTTTCGCTGTGCCCCCTAAGACAGCAGATGCTCTTGCAGGCCCTCCCGGGATTCTGTGGTAAAGCCGAGGGGAAGGACACGCTAGAGAGAATGAGGCATAGTGAAGAGCAGGATGGGAGATGCTGGACAGCGGACCTGACGGTCACTAGTTAGCAACTTCCAAAAGGATATTTAAAAGGTCAGGGCTATATATGCTATTTGTCTCAAAAAAAATTAAGGTCTATCTGGGAATTATAATATGTGTCCAGGGAAATAACTATTAAAGATCTATATCTATAAAGAGATCACAATTTTTATGAATTTCAAATAACAGCAATAAAAAATGTTCAATCCGTTATGCTAAAAATACAGGACTATTTTTTATTCTTTTTACAGGAAATTATACTTCAAAGATGATTCATACAAGAAGCAAAGAATATGCAGTAAAAAAAGGAAGAAAAAGTTTTACAGAGGTACAACTAATTATGTATGTATATATTCAGAATTGGGTTTTCTGCTTTTATACATTTTTTTCTTAATGTCTTCTCTACTTTAAACATATACTCACTTTTGTAACTAATTTTATCTCGATATGTTGTATTGCTGTTCTTAAAGAGAACCCCTGGTTTGTATGAGCTTCAGATCTCACAAAACCTATACCTACCCCTGAATTTATGCTTCTCTTTAGGATGTTCAAGTTTAGCCATATTAACGCCTTAGGTTTCTTTTTTCTTTTCTCATTTCCAAATATAAATATTACTTCATGTCCATGTGGAAAGAGGTGGAAAGCCCTAGTGAAAGAATCTGGAATTACCATTTGAAAAATGAATCGTTTCTTTTTTCACTTCTTGAGTTTCAAAAGTAATAATAAGAAAAATGTTTGCACTCAGCACATTTTGAACTGTGGATACACAGATGTCTTGAGGTAAAGGGCATTTTGTTTTTCCTTGGGTAAATATGCATGCACCAAAATGAATTATATTATTCACATTACATATATTTGTGGACACTGAAATAGTGTCCATAATAATAAGGAAGCCATGATAGTTTTACATTTTTTCTCTCTTTCTCTTATTCTTTTATTCACAAGCTCCCACTAACTCACCATTTACATTTGTCCCCTCTATATGGCCCTGGAGACACACAGTTGTATTTTCCAGATGGCTTTTTTCTTTTCTCTCTGAAGATAAAAAGCCCTTTTTGTGCAGGATGTTCAAAATCACCATGCCTATTGTTAAAAAAAAGTTTGAAAGTGTCATAACTTAGAAATGGGACACTGCAGAAGGGGTAAATATGGAAAAATAGAAAAGATGGATTGACCTGCCTATGACACTGAAAGAGGAGAGACAGCAGGCAAGTGGTTAAGTACCATGATCACAGGGTGTTTTAAGATAAAAGAGAAAAATAGCAATACTGCTCAGGAATGCATTTTTTTAATGAAAAAATAGAGTAGGATAAGATTTTTCTTGATGTTTATTTTTCCGAAAATACTTCAAGTGTGTTAAAAAAATAAGTGAAAGGGAGGCAAGGAAAAAGAAAGATGAGAAACACCTTTCTGTGCTACTTGAGTTTTATTATCTCAGTAAGTATATTTCCATTCAGTGAAATACAAGGAAAGTTTCATAGTAGAGTAAGAATGCATTTAAGACAAGTTAAATTCTTGCCATTAGTCATAAAAATCATAGTCTATCCACACCATTGCACACACACACAAACTACTTATAAAAACAGTATATTGTTAAAACACATTGTAATATGCTCAATTTTAAAACAATTGTTGAAAGGTTCAGCATTTTCAGCTACTGATCAAGGAATGAGGCTGCAAACACTCCATGAGCATTAAACTCTGTAACTGTAATGTCAAAGATTGATGATGATGCGTAGGATCAACGGCCTGACATGTTTCTCCTCCACGTGGGGAGGTCGCAATATCATCAGCACCAGTCTGTCCTCCCCAGGGCTCATCTGTGCCCCGCCCCCCAAGACAACACTGGCAGAAATACTTTTTGTTTTCTGATTGTACACCAGAACAAGAGCAGAGGTCTGAGTGGTGATAATGATGATGGTGTTTTTAGACACTGAGATGAGCCTAACATTTCATTTTGTTTGCTCATAATCAACAATAGTGTATCTCCTTAAGCCTGAAAAACATGTCTTCTTTCTCTTATTTAATTTTTTGCAGTGATGAACTAGCCACCCCCTCGATGGCACCAGTACATATTAGTGGGTTGGAAATATAATTTCTGATAGGTCAAAATACCCTAAAACGTAAATACGTTTACAAGGTGCATATGCACACAAATCTCAATTGTTATAGTAATGGCATTAAAGTACTGAATTGATGAAATGCACAGTGAAATCATCAAAGCTCATTTAGCCATTAGTTTCAACCATGTCCTATACCTGAGCTTCACAAAAAACCTATGAAAAATATACACATATAATAGTATTGAGCAGTAGAGCATCTGACTTCCCTTCCCAACCTATTAATAAGCAGTAGCAGAAACCAAAGGTGAAAACCAGAGATAAGCTCACAACAAACAAAAGACCATTGATGAATCATGATGACAATAAACTTTGAGTAATAAAGTTATTCTACAGATCGTATCAAACACAAAAACTATCAATATTTAAACCATGACTAGGAAGGAGCACAGTCTTTCAAGACAGACAAGATAAATTAGGAATGTCTTTTAAAATTAAATACCTGTGGATATGGTTCATTTACTTCAAAGTTCTTTAATCCAGAATCTGTGTACCTCCTGATACAGTAGGCGAAAATCTGTGCATAGGCACCCAAGGCTGCCATCACTTCTTAATGAAATGTGGGACTCAAAGTAAGTGCAGGGTCCATGATGGTGCTGTTGAAAATGTCTTCAACATTGTTGACTTAAGACATTATTCCAAAGCTAATTTAAGAGTCACAAGACAAAGTGTTGCACTGTTATCATCTTCAAACATTTTCTTTCACAAAAAATATAATTTCACTTGCCTGACTTCCAATTTCTTTTTTTTTCCATGAAACATGGTGGTATAACAGAAAGAGCATAAACCCTCGAGACAGCCTGGGTTTTGAATTCTTGTTCTGCTTGATGAATGAGAGCATGTTATTTAGGATCCCTGAACTTTGGTTTCATCATCTGAGGACACATGAATAATGTAGACATTAAAGGTTTTCCATGAGGAACATATTAGGCATTAATGTAGTAAGAATGTACTTGTCCTACAATAAGCACTTCATAAAAATGAGTTTTTCTTAATTTCTTCCAACAAGGAAATTCACATTTCTATAAAAAAAGCACTCCATCACTAAGTGTATTAAGTGAACATAAGGAGATAATTAAGAAAAATATTTGATGAACTATCCGGAGGAATGGCAAAATTTTTAGAATACATTTGCATAGCAACACCTTTGACCCCCATAAATGATCAAGTTTAAAAGAAGACACTGATTTCCTTGCATATGTTTAGGTAGTTTAGAGTTTGTCTGGCTTCAAAGAATATTATGGTAATATCATAGCAGCTTGGCACATAAAGATAGCAATAAAGGAGTTTAGTTTTTCCCTCTGTGTCCTAGAAGGATGCACGGTCCATCTGACTCTTCCTTACTTACGCTTCAGAGCTTACAGGGAAAAGACTGCTAGAGCTAAGAGGGAATTAGAATGTTGATTGAGAAGATACACATTTTTACTAGAAGGCATTATTTTAATATTGGGTTGTCGGAAAAGTCATGATGTATTTTTTCTCTGTTTTTCCTTGCAAAAATGCGTCATGACCTTTCCGATAACCCAATATTATGTCTTACCTATAGCATTATTTGTAGGATTTGCTTATTCAATCTTATGTACATGGACTGTGTAATAAACGAATGAGCTATAACAATGTAGAAGAAAAACAAGATGCAAACGTATCCAACTTTTAAAGTTCCTGAACTTAAATTTGACAGCAGTATGTTGTTGAATTTGGAAGGGGAAAAGGAAAGCCTACACCGAGGCAGAGCGTGCTCAGGCGCAGTTCCGAGGCATTGGGAGAATTTAAGTCTGAAGCACGGAGGAAAGAAAGAAACAGGGAACATAGCAGCCAAGACATAATTAGGGCCAGCTTGGAAAATATTTTTCATACAACTCTTCTACTGTTCTTGATGACTTTGCTTTTGGTTGTAATTTTAAAGATTTTCTTTGAGGTTTTTTTTTTTTTCCCTAAATCATTTTACTTTGGTAAAAAAAAAAATGTGGAAGAAAGATCAAGTGAAATGAAAAATGAGAAACATCCCGCCATGCTCTCTGCACTGTAATTCGTTCTGGGATTTCACTTTCCTTAGAAATGCTCCTTTAGTCAAGGATTCATTTATTCTTCTCAGCTAACTTTAAGTCATTTTCTGCATTTCATGGAGACAGATCTGAAAATGTAAGCTTTTCTCCACACTGACTGTAACATATGTCTGCTGCCTCAGGCTCCTCCTCCACCATTTAAATCTCCTAATAAAAGTAAGACGCTCAAGATAATAAACTAGCATATCTGAAGCACAGATTTATTCTATAGTATTGTATTCCTATTGCCAACTAGTTAAATTTAAGGTGGCTATTAAAAAATCTATCATTTTCAAAAATATTTTTTGATAAACTTCAAAGTCATTTTCCCATGATGTGGCCCAGAATTTTTAGATGTTGGAGATAGTTTAGAGCTAAAATGGCATAGAAATAAGGAATACAATGAACTTTATGGTGTTTGACTGTCTGTATATTCTTTTTCTGGTGGGTGATCTCATATATATATATAAGGTTCAGCTTTCATCTTAAAACTGAACTCCAGCTAAGTGCTAAAGAAAGATGGAACAGATATTTGCTCTCATTCTTTGATTGCCTAAGATTTGAGACAAGCATGTAAGTGTCAGAGAGAAATGCCACAAGTCATAAACCAGGTAAGATGGCAGTGGTAGCAGTAGCATCATTTTGAATTCTTCCAAAGAAGTCCTTCCACAAATGTATATATTGCGTGGTCGGAAAAGTCATGACGCATGTTTGCAATAGATGGCACTAGTTCATTTTTTAAAGTACTAGAGTCATTTGCATCTATGTCATTGCTATGTCATTTGACAGCTGAAAGTTCTAGCTTCATTCTGAAAAAAAAAAGAGTGATTTGGTTGAGTTTTGGAGATTTTACAACAAGTCGAAGATGGAAGACCAAACTGTGCATTTTTGCCATATTTTACTGTTTTACTTCCATAAAGGGAAGAATGTGGGTCAAGCTTGTGCAAATTTGCATAAAGTTTATGGTGACAATGCTCTACAAAAACGTCAGTGCCAACGATGGTTCACGAAACTCCATGCTGGTGATTTTGATCTCAACGATGCTCCTCAGTCAGGAGGCCCACTGAGGTTGATGACGACAAAATAAAGGCATCGATTGAGTCAAACCCATGTTACACGACATGAGAGATTGCAGAAACATTGAACATCCATCATTCAAGTGTTCATGACCACCTGAAGAAGCTAGGATATGTAAGAAAGCTTGATATTTTGGTTCTGCATGAATTCAAAGAAGTTCAGTTGACAGCGCATATAAATATCTGCAATATGCTCATTAAACGTGAGGAAAACGATCCTTGTTTGAAGTGACTGATAACTGGTGATGAGAAGTCGATTGTTTACAACAACGTGGTGTGCAAACGGTCTTGGTCCCGAAGTGATGATTCACCTCAAATGACATTGAAAGCAGACATTCATCAGAAGAAGGTTATGCTCTCAGTGTGGTGGGATTTTAAAGGTGTTGTGTTTTTTGAGCTTCTACCAAGAAAACAAACAATCAATTTGAATGTGTACTGTCTGCAGTGGGACAGTTTGAACGAATCCATCATCCAGAAACATCCAGAGCTTGTTAATTGTAAAGGAGTTGTATTCCATAGCAACAACGGGAGACCACACACAAGTTTGATCACTCGTCAAAAATTATTGGAGCCTGGATAAGGACATGTTGCCACACCCACCATACTCGCCTGACCTTGCACCATCAGACTTCCTCTCGTTTCACTCTCTTCAAAACTCCTTGCGTGGTATAATGTTCAATTCAGATGAGGCTGTAAATCAGCACCTTATTCAGTTTTTCGGAAATAAAGTCAGGTCCTTCTATGAACAAGGAATTATGAAGCTCACTGAAAGATGGCAAAAGGTTATCGAACAAAATGGGCAATGTATCATTGATTGATCTTTGTTCTTTATATAAATAAATGACCTTTGAAAAACATAGACAAAATACGTCATGACTTTTCCAACAACCCAATAGATCAAAAAGAATAGCAATCTATAGTACCTAACCCACAGCCACATACATACCAATACATACCACAAAATGACATTACCAGGCATATTCATAAACGCCAAGCTGTGAGGTGTGTGTGTTTCTGGAGGGGAGAGGTGGGTAGTGTGAAACCACTAACAGCAGCAAGACTGTGTCATTTTGGAAACCATTTTAGAGGAAGTGGTGAGCTGACTAATGGATTCATGAACTGGAGAACCAAGAAAACACACAAACACAAAGTACCTCATATTTGGAGATCCTAACTCAGTGTGAAAGCACAGCTCGGTATTCTGGGAACAGCAGGCAAAAGTGATGTCACTCTGCATTTGTCGGGAGTAAAGGGAACCTGGAAAGTTGGAATGGCATGGGTGCCACCAGAGCCCTGAGAATTTTGCACACGCTGAACTCAAGCTTTCTTCTAATGCATAACCTGAAACCAACCAACCAACACAAACAAACAAAACAGAGATATTATGCGCCAAGAAAAGGGATGGCCTGTGTAAAAATGAATTGAAAAACAGGAGAGGTTTACCTCAGAAAGGGCGAGCACATTTCTTCAACAATTAATGGCTTTCACTGATCCCACATTTCAGTTCAGCATTTTACCATGTTAGAGCTGACAACATGAGAAACCTTTTTTTCTTGAGCAAGATTTGTCTGGATAACCTCTAATGGAAAAAGTGGACAGTTTTGCTCTGTGGTTGTTCTTTTAACTATGTTTTAGTTTGAGATAATTGTAAATTCACACGCAACTGCAAGAAATCATACAGTGATTACTTGTACCCATTATCCAGTTTTTCCTAATGGTAATACCTTGCAAATTTATAGTGTAATATCACACACAGGATACTGACATTGATAGAGTCAAGGTAACGAACAGTTCCATCAACACAAGGGTCCCCTGTGTGGCCTTTTTACAGCAACACCCACTTCCGTCCTACCCTGCTTCTTAACTCCTAGCCACCAATAATTTGTTGTCCATTCTAATTTGGTCATTTCAAGGATGTTGCATAAATGGCACCATAGAGAATGTAACCTTCTGGGATTATCTTTTTTAACTCAGCATAATTAACTGAGGATTCTCCAGGTTGTGTGTATCAATTGCTCATTACTTTTTACGAGGAGCAGTGTACCTTGACGCAGAGGTACTGCGAGTTTCTCTAACCATTCACCTGCAGAAGGATGTCTGGGAAGTTTCCAGTGTAGGGTCTTACCAATAAAGCTGCTACAAGTATATCTGTTTGACCCAAATCTTCATTTCTCTGGTATGAAAACACAAGAGTATAATTGCTAGGTCATATAATTGTAACAAGTTTCACTTTTTTTTATTGTTGTTGTTGTTTTTTTTTTTTAAGAAACTGACAAACTTTTTTGGAATGGTTAAACCATTTCCACTCCCACCAGCAATGGAGCAATGATCTAGCTCCTCTCCCCCCTTGTCAGCATATACAATAGTTTTGTCCCTATATACATATATATTTTAATTTTAGCCATTCTATTAGGTATGTAGCAATATCTTAATATGGTTTTAATTTGCATTTCCCTAATGGCTAATGGTGGTGTAAATATTTTCATGTGCTTATTTGATATTTGTGTATTCTATCTGGCGAAATTTCAACACTGACTGGGTGTTTGATGTCAGTCAGGAATTAATGTTCATTTTATGTGATATATGTTATTGGGTAATATAAACAAGTATATTTAAGATATACGTGGTGAAATATTTGAGAATAAAATATTATACGTTTGCTTTTATGTCAAAATATTGCACAGAGATGGGGAAAGTTGACAGAAGTATGGATGAAATCAATTGCCATGAATTGATAATTGCTTAAGCTGAGTGATGTGACCATAGGTTTATGATACAATTCTCTCAACTTTTGAAAATGTCCACAATAAATTATACTTTTTTAATAAGATAGATACAAGAGATACAGGTGGCTCACCAATATCTAATAATTTAGGGCAGCAAAATAGAACTAGTTTTAATTTTTAAAACTTCCCAGCCATTGACTCTTACCTTAGTGACTAAATTTTATTAATCCCCATATCAACATCATTTATAACTAGGGCAATAAATCTGAAGAAAATTTCACTTTGAATATTATATTAATTAATCAATACTAGTTCAAATTTCAACAGAAATTAATTAGTTCATAGCCTTTTCACTTTAAGCGTTTATGAAGGAATAGCGGAAAGATATATAAATTACGTATAGGAATGACATCAATTTCTGTAAATAGTAGTGGTTTCTTAGACGACATATAACTGAACAGTTGTCTTCTTACAGGTTGTTATTACTAAGATTATCCTAAAGTTGTATCTATGAGTCATGCAATGTTAACAAACTAGGACCTACCACAGAATATTGTAACGTGACAATTTGAATGTGAAGCAATGAGAGCGTTTCAGCTCTCAGTTGTCTAATAATTCACACAGTTCCATTTAGTCATTCATAAAATGTCCCAAAGTATTTTTCATATTTCTTTTCAGAAAAGTACAGCTAGACTGAAGAATCTATTAGTTGTGGCTTATTTATATGGGCCTGCGATTATTTATTACAAAGAAGAATGTGCTTTCTAAAGTGGGGACACATCTGACATGATGAAGTTTCAAAAGTCAGTGTATGAATCAAAATGCATAAAAAATTAAGTAACAATTACCCATAAATATCCCTTAAATCACCATAAGTGAAGGCTCATTTTTGAGAAGCTCAGGAAAATCAGGGTTGCCTTTATCGATGGATAGGTATTTGTATTTGTCCAATTTTCTTAGGTGATGCATTTTCCAAAACTGAAATTTGGGAGGAAAAGGTGGTGAAGACAATGACGACAGGAAACATTTCTGTTTTCATGGTTGTAGCTGCTCATGAAACTTGCAGTCTTCATAATATTAGTAACTTACAAAAGTCAGAACAAAATACTTTGTACTGGAAGAAAATTTTTAGAAAGGAATACATTTTATCTCTACATGTTTTTAAAATAAAAGCTGTTTCTCTTTTAGAAGAGTTCATTGCCTGACAACAACAGTTTAGTAGTTGGCATTTTATAAAATTTAAAACTGGCTGGTGTAACCGTATAGAAATGAAATCTATACTCCTCATTTCCAACCTTACAGTTTTAGCAATCAGATGTCTTGGGTTTTTTAGTCCACTAAATAAACAGGAAGAACATTTTTAATTATTGCTTTCTTCTTTTAATTATATTAGCATATGAATGATACTGTGAAAAAAATTGTTAAAAGATGCCAAGACCTTTAAAATATTTGATGTCAGTCTGTAAGTTTCTTAGGATTAAATGTAACAACTGGACAGTACACATATCTGAAAAAACCTGAATTGTATGCATAGACAATGATGCAAAATATGAAAAGAATTTTGAGATCAAACATGCACAACATGGAATCATACCTAAGCACTTGCTTTGTTTACAATGTGAAGGAGAACAGATTTAACTGCCTCTTTCTCTTGTATGATTAAAATACAGGCTTCCATCTCCAATACAACCTAGACATTGTCACAATACTAAACGCTACGTTAGAATATAAATTTGGCACAAATATAAAAGCTCGTTTAGTATCAGTTTAAACGCAAAACAATTATCTGTAATTATGGCTACTGCCGCCATTGAGGAAATATTTGACAGTAACTTGAAATTCTAAATAAGGCGTACGTTGACCCCTCTTGGCATCTTCCTATATCATTTAGATGACTAACGATCCTGGAAAAAGTAAAATCTGCAGCTGCCCACATTACCAGGTAGGCAGGGGGAGCTATTTGCAGGATCCAAGGTAATTTGGAGAGTTGTGCAGGCAGGAAGCAGATACCTTAGAACCAGATGAACAAAGAACAAAGCATCTGATTGGTCAACGGAAGTAGTTCTTGCATAGTTAGTGACCTTCAGGCTTAACGCTAAGACCATATACACTCTTTCCTTGCTGTTTGTGTTCAAATCCACACAATTGAATTCACACCCAGAATCAAACACATACGGGTGACAGGCTGTGCTGGATGAGTGGTTCCCCACATTGACTGGACATCAGGATCGTGTTAGCACCTAGACTCTGGGTGGTGAACACACAATGTGATATATAGATGATGGATCACAGGATGGTACACCTGAAATCTATGTAACGTTTCTAACTGTTGTCACCCCAATAAAATTTAATTAAAAGAAAAAATAAAGAATCTTGTCAGCAGATTTCATAGATATTTATTTCCCAGCTTCTTTTAAACTTTCTGACTCAGAATCTCTGGAGATTGGGCCTGGAATCAATATGAATACAGACAGTAAACAAAACTAGATGATTCGCACGTGTAAGCCCAATTTCAGCATCACTGGCTGAAAGTAGACTTACTTTCGTCTACAGCATGTGTGCGGTCACCTTCATAGAGACGCCTGTCTGTGACCGCATGAAAACAGGGGTGTCTAGGATTTAGGAATTAGGATTTTCAAAAGCCTGATGGGAAATAATGATGGGGAGGAAGGGAAGAGGATTCCATGGCCACATTTTGCTCCTTCTTTTTAGCTTAAATAGCTGACTTTTGGAAATATTCTAAAGTACTTCCCAGTAACATTGCCCAACTCAAATAGATTAGAATCATATGTCACTGTCAAATGGGCTACAATAACTATTCTTTGATGTGTGATGTTTTATTCATTATTTTACTACCTCACAGTATTTATAATTCCATTAGCACTGCTAAACTGAGAAATATAATGCGATGGCTGGAAAACCATTAATTCTTTTGAAAACATTGAAAGGGTGAGGGAAGGTTCAAAATCATTTAAAATTATGGGTATAAAACATTGCTCTTATCTGAAAAAAATATATGGATATTATTTTAAATTTGTTTCTACCACTCGAGGTTTGCCATTTATTCATGTCATTTTGATCATAAAATTAATTTAAAGGGCATTTATTGATAGTTACTCTTTGTACTTAACATGCGACACTGTTAAAAGGTGAAGGTCATCACTGTAAGGCAAGGATATTAAATTTTGAGACCAAAAATACCTATAATATAAAAGAAAAGGCTGAGAGCTAAATTGATTCGAACTAGAACAGAAACTGCTCATAAATGAATGACACGATTCCAACATGCGTAAGTCCTCTGAATTAAATATTACAGTCATATCCAAAAGCCTGCCTTTGAGCTGGTTCATAGCTCATCATATTTACCTGGCATGAATTCACAAGCTGCTTAGCTTTTCAGAAGATGAACAGTCAGTGTGTACATTCAGGCAAGATCTAAAGGTAAAGAAGACCGGATCGAACCTGTTACACCTGAGGAGTGCCTAGAAACCAGTTATCCACGATTCTGCAAAATTATATCATACAGAGTTGAGGCTGCCAGAAAATCCATTCAGTCGCCACATTTTCTAAAACTCACCATGGTTCATATATCACTCACCAGTCACACGCCGTCCCTGTACTCAGCAGTGACTCACACCCCACAGTGCTGGAAACATGGACATGATCCAAATTGCCATCCTTCCTGCTTCCTAATTAGGTTACTCTGAGTCTTTTAGGAGCGTGCTCATGTCTTTGGTATTTGTCAGTTAAATAGCCTGTAGTATAACTTATGCTATCTTTTTTGGGTTTGTTTGTAATTCACACACCTGTGACTTTATTAAATTTCAATTTTTGAAACTGTAGAATGTTTTCCATTAAGAATTACCTGTTATTAATAGAAAAAGTGTCAAATTTAGGGCCACTGAACTCTTTCTGTTTTGAGACAGTACTTTGATATTTTCCCTGTTTATTTAAAATGATTTCTATTTTCTGATTATTTGTGTTCATTTTAGACACTGTTGTAAGGGAGTTAGAAGAAGTCACAAAATCATAGCCTCCACAGAGCTTATATTCTTGTGTGAGAAGGAAGAAAAACTAATACATAAATTGAGAGAGAGGGGAGAAGGTTAATTTTTAATAAGATGGTCAGGGAAGGACCCACCCAAAAAGTAGATCTGAGGCCAGGCCAGGCAGCAGCAGGTTATTTCGTCACTTACCCCTATATTCACTTCCCCCTCCTCTTTGTCCCCGTGCACGTTTCTGTCCTCATGGCTGTCCAGCGACAGGCTCCCTTTTCTAATCTCCCTGGTAACTACGTGTGACTATTTGTAATGAAATATCAGTGGACGTAATGCATGCGAGTTCCTCCATACTTCTTTTCCTTAAAGGAAATCCTTTGACCTTCATCTCCTCCTCCATCACATTCATCCATGCAGATGGCAATAGCGCCCGAAAGAAACAGAGTTAAAATGGAAGGAATACAGTTTCCTCCACAATGACGTGGACTGAGGATACACCTAGAGTTGGGAGAATGTATATGAGGCAGCTATAAACAGGTACTCATTTAATATAAACAGGTACTCATTTAATCCTGTTTACTTAGGATCTCTTTGTTATTAAACTTAGCGTTTACCCAAATGACACAGCCAGTAAGAGGGGAGGCTGGGAGATGGTCATACCTGGGAGCAGGTGGAATGACAAGTGCAAACTCCCTGGGGCACCAAGATCCCTGGTGCATTGGAGGCTATCAGGGGACCCAGAGAGAGGAAAGCGGAGGACGACGGGGGAGCGTGGCCGGCAATGAACTCAAAGGGTCCAGCTCATTTTTCTGATTTTAGTATTTGCTCTATAGTAGAAATGACAAAATCTGCAATACTTGTAAAATATTTGACTTGTAAGGAATTTGGCTATTAACATTCTGGGATCCTATTAAAGAGATTTGAACGCAGGGACATGAGCTGCCTTATATCGCAGAAGGATGGCTCTGGTCACTCTGCTGAGACTAGACTTTAAGGAGGCAGAGCAGAAGCCGGAAGATCAATCAGAAAAAAGAACAATAATATGGAGTCCCTTGTTAGTTGAATCAGGGAGCTACCTGTGACTATGGCCCAAGTGAAGAAGACTGTGGGGAATGTTTAAACTTTGGATATGTTTTGAGGTGGAGTCAATAAGATTTTCTAATCTTTTGGATATGGATTGTGAGAAAAAGAAATAACTCAAAGATGACCCTAAGTATTTTGGCTTGAGGTCCTGGAAGAATCAACTACATATCAAGTGCATGTGAGGCTTTTATATATGGATTTTCCACTATCAAATCATTTTTAAAAAATTAATGGGACTTGTTTCTTCTTGCATCTGAATAAATGTTCTAGAAACTATAATACAGTGACACAACTAGCACATGTTCAATTTTTCAAAATTGCAACACTAACTTACTGGGAATAAGGCTGAATGTTTCATCTTTTCTTTAAATCACAGAAAAGAAGCAGTTGCGACACAGAGTTAGTCATGGGTTAAATGAGTACCCTCTCCAAGTTCTTTCTCATCATTGAGCTTCAAGAAAGAAACTCCTCAAAGACTGATATTTCTCAACATCACTTTTGCGATTCTTGAATATTTTAATTCTGAGGTAGACCGCAAAGCCTGACTCCTAGCCGTGAGTTTAAGGGAATGGCAGTTTTATTGTCGCCTTGTCTCTTTCCTGGATGTCCCCTTTGTGATTCTTGTGGGATGTGCTGCCAGTAACCATATCAACCCTTTACAATGAATGAAGCATGGAAGAGGCAAGATCACTAAATAAAATTTTATCACTCATTTCAACCAGTTGTAAAATAAGAGTAAACTCAGACATTATTAAAGTGGGCTAAAACGTTCAATTTCCAAAGCTGTGAGTTGCCTTAAACAGGAATATTTATAAGATGGTTTTTTATTATGCCGTTTCTTTATTAAATAAGGCTCTCCCGACACCAGTTGTTGAACTGTAAGTTTGTTCTGATTCCTAGAGGTTTTTATACTCTACTAACATTTATGATTTGTGAGAGGTATGCCTTTTCTTTTGTAAGTAGTGAGGCAAAGTAGAGTTTGCCATCCTGAAATACATAAACCTTTTGGGATATTGATTATTTTAAGGTGGTTATATTTTAAGAAACAAAAGATTCAGCTAAAAATATTATGTTTTATCCATGTAATTTTTTCTTCATAAGATTGCTTTTTTTCCCCCTCTACTATCTTGAGTGGAAGACTCACTTCATTTACTGCCAGTTTCAATTGCATGAGAAAATGTTAAATGTATACATAACAAGTATACCTCTTTCATTAATTCCCCCAATGCTCAAAAGCCTTGGAAATGTTTTCTATATGTTCTTATATCACATTTCCCAAGCCTCATTTGTAGCACTTTTCATGAACTTTCTCATGAACTTGTTGCAATGCTGTTGCTAACCTTTTTTGATATCAGAGGGATTGTTCATTATGAATTTGCACCAACAGGACAAACAGTTAACCAAGTTTACTATTTGGAAGTGCTGAAAAGGCTGCGTGGAAAAGTTAGATGACCTGAACTTTTTGGCAACAATTCATGGCTCTTGCATCATGACCATGCACCAGCTCACACAGCACTGCCTGTGAGGGAGTTTTTAGCCAGGAAACAAATAACTGTATTGGAACACCTTCCCTATTCACCTGATCTGGCCCTCAGTGATTTCTTTCTTTACCCCAAGATGAAGGAAATATTGAAAGGGAGACATTTGGATGACATTCAGGACATCAAGGGTAATATGCTCTGATGGCCATTCCAGAAAAAGAGTTCCAAAATTGCTTTCAAGGTTGGACTAGGTGCTGGCGTCAGTGCATAGCTTCCCAAGGTGGGTACTTCAAAGGTGGCCATAGTGATATTCAGCAATGAGGTATGTAGCACTTTTTCTAAGATGAGTTTGCAAACTTAATTTTCAGACCTCATCTATATTCATATAACCATGATCTCACATTGGAGTATAAAGCTACTGAAGGCCAGAAAATTTTCTTACTCACATGCCTGTGGTCAGTCTCTAGCATAAGATATGGGCTCAATAAAATTGATATGTGATGACACATGAGCTAATTGCAAGAGTAAGAGGATTTTTAAATCTACCACTCCACTATTTTCTTCTCCTCTTCTTCGGCTCCCTTCACTAACAATTCCTTTCTTTATATAAGGAGAAGGACAATTAAAAGTTTCCAATATTCATTTTGGATCCAAAGTTCTTATAGAGTCTTTGGTGATAGCCCATAAATAGGTGGGTTTCTAATGCTGACATTGTAAAATATGTCAACCATTTCAGGCTTTATTAAAGGTTTATAATTACTACTGCCAGGTGGCAGTTGTTCATTGTTGTTGTTTGTTCATAGGAAATTATATATATATATATTTTTTCCTTTGAATTTTGAGATAACTGGATATTCATGCACTGTTGTAATAAATAATATAGGCTCCTGCTTTGCAGAATATAAAAGGAATATGGATACACTGAAGCCCTGTTCCCCCTGCCTTGCTCATCATCAGGCCGCCAACATGAGACACGGGTTCCTAGCTCAGCAACCACTGCCTGCCTTGGGGAAGGGAGCCTGGTGGTGAGGAGAGGGATGGAGCGGTACCCATTCCAGCCAGGACAGGCTGAGTTGCAGCAGTGGCCACTCCTTCTAGAGGCAGCAAGGACAGTAATTCTCAGGGGGCACAGGGCCAGGCCGCAGTGTGTCATGTGGTCACTGTATCAAGAGACTCACTCTGTGCCATGACATCGGGCATTGTTTGTCACTCTGTTCCCTCCAGGCTTAGGTCACTTACCCTCCCAGAGTCTGGGAACCATGCACAATCCTGATCGCAAACCCCATTTCTTCCCAGATTTAGTGAGATCTGGCTTGCAATACTGACCATTAGAAACTTCGCTAACCCAGCGTTAGCTGGAGGATGTGCTTACAGAAAACTTCCTTAGAGAAACCTGTTCTCACCTGGGCAGGTGATTTATTGTAATCACTTCGTCTTGATTCATTTCAACAGTATGGGAAATGTATACTTTTCTAGATTTTAGTACCTATCAAAGCTACCTACCATTCTTGCCTCAGACCTCATTCTGCTAGGAGCTTTAGTATATTAACTAAGGTTTCTAGTTATTCTCAGACAAGCAAAAAATACCCTGGATACATGCACTCGGGTTATTGTCTTTCATATTCTCGGACCTCCTGTGGAGAATCGTGTTAACCAGTCAGTCCCCCACAATGAATCAAATGGAGGACACCTACAAGACTGAAGGACCTTGGAACCTCCTTATGTGTCTGGGAAGCCATCCTTCCAGAGTCAGCCTGGCGATGGCTCCCTTCCAAGCCTTAACAGAATGATTTTCTGTCTCTGATTTGCCTTATCACCCTGGGCTAGTCTACACAAACATTGAACTTTCTGTCGCAGCTAATAATTCCTCTGACATTATGACTTTTTATTTATCAGAACAGTGGATAGCTTTGATGCATACGAGTCCATGACGAGCAGTGATAAAATATTTCTTCTCACGTTAGAATGTACCAAACCCATGGGTGAAGCCACATCTGCTGGAATGAGGACCCAGTCAGTGTCCTATGTGTCTCCCCTAGGACGGCCTTCAGAAAATTCCACTCAATGGTTGAAACTGGAACCATGTCACATTACACAATTTTAAAATACTGTGAGCAATGGAAGGATTTTGCAAGCTTCCCCAGAAGAGAAAAGAAAAAGGGTTAACGAAATGTTAAAAAAATCAGAATAGACTCTGTCTTCCAAATACTAACCCTGGAAGACAGAAATCCAAGGACAAATTATTTCCAGCCAGGGTTCTGCACCAAGCCGATGAAGTTTGGAGCTGAAACAAATACCGTGGGAAAGGTTTCTTACAAACAAGGAACTAGAGTATTTAATTCAGGTGAACAAATTAAAAGGAGATTTTCATAAGTGAAAAGAAATTAGATTCTGAATTAGTAATAGATAAATAGAAGACTAAACATGCAAACATGCTACAACCATAACAAGACGAGACAATAATTAGTTCCAGTCAAAACACATGATTATGCAGGAAAGGAAAAGCAATCAATGATTATGATATGGCTCAACAAAATAACATTTACATAATCATATTAATATAAACACTGAATGCGATATAACATTGAAGGCAGAGTGAGAGAGAGCACTTCCATTGATCCAGCCAATCCGGTGGTTCAGGGCTGTGTCCATGCAGATTGTTCAGGACAAGACCTGTACCTGTGATGAAGGGTTTGCCCATCAGCTCTGAATGTACAATACAAAAAGCTGTGGGCACGAACAGACAGGTGCAGGGAGCACACAGGGGGACGTAGTGAAGGAGAGCTAATCTTTACCTGCCAAGTTCGTAAATACACACTGTCTGAAAGTGCAAAATTAAGATACTTCCATTTAAAATACGTCCAGAAAACATGATAAAATATATGGGAAGGCAGACAGAGGAAAAGTGTTTTTTTAATGTAAAAAAATATATATATTAAAAAAACACATTTTTTAAACTCTTTAAAATACATGCTTATATTTGTATTTGTAACATGCCAACTGTGTGTGTGTGTTTATATATATCTACACACACACACACACACACACATATATATATACACACACTATATCATATGTACTGTATATGGACACATATCACATTTATATATACATGTACACATATACATAGTACATACATGTATTTGAGTGAAGATATACGTACATGAATATGTATGCTTATATATAAACATGTATATTCATTGCTATGAACTGAATATTTGTACCCCTGCCCCCCAATAATGTGATGGAATTAGGTGGAGCCTTTGGGAGGTGGTTAGGTCACGAGGGTGGGGTCCTTGTGAATGGGATTAGTGTCCTTAGAAAAAAAGCCTCAGAGAGTGTCTGGCTTTTCCTGCCATGTGATAACTACATTGTACAATCAGAAAACATAGATGGACATAAAAATGTGTCCCTATTTGTGCAGAAAATATATAAATTCTTAAAAAAATAATACCCAAAATGTCTAGGAGACAAATTCTACAAAAAATTTGCATAACTTTTTTGAAATGAGATTTTAAAGTGACTTTAAGAACATACTCCTTTTAGAGTAGTTTGCAATCATTTCAAAATGGTACAGTTATGTACAGACCCTAAACTATACTTCTAAAACCTTAGCATTAGAAGGAAGGATGCAAAAAGACATCAAGTCAAACTCCCTTTATTATATATTTTTTCTTGGAGTTATAATTTCCTTGCAACACAAGTATTAACCGGCATGAACTCTGTCTTAACCTGGTCATTGTCCATTTGCCAAATGACACCATGCTTGCTGAGTTTCACTGTGACTCTCACCACAATGCCGCTGTTCCTATGTGTATATTTAAGATCTCTGCTGGCACAGATGGGAATCAATAGCAATTCACCCCTTTGGAACCCCGGGTTCTTGTAAGCTTGTGAATCCATGTTTAAATCAGAAATATGAACAAATCAATAAAACAATACCATCAAGCTAGAAGAAAGTGACAGGGCCCTCCAATACAGTGCCAGACTCAAAATCAATGCTTTTCAGAGCTTGATTTATGGGCATCCATCAAGCTTCTGATTGAAGAGCATAGTGGTGTAAACGCCATGAGATTAGAAGGATGCAAAATAGAGAAGTCTGAATGTTCAAGAGTATGCATTGCCATCTTCACCTGACTCTAAGTCCTTTCTTCACATGACTGAAAATTTCACATTTGATGAGTACGTTTAATATGGGAGAATTTTTTTTTTCCGAAAGCTATGAAAGTTTTCCTAATCCATTCATTCTCCAGGCTCCTGGATGATTTTATACTTGATCCTCTCTATTCAAACACCTAACACCGCCTCACCTGAGCTTATTGTCATGTGACTGTTTCCTGCTTCACTGAGAAAATAGGAGCAATGAGAAGAGAACATGTGTAGGCTCCTAACATCACACTACCCACCCACTAGGAACTCCATGCATGAAGTCTGCCTTCAATCCTGTGATTCCAGAGGCATTTTTACCACTGTCTGCAATTAAGCTTGAACACTACCTAGTGTTCCTTCCCCCTTTTCCAAGTATATAATTCCAGAAAATTCCCCCTGTTTCTCATGCATCATTAGGTTTTCTTGTCAACTGAATCACTGTCTTCAACAACAAATGTGTGACACATCTCTGATGTATAAACCAGCTCCTGTGATCCCCAGATCTCCCTTTACCAACTTCCCCAATTCTCCACTCCCATCCACTGCAAAAACTTCTAAAAAGGGTGAACTCGACTTCCTGTCTCTGATTCCTCTCCCTCCACTTTCCCTTGAATCCACTTTAACCAACGCTTGCTCCTACCATTCCACCAGGACTTTCACAAAAACGTGTTCTGACGTCCATCTTGCTGAACCAAAGGGCATATCATTTGACCAGTCGGTAGCATCTGAAGCCATGAATCAATCCCTCAGTCTTCTCAGAAATTCTTGCTTAACGTGTGTTCCAAATGACCACACTTGACTGATTTTGCTCCTGTATCTCCACTGACCCTTCTAAGTCTTCTTTGCTCGTTCTTCCTTTGTCCTTACTCACCATATACTGGGATGTCCCAGGTCTACTTATTTTCCATATGCACTTACTCTGCTGGTATTTTTTCAATCTCATTGCTCTAATTTATATTCCAACAGCTCTCAAATTTGTATGTAGTGCCTGGGTTTCTCCGTTGAACTCTAGGCTCAAATATGCATGGTGTATTCATGTCTCTCCTTGGATGGTATAATAGGCACCTCAAAAATTTTAAATTGAATGAATCACCCCAATCCTCCTTCTCTCCATCTAATAGCATTTCTATACCATATGTGTTGTCCAAATCCAAAGGTGACTGCGTTCTCTATCATCAAATTATAACAATAATGCCCCTTCTAACACTATCTACTGCCTCCACCCTGGACCAAGCTATAGATATGTCTTGTCTATTTTATTTCAATAGCACTCTAGCTAATATCATTGCTTTTTTTCTTTACTTTCCTGCAGCCCAGTTTTTAACACAGAAGCTAGAGAGGTCTTTGTAAAACATGTCAGACTATGTTGCCTGTCCCCGCTCAAAACCCTCCCGTGGTTTTTCATCTCATTAAGAGTAAAAATCAAGTCTTTGTGATGGCTCATAAAGCCTTACCTATCTGAACCCCATAATCTCTCTGACTCATCTGCTACTGTCACCCCCTGGCTCACTGCCCTCCCACTACGCAGAGTGCGCTTTTTGTGCCTGGATATTTGTCTCCCAGATAATTAGCATACCTGCTGTCTCACCTTCTTTAGGTCTTTGTCCACAAGCTACCATTTCAATGAAATCTAATTTACCAACCTATTTACCATGGAAAAACACAGCCTCTGCACTTCCTATATTCCTTTCTTCTTTCTATTTCTCAGTAGAAATGATCATCACCTGAAATATATCAGAGTTACGGATTTACTTTATTAGCAACTCCCCCATTTCAGTCGAACATAAGCTCCAGAAGGCCATAGAACGTTTATTGGGTGGATGAGTGAAGATCAGTTGTTCAAATGATGGTGCATTTTGCAATTGAGAGCACTTCAGAATGGAGGAAATCTGGTAAATCTTACATTTTTAAATGAAGACATTCGAGATTATTTTTGAGCAATTTGGAAACATAATTGCAAATATTCACATCACACTGAATATTTGAACATCACATCTCCTTATGAATAACTGCCTCTCATCTCAGCTCAGTCTTCAATGGCGTTCAAAAATATATCTTATGACCCCGGTCACATCTCCATTATTTTCCCCAGAGCAGCTGCTCTTAATACTGGTCCTGTTAATTCACTTATACTTCCTAAATCACCTCACTCTCAGCAGGTGATCTTGGCTTTTCCTTCAAAAAGAAAACAGCCATTAAAAGTGAAAACACCCTGGCGGCTGAAGCTCTGCCTCATAACAAGCTGCTTTCTGACAATGAAGGGGGGGAGGGGAACGTGGACAGGAGGCAGCGAGCCCGTGCTGTGAAATGTTTTGTTGCCTTTCTGGTTTTCCCCAAGGGGAGTAGGACACCTGTCATCCTCACGATTTCAACCCAAAATGCCTTCCATTGTAGTATCAGTCTTGATTCATGTGTATTTATGATCTACTTCCAGGTGCAGTACAATATTACTCTGTTTACTTGTGTTCATATTCTTCCAGCTTTGGCCATTGGGAGCCCTTTCATTGTCTCCTGTTCCCTGCTGATATTACTCTGTGTGTGTGTGTGTGTGTGTGTGTGTGTGTGTGTAACATTTCCTTACTTTTTGGTACTGCAGTGCCCTCTAGATTTATCTTGTATATTCCCCCTGCCCCAGTCCTAGAATCAGTCATATCCCCAGAGTCCTGATGCCTACTCTGGGAGAATAGTATGACGAACCAAGATCTGGGTGATCTCAGCTGACAGATGAAGGCAACGTATGGGTTTCTACTGACTTATGTGCACCCTGTCTTCTAGAAATGTGTCTATATGGAGCCATCTGTATGTATATTACGCTAAACATGAGCTCATACTTATGTATCCAACTTTAATCTATTACCACAGGGGTCATTCAAACCTCCTCCCGGGCTTATCTGCTATCTCCTGTTCCAATACTGAGAAATTTGGCTCACATCACCCTCCAGCCATGCACATAGTTATTTAATTTCAGACTATAGGGATCGTGTTTTAAGAATTGCTATCTGTGCCCCAGGGGAAACCAACTTTGCCAACTAGAGCTACTGTATGACCCGCAGAAATTCACTCTGTGCTTTAGCTCCCTCCTCTATTAAATGGAATAACAACCATTTCTACCTCATACTACCATTGTGAAGCATTAAAAAATAAATATATGTAAATTATCATATACATAGATACACCGTTATATAGTTTGTGTGTATATATAAGTATGTGTATATACATATGTATGTAAGTGTGTGTAGATATCTATCTAGCTGTATCTCAATATCTATGCAACATTTTCAGGAACTTTAGTAATTAATAAAAATTTTATATTTAGAGGGTAATGAATTCAACACTTTTTTTCAGATATTTGTGTTCATTTTAAATCAATGTACAATTGCATGAAATATGCCAGTGTAGTTATTGGTCAATATTCTATTCTTCTGACTTAGTTTTCTCTCTAGCTTTTTAACTCATTTTATCCATGTTATAGATATCTTATAGCATTAAAGATGGGCTATTGGGATATTTGTAGGTAGGAACACCTTCTCCCCTCTCCTGATATTTCTTTCTAGAAGAGGACTGTTGCATACGCCTTTCTAAACTCATGGCTCATCTTTTATTCCTCCCAAGGATGTGGCATATGTCACATGGTTGTTTGATCAAAGTCAGCGGTCCTCCTTCTGAAGTGGGTGGAGTTCGTTTCCTGAACAGCCTGGGAGGGAGGGATTGTTTGATTTGTTTCTCCATCTCTTTCCATAAGGACCAACATATAACTGGGTAAGATTTAACTGCTTTGTAAACTTTCTTCAGAGGCTTGCTTGTCTTTACTTGACTTCTCTCGTGGGTGAGGTCAAGCAAGGTCATTCCGACCAACCCACGGTAGGGCTGCAGTTCAGCACGCATGCCCTGTATTGCCTTGTAGTCGCTCTGCTTGAATGCCCCCATTCTTAGCCAGCTAAGCCTTTCCCATGTCATTGTTAAATATTTTGAATGTCAACTCTGCCCTAAATTAGATTCTCTATCTCAGCCCTTAGAAGTTATAAGAGTGATAATTTTCATTCTATATCTATTGACTGTTTAGTTTGTTTGTTTCTTATTTAGCAATTAGATCATAACTCAGGGAAAAAAAGTGCTATTTATCGACTCCATTGAAAACCCCAGGGCTGCCATGTTACACTAACTCAGGGGTTTCCATTCACAGTGTCTTCGATGATAAATGGACCCCCTGAGTGCAAATATGCAACATCCCAACAAATGTGTCAAGTGAAAAATTACCTGTCCTTTAGTACAAATGAGTATATTGAATTGCTCTTTAGAGATTTAAGATTTATTTCATAAATCCACAATGCTGAACATTTATGTCAATTCTTTTTGTCCATGTTTTTGTCCTAAAAGAAATTATGTTAAATAGAAATAAACAACTCAAAGTGCTAAATACACACACACACACACACACACACACACAGACACTCACTCACTAAGTCTTTTCACACCACAATTATTCACTTCAAGGCTGCAGGTATTAAAGATACTGGGATATGATAATTAAGGTCTATTGTTCTATCTCCTGAGTTCTGTGGGATCT
>NW_017732182.1:342115-343489 GCF_001890085.2 Hipposideros armiger | reverse complement strand
TCAAGAAAGAACACGGTCCTCACACTTTTAGAAACGTCTCTCAGGATTCTGTTTAGATGTGCATTCTCACCCTCTCTCCCCACTCCTGTCCTTCTCGACACTTCCTTACTTTGAAGTTCATATCTACTCTCTCCCTCTGGGTCATGCCAATTCCAAGTGCTTAGACTATTCTTATTTTTCTCAATTTTTCAGTAAGTTTTAAATTATTTCCAAACAAAAAGTTTTAAAAAGGAAGGTCCCTTGCGCTAAGATTGAAAAGAACACATTTATATCATCACAATCCAAAATGATTTTTGTTGACACAAATTATAAATCATTTCTTAAATGATTTTGCATTTCTTAAATATATCTATGCATATGTTGAGGTTTACTTTGGGGGACTACAAACATTTTTACATATTAAACTGATTTATTCTAGTAACTGATGGCAATATTTCATACATGGAACACCTGATGCAGTTCAGATTTTATTCAGTATTAGTCTTATAGAAATAGTTTTGCCCCAATGTCCTTCTTCCTTGGGACATGTTGGTAGTTATTAGTGTTGATGTTTTGGAAGTAGGTTAATTTCTTAAAGTTATGCTTTACTCATGTTTAAAAGATAACAGTTTTTATGAAATACTATCATTTTGCCTATCTTTGATCTTTTCAATGCTTGTTACTTTAATGTTTTACGGTATAAATAAAAAAAACGATCTCTCCATTTATTCCCCTTTCTTTTTCTCATACTACTTTCAATGTGAAAACAAGCCAACTAAAGTTTTTGAAACGTCACATCATCCATTGACAGTAATTTTACCTTAAGTGCCATCTTAGATTTAATAATATTATTTGGGGTTTGCATTTAAAAATATTCTGGTTTAATAATCCAGTTCTAAAACTGTTCAACTCAACAACATTTGACATAATCTGGGTTTTAATTATTATAAAAGCCAAAGTTAGTATTGATGTTTTGTTGGCAATAAAGTTGAATGTAAAATATTTTTTCCAAAGGAAGCATAAAAATGAATCACTTTAGAGGGAGAAATTTGAAACGATTGTTAATAGCTTTATAAACACCTCCAAAATGTTAAAAGAACCCTGAGGAGTGCTTTTTAATAGTTGGGTTGGGAAAGAGAAAAACAGAAGGGATGTTACAATGCAGAAGGGAATTGTTAAATTTGTTTCCAATGACAGTCAGGACAAGTGCTTCTTGAAAACAAGCAAATCAATCTACAGATGTGCTCCCTGTGCTCCGCCATGGAAATGGAGATAGATTAGAAACTAGAATCAATTGTTTACAGGGGAAGCTTGTAATGTTCTTCATTTATATGGGATTTTTTTTTAAAGGCACTTAAAAATTTCAGGTTAGCTCTGTTATATAATTTAGTCCCA
>NW_017732182.1:337575-338782 GCF_001890085.2 Hipposideros armiger | reverse complement strand
ATTGCATTTGGGCTATTTCTAAGTAAATTAAATAGTACATCTCATGATTAACGTAAAAATGAATCAGTCATTAACAAAAAGTATTTTTGAGGTGGAAATAATTACATAGTCCAACTCTGCAATATTTTGTGAAAAAACTGACGTAAACCAGAAAAGGTTGCAGAGCTTTATAAACCTGGAGCTGTGGTCCAGCCTTTATATCTCCAAACAGAATTTCTGTAGCAATAATTTAGATGAAACAAATAAACGCAGCTGAAATGCTAATTTCTCCTTCTGTCTGCTTAGATAATTATGATTTTGTCTGTCTTCCTATATTAAAAGTTATATTCCTCGTATTTCTTTGTGAGAACAACCTAATTCAAGTAGCTCTGGTGCATCCTAAAAATATTTTAATGTATTACCATGCATCCAGCAGATATGTAAGTAAAACAACATATAAACATGAATATGTCTAGTCTTTCCTACCCAAATACTTCAGGCAGCAATGACTTCTGATGTGAAATGTCCTGATCTTGGTTCATTTAGCAGTTTTTGTCTCCGATGCACCTTGGCGTGTGACATGAATGCAAATTGCAGTAGGCGCTAACATGCATGCTCTATCCTCTTTGGTGTCTGAAGATGATTTGATAGGCGCTGCTATTAGACTATCTCTTGAGCAGCCTGTCTGAATGAGGCAAGCTGTCAATCTCCCTGGCAGAGCTGGCTGGAGGGTATGATGTGTTGATCTCAAAGAAACAAAAGACTTTGTTTTGATCGCTGAAAAGAGGAGATGGGCAACTGCCTTTCGTGTAATCTCATCTGTGCACCTGGCAAGTCCAGATATTAGAGAATTATTGTTCAACCAAGTAGAGTAAGAAACAGTGATGTGATTTTCTCTTTTCATGTGTTTCCTCAGAGGCCCAGTCTAGTTGAAAGCTGTGATTCAGAAGAATTTCTTAATTTGCCATGCAGTTCGAAAGTGGTACTATTTTGTTTTCTTCAGGACTTTAAACATTGTTGGCTATCGAAGGCTCCCTTTCGTTTTCAACAACTGTGCTTCCTTATGCACAAGCACCATTTTGTTGAGATCAGGAGTTGGTTTTATAGATCTTATTTTTTTAAGTCCCATCAACATAGCAGTCAAAGCAGTGCAATCACAAGAGAACTAGACTGAGGGCCTAGAGCAGCGGTTCTCAACCTGTGGGTCGCGACCCCTTTGGGGGTCGAA
>NW_017732182.1:254334-333161 GCF_001890085.2 Hipposideros armiger | reverse complement strand
GCTCTAGGAGCTCAGAAAATCATTCAGTGTGATGGGAAGTTGACACTTATGGGAGTTTTCAACCAGGTATTGAAAGATACAGAAGACTTGGATAAAAAAAAAAAAAAAAGTGGGGGGAAACGTGATAGAAGGTTAAGATGTATGATGTCTTATCAAGACTTCTAATAAATGTGCTGTATATTCATGAGGTGAGGAGTAAAGGTGAGAAGCAGGCACTAAGCATGTTCATGTGTAGGAATGATGAAATACAAGAACAGTGGGGAAGCGATTTTTAAACGTAAGGGTGATACCCTGTGTATTCCAAGACTTGGGAATGAGAGGTTATGAAATGTTTGTTTAATAAGGAAAGTGTACAATAAAAATAGCACTGGAAGAGTTGAATGTGGCACCACTATTTGGGATAGACAGAAATTTAATTGGGATGAAGAGTCGAGGGAAAAGAATTACAAAGAAAAAGCTATTAAATAAGGATATTAATAGCAATCCAGAAACGAAGTTGACAGGTCCAGTGGGAATGGAAAGCAAGGAACCATTCTCAACTCACAGGATGTTCAGAGGTGACCCTTCTGCGCTCTCAGGGACGGGAAGCCAGGGAACCTGTTTAAGGTCACACCCCTAGTTAATGCTGAACCCAGAGCTACAGTCCTGGTTCTCAGCCCAAGGATAGTTTTAAAACTATAATACCTATTTAAATTATGTTTCTTTAATTTCTTTTAAAAAGTACATAAGCCTTCCAAAACTGGGCTGGAAGCCAAGAATTTGAGATTTCATTTCACGATCTACCCAGAATTGTTTTCTTATTGTCACTTAACCTGAACGTGCCTTTTTCCTATAACAACTCTTAAATTAAGGTTCTAAGAACATTCTGCCAGGTAATATGTGTTGAAGAGAAATGCCGTTCTTCTAAGAATGGGGCCGTAAAAAATGTCACTTGCAAATGTAGCCTGTTGTGACATACACTGAAGTCAGCCCATTTTTTGCTGGTTGTGATGAATTTTGGCATGAATGTCACAAAAGGAGATGTGCATTATTCACAAAAAGGTATTTTTCATATGTACAATTCCAATGTACTCTCTCAGGAAACTTAGGTTTCCACTGAGCGAGCAATACCTTTTCATTAAAAGAAAAATGAGAAGAGAAATATACATATATATATACACACACACACACACACACACACACACACACANCTTTGGAAGGTAGCAGGTACTGAAAGGTTACCTCCTCCTAAGCATTATGTTATAGTTGGCCTGGGGTAGAGCCCCAGGTGCATTTCAAATGCTTCCCCAGGTGACGCCAATGCACAGCCAAGGAGGACATTCACTGCTTCTGTAGGTTTTCATGGAGTTTTGCGGCAACTTGTGGAGGGCCCTGTGTCTGCCACGTTGTTCATACTTCCTAGATAAGTAGTGTTATCACCATTGCACATAGGAGGAAACTGAGGCTTACCGAAGTTGAATAATTTGCCAAAGTTCAGTTAACATGAGGAAGAGAGATTTGTAGCTACGACCGTCTGGCTCTGGTTACTTCCAGCACACCATGTTATCTTTCATTGGTTTACTGAATGGCTACAAAGTATTAATTTCACAATTGGGCTAACTAATCAAATTTGGCCAGATTCCCAGATTTACTAACCGTTGAATGGTCAGAGAGTTTCCTTAAGGGAACTAAATCTACTACTCTCCACCAGGGGACTCAGTGTTATGGGCTATCTTGGGTCAAATTCAACCGACGTAATTATGGAAATAAATCTCAGCACATTTATTCAGAGTCCCCTTCTCATGACCCACAGCCAAATTTAGTACTAGTTCAACATCCTTGGATATGAAATCAATCTTTGAGTCCCAAAGCAATTAAGAACATGCCAGAATTTTTTGGATAAATCATGGTGGTTCTGTTTTATAGGACGCACCTTAGTTAAACATTTTCATTAACTCCAGCTAGGTCAATAAGGTACTTGTAGAAAAGCCAACAACTAGTTTCTCAAAAAATGATAATTTTCTTTCTCTGGAATAAATCTTTCTGATCCAAAGTGTTATAATGTGACTGGATGGTAAATACTGTCTCTAAATATACTTCTTATATTTCCTCAGTAAGTTATTCTACAAGTAGGGTAAAAAATTTTGCATGTAGATAATTAGAATTATTGCCTAAGCCATATTACATAGTCAGTGAAAATATTCTAAGATATTTGTTAAATATACCTCCCAGGATACTTATTCTGGAAGTATCCAGTTTCCTCATTCAGTTTTATGATCAGTGTCAGATACCAGGTTTAGAATATTGTACCTTGAAGATACAAAGGGTCGACATCTCTGGTAATGAGAGTATAGGATCCTAACGAGTTCACATGTCAGCCTGATGCTATTCAAAAATCTTTGATGGAATTTAAGGATGCGTTTACTACCTTGTTTTTTTTTTTTTACTTGTTGATTTGTTAGAATTTGTAAATATTTGCTTCAATCTTTACTCCATATCTCCTTTATTTCAGTATTTTATATCCTTACCCTCAATCTACAGTTGGTTCTTCCTTCGCTCGAGTCTCTGGTGATGCACCAACAGCTTGTGCAGTCTGTCCTCAGCTTGCTTTCAGTTATTCTAACTGCAGAGATGCTAAAAGAACTAACTGAAACTCTCTATTCAACATTATGTACAAGAACCATGAACATGGCATACATCAGAGTTACCCAGAAAAGATGGGTTTTTACATTAATGCACTGGTTCACCATCCAGGATTCCTACATAGGGTTTCCCGAGCCGTCTCCAAAACAGGCTTTCACAAGCCTTGGCAGCCATAAGCTTGTCTCTGTCTGAGGACTATATGGCTACACCGATTCTACTCATCAGTTCTTGATTCCTATTTTATTGACATTTTCCTTTTGTCCCCATCTCATTGTGTTTCCATCAGGCATAGATAGCCCCATGATCGTTACTGCTTTCTGGCCGGCTAGCCCCTTGATTCACAGGGGTGTTTGCTCCCCAAAGAATTAATGCAGAATGCTTGGTGTCGGCCTATTATGTATCTTAAATTGTACCTGAGGGATTTGGGTTTTATCTGGAGCATTCGTTCCGCAAAATGATCTTATTTATTGACTGGACAGAATATAAATAGAGTAAAATAAATGGGGTTATTTCATTTGTCAAAGCACATGGTCCTTTAAAACACAGATAACGTTGTTTCCTGTGTCTTTGAAGTAAATTAGCATTTTAAATGTATTTCGCTAATCTAATGGGACACAGAAAGAAAACTTTCTATTATGAATGTATTTTTGTTCAGAGTGGTCGTGTCCTACAGGTCAATAATTTTTAAATGTTTATTCTCAAACTTAAGGGAAAAATAGAAGTGGTTATTAGGATATTTTGCTTGATTATAAGTAATCTACACATTACCGTACATTATGCTACACAATCTAGTAAAGGCGGAATTAGGACATCTCTAGTTGATAAGTTTTATGAATTTATGATGTAGCCTTAAAGGCTATTTCATCGGAATTACACCCTCTCTGAATGAAAAAGAAAAATCACATAATTGGTTTGACTCTTGTGGGTACTGACTGAGTGGATACTTTTCACTCAGCTGTTTAATGTGGTAAAGCAGTGATTCTTTGGGCTTGGGTAATAATGCAGGATACCTAGTAAAGAATAGAAGTAAGTAAAAACATGCTGTTTATATATTCATCTTCCCACTATAGGAATGAAAATCTGTGACAATTGTCAGATGCTGCCTGTCTTATTCACTTTGCATATATGAAATATTCTTTAATTTGGGCTTTAATAAAGAAAATCAAAGGATAACTGGAATCATACTGTACATTAATACATATGACTTTATGTAAACTATGTATATTTTAGTAATCAATTAACTTATAAAATTACAGACAAGCTAAGACAATGCCGTGTGTGTGTGTGTGTGTGTGTGTGCACGTGCTCGTGCATGTGTGGTGTGTGTGTGTGTGCGCGTGCGTGCGTGCATGTGTGTGGTGTGTGTGTGTGCCTGCGTGTGTGTGTGTGTGTGTGTGTAGTCTGCACATTGGATCTTAGACTGCCAGCCTCCAGAAAGGTGAGGAATAAATTTCTGCTCTTTCTAAGCCACCCAGCCTTTGGTATTTTGTTAAAGCAGCCAGAGCAGACAAAGATGCCACAGAAACACAGGCTGACAGCACACACACCTGATCAGCCAGGGCAGTGCTCCTTGGCAGGAACTCCTGGACAGTCCAGCCATGCTGAGGACAAGGACAACTGTCACAGGCACTGGATTCCAGCTGCTTCCTGTAGGGATCTGTAGGAGACCTGCTTGCATTCTGGGAAGCCAGGCTGGAGGAGCTCAGCCTCCATCGAGCTCACCTGTACCTGTCAGTGTTTAAAGTTCATTTTCTCTTTAAATCATCTTGACACTGATACTATTCTTATAGCCCTTTTTACAGATGGATTAGCCAATATATAAGGAGTTGAAATTTCTTTATAAGGTATGTCAGACATTCAAATACAAATGTGAATCTTGAACCCAGTTCTCTGACACTATGACCCATGTTCTAAGCTTCTTAGGTCAATTATAATTGTGATAGAGATGACATTTTCATTTTAACAAATACTCAGGGAAAAAAGTGGATGAAACATTTGTAATTGGTTTCATTTGGCTGGAGATTTTGCTTGTATACGAGTAAATGTACCTCAACCTTTCTCCCATCTTTTATTTTATAATAAGGCTAGATAATTATAGGCATAACTACAATAATGTAGATAAATAGCTATAGCCCATGCATACCTATAACACATATAAAATATATCTGTTTCTGGGAGACATATATAAACTTTGGTGATGTACACCCCCACCCTGAATTACTGATTTTTTAGAGTAAAAACAATTTCAGGCATGACATTATAAAAGAATGTGCTAGTTTTTAATAATCTCCATCAATCTGGCAATCTCTGAGATCTTTGGTGTTACACTGAGATAGTGCTTCACGATGCATACAAATTGTGCCATCATCTATGACAAACATGCTCTCTCAGGTGAGTTTCTCATAGAAGATGCCTCTCTCTTAATCTTTGTCTCTCTCTCTCTCTCTTTCTCTTGCTCTCTCTGTACCTCACCCCCCACCCTTGATACAATTATGAATGGTAAGGAGAAGGTTTGACAGGGAAGAGGTCAAAATACATTGGAAAACAGCTCCTACTTTCCACCTGAAAATCCTCAATGAGAAAGACTCTCTGTGGCTGAGGCCACCAAATGGTTCCATACAAAAAAACTTTTTCTCTGTTAATTAATTCATGGTATTGGTACTACCTGCTTATTGCTGCATCCATCCTAGGCTGTGGCACGGATTGGAAATACCCAAAGTAAAGATTTCAGTCGTATGGAATTAGGTTTGCCTTGCCTAGCATGCTTTCAGAAAGCGTTGTTTGTTTGCTTCATCAACTCCAGGTTGCAGTTTCCACAAGTGTCAGCTTGGTTGACATTAAAAGAAAGAGGCTGCTACCAGATTACATACCAAAGCCAGCCCTGCCGCCATGACCAGGGTAGGTAAAGCCTGCGACCTATTTTCTTTCTGTATGTTGGGTTTTACTGACATACCTTCCTGAGAGCACAGTTAGCAAAGATGAGCTCAACCACACAAGGAAAACCAGTGCCTAACTCTAGTCCTCCCACTTCTGCTTGTGAGATGAAATACCATTACGGCTCTGACACAGGGCACACACTACCCAAATCACCCAATTTTTCGTGGTGAGCACACAACTTTTCCTCGCATTCTTCCCACTCATTGCCTGAAGTTTCTAGGGACGTTTTTTTGTTTGTTTGTTTGTTTTTTTAGCTGAGCCATCCTGCTACCTATTGGCAGCTCAGCGGCTGCTCAGCTCGGGCTGGACTCGAACCACTGTTGCTCAGAGCTCAAACTCTTGAGCGAGCTCTTAACCAACTGAGCCACTCGGCCGGCCCCTCCAGGGATGTTTACCCATCATTTTGACTTCCTGCTGTCACAAACATTCCTCCTCACCTCAATGCACTCTTTCCAGAGGGCATCTGTCTCCTAGGCTGAGAACATAGACCGTCTGCCCCACTAGCTCACTTATTCTGTTACATACCCACATAATTAATATGTTAATTCTCATTATAGATTAAAGTGGTCTCAGACTCCCTTAACTTCTTAACCTTTTGACTATTTACAAGATCGCACATGTAATCTAAGGAAGTTCTTTCATTTTACTGATGGAGAAGCTGCACAGAGCAACCGGAAGCCAGGTGACTGCCGGAGCAGGGCCCCGCTCATTGGCACCCTCAATCTACCATGTTACCTATTAACTCATCTCCTTGCAGTTGACTTCTTATATCCCTGTATTTCAAGTCTGAACATATTCAGTGTTACTGAGAAGTAGTCAGTCACACAGCTGTGCTTTGTTCCGTGCATTTGGATTTATTTTAAAGGACATGCTTTCCCTTTTCACACAGATTCCATTTTCTTTAGAAATGAGTCAGAATGCTGCATTTGCTCCTGTTCATGCTAAATCTCTGCAAAATAGATCATCATTCAGCGGAAATCAGCTTTTTTGACAACGCTCTTTCCATTTTGACTGTCACTGTGACTTAGCTGGGGTAATTCCAAACCGCAGTCCTTATCTATTTGCTCAGCGTTTCCTTCCTTCTTATCAGTCTTGTCAGAAGAATGAAATTTCTTTTGCATAAATCTCTTTTCTGTTTTACCTGATGACAACGCACACTTCATATTTGAGCCCTGTCAGATTCCCAGTCAGTATGTACTTTTGTGTCAACAGTGGGATGATATGTCATCCAGAACAATAACTTTGCATTCTGTCAGGTTTTCTATTTGGTTCAGTGAGATTACCCAGTGTTTCCTATTAAAAAAAAAATATATATATATATATATATATATTGCATGGCACTGCTGATTTTTTTCATATGATATGTCTGATAGCACAAGTGCTATTTATGTTATCAAATATCATAGTCTAAGACTGTATGATGAGTTGTTCAATCTTTTGATATTTCAGATTTATAAATTCCCTTCCTTAGTATCTTATACTTATATAAGGACATTCACATGCATTATTTTATTTGCTCATCACAACACCCCATGAGTTAGGCAGCCAAGAGCAGACAGTGTTAGAATAACCCTTTAGAGATGCAAAAACTCGGACTCTGAGAGGTTGTGCAAAGTCACACAGCCATCAAAAGCCAAAAAAGATGGTACCATTTTTTTAGTAGCAAAATGGCTTCTCCAACGAATCACACTCCAGACATATCAGGCCCATCATATGCCTTTAATTTCATTTTTAAAAATCAACTCTGCAGTCATGCGTTTTTTTTCATCAAATAGAGATTCATTGCCTACCTGAAGCCCAGGTTCCAGTGACATGTAGGTGAATAAAACACACCAAGACCCTATGGTCATGGTCCTTATGTTCTAGAAAAAAGGGTAAAAAGATAAAGTATGTACTAATGGTAGCGAGTGCTAAGTGCTGAAACAGAAGCAAGGGGGCAGAGAAATGAGAGAGATGGATGGAGGGAGAGCTATTCGGCGAGATCTCTCTGAAAAAGGCCCTCTAAGTGTGGGGTAGATCTAGAAACTGAACACTCCCAGGATCAAGCTCATCAGGGCTTCTAAAGCTGGCTCTGTTGGTGGGAATTTATGCATTTGGTGACACACCGAAGCTTACAAGAACTATATTTCTTTTTGTTTACATTTATAAGTCATGATCTTTGGAAAAATAATTACAAACCTAAAAAATAATTATAATTACTAAAAGTTATAATTTTATCAGCTAAAGATAACATCTGTAAAAAATTAAACAACAAAACAAAAACAAAAGCAAAAAAACTAAGCTATTGAATTACAGAGCAATCTGGTCTAGAGGTTTGAGGTAGACAGTAGGAGGTAAAACTCCATACAAATTGTAGACTGCCCTGAATGCATTAAGTAAAAGCTAACCACCAACCAGGGCAATTTTGTCGTTTTGTAGTTAAAAGAAGTATTTTCCCCATGAAATCTGTTAAAAAGTGAATGATTAAGCAGTTAAGAACCTTTAAGTCTGATATTTCTTGAATTTAATTCCTATTTGAGTATCTCTTAAAAGTACAAAATACTGGACTAAATTCTTTAAAGAGTTAAAAGCTGTAGAACTGTAGATTTCTACTTATGGCAGAGTTGGAAAAATAAGACATAAGTCAAAGCAAGTTTAAAATAATAATATGCGTACAAACCTATTTAAAATTTGGCTGTTGTCCAATCACATCTATCTTGAATTCAGCTAAAAATTGGGAGGTAAATGTCTATAGAGATCTTTCACAGGAAAGCAAAAAAAAAAAAATGTTCCAAATAATTTTATACACACACACACACACACACACACACACACACATGCAAACTTTTAATAAGTATGGCTATCTGGTTATTAAATTCTTTGGAAGTTAATGGTGATTACAAACATTGTTATGAGAAGGCAAACTACCCATAAAAATCTATAATGGAACACAAATAAAATTACATGGCAGACAAGTATTTCTCATCAAGCATTACAATTTTAGGTAACCTGTTAGAGTAACCCTATAACATAATACTAGAAAAACTTATATCAACAGTGATTATACTAAGCCAACAAGACAACTAATCAATCATCATTTTTTATTTTGAAATTCATAGAAATCTATTATCTATTTTAGAAATATTTCTATCCATAATGGCTAAGATAAGAAAAAAAGTTAAGTCAAAAGGGAGCAAATATCCAGTTAGCCAGAAAGCCTAGCTTAATGAAATAAATTATTTCCCAAAGGTTTTGAAAAGCAGAACTTTGACTCAATGGCAAGGAATCTGAATAGCAATAAAATAATAATATGCCACAAGGGAAAACATGATTAAGCCTTTGAATGAAATAAATACCCCCAAAAAATTGCTCTAGGAGCTCAGAAAATCATTCAGTGTGATGGGAAGTTGACACTTATGGGAGTTTTCAACCAGGTATTGAAAGATACAGAAGACTTGGATAAGCAAAAAAAAAAAAAAAAAAAAGGGGGGGGAAACGTGATAGAAGGTTAAGATGTATGATGTCTTATCAAGACTTCTAATAAATGTGCTGTATATTCATGAGGTGAGGAGTAAAGGTGAGAAGCAGGCACTAAGCATGTTCATGTGTAGGAATGATGAAATACAAGAACAGTGGGGAAGCGATTTTTAAACGTAAGGGTGATACCCTGTGTATTCCAAGACTTGGGAATGAGAGGTTATGAAATGTTTGTTTAATAAGGAAAGTGTACAATAAAAATAGCACTGGAAGAGTTGAATGTGGCACCACTATTTGGGATAGACAGAAATTTAATTGGGATGAAGAGTCGAGGGAAAAGAATTACAAAGAAAAAGCTATTAAATAAGGATATTAATAGCAATCCAGAAACGAAGTTGACAGGTCCAGTGGGAATGGAAAGCAAGGAACCATTCTCAACTCACAGGATGTTCAGAGGTGACCCTTCTGCGCTCTCAGGGACGGGAAGCCAGGGAACCTGTTTAAGGTCACACCCCTAGTTAATGCTGAACCCAGAGCTACAGTCCTGGTTCTCAGCCCAAGGATAGTTTTAAAACTATAATACCTATTTAAATTATGTTTCTTTAATTTCTTTTAAAAAGTACATAAGCCTTCCAAAACTGGGCTGGAAGCCAAGAATTTGAGATTTCATTTCACGATCTACCCAGAATTGTTTTCTTATTGTCACTTAACCTGAACGTGCCTTTTTCCTATAACAACTCTTAAATTAAGGTTCTAAGAACATTCTGCCAGGTAATATGTGTTGAAGAGAAATGCCGTTCTTCTAAGAATGGGGCCGTAAAAAATGTCACTTGCAAATGTAGCCTGTTGTGACATACACTGAAGTCAGCCCATTTTTTGCTGGTTGTGATGAATTTTGGCATGAATGTCACAAAAGGAGATGTGCATTATTCACAAAAAGGTATTTTTCATATGTACAATTCCAATGTACTCTCTCAGGAAACTTAGGTTTCCACTGAGCGAGCAATACCTTTTCATTAAAAGAAAAATGAGAAGAGAAATATACATATATATATACACACACACACACACACACACACACACACACACACACACAAAATTAAAAAAAAACAAAATGGGACTTTCTGGAAACCATTTCTAAACTTCTATCGTCTAGTAACACTTTCCCTTTTCCTCCTTTCGGTGCTTCTCAGTGTCTTGAATGATGCTGAACGAGCAACAAACATTTTATGAAAGCTCAACGGACACCTTCTTCCCCCCCCTCCCATTTCCTTATCTCTAACCTGCTAGGTGACAACACCAACACCTTTTATTCTATTTAGCAATTAAAAAAAACTCAACCGGGTATTGTTTGTATTAGCATAACACATTCTTTCTGAGGCACTACGTTTTTCCCTTCCGTTTAGCCTCAATTATTTCCAACCTCCTTTCAGGAGGCTCCCTGTTAGCTTTGATCTCCTTCCTTATTTTTGCTTCCATTTGGTAACCCTGTTAGCTCTTATGCCTGATTTCGTACCCCCAGGTTCCCAAAGTCACTGGGCACAGTGGATGGTTCTTTTGTATCCTCAAGACAGTCCTCAAATAAAGTGCGACACCAGTCATCTAAAAGGGGTCAGCAAGATGGACTTCAATGGCCTTTTCTCTGTTCTTTCAAAGCCGTGGTTTTCCCTCAGGTGCTGTGTTTCTTTAATGGAGTTTTCAATTTACTTTATGCTTCTGTCTCTTTGTGATGTGGAAACAGGGAGCGTGACATAAACAAAAGCAGAGATTCCTTTTAGAGCAGGACTTCCAGACGCCGCCGTTATCGAACCCTGCGACGGGTTGATGTCCTAACCTTTATTATTTTTGCCTCATATGTGGGTTTGGTGCTTAATTATCTGGGAAAGTTTAATACAAGGGAAGTGATGGCTTGGCTGGGAGACAGAGCAGAGCAATGGAGAATCTCAGAGCAGGTGGACTGAGAGAGACAAACCAGCCGCCAGCAAATGGTGCGACTGTGGAATCGGTCAGCAGGTAACAACGCCCTGGGCACCTGTCAGGGGGTGGAGAATAGACCCACAACCTGAAGAATAGGGTCCTTGTACACACAGTTAGGCACACACGATAATTAATCAAAGATAGAAACAAACCAAACTAGACGAGAATCCAGAAGTGGAATATAAGTGAGAAGGGTCAGGGGTCTCCTAAGTGCCGAGTGTGGGTCCCCGCGATAAACCATACAGTGAGATCCGAGAATAAGCAATGCCTGCGGTCAAATGAAAAGATGGAAAACACATAGGAGGGAATCATTCTAGCGTTTCTCTGATGAAAAATCACAACCATTCTCGATTAGCCTCTATGGGAAGAAACACTATGCTTCTTTGGATGGAACGTATTAGTCCTTCAGATCTAACATTTCTTCAAAAGTAGCTTGTGACACCTGGAGCCCTGGGGTCAGTGCACAAGGGTGAGCCACCGCAGTTATCGTCACATGGGTCCTCTGCCCCTCACTTCAAACAGAGCGTCAACAGACGTCTCAAGGGCGCATCTTTGGGTTGTCCTGAGTCCATGTCTGTGCTGTGAGGTCCTCCCACCCCAATGGATCACCTCCTGAGAAACTGTGATGGCAGAGGCAAAGTGGTGTAGGCTGTGGGCTTCCCCATCAAGCGAGGGTTTAACATCGAGATACTCCTGCTACTGAGGGTATGACCTTGACCCTGGAGCCTCAAGTTCTGAATCAATAAACTGAAAATGGTACAATCAGCTCTAAGAGGATTAAATGAGATGATGCAAGAAAAGTGCCTGGAACACACTAGACACAAAGTCAAGCATGGTTCTCCTTGCTCTATGTCAGTATGAAATATACTGAAGGATTAAATATCTGTGCCCTCCCTTCAAATGACAAAGGTGACTACTTTGGAAGTTATGGAGTTGCCTGGAAAATCCCCAAGAGTAATACTGCCCAGCCTGACACTAAATGATACTCGCCCTAAAGCCCCTGTTGGCAGCCCCTCTGTATGGGACATCCTATTGCTAACAGTCCTGCCTTATTGTTCTCAGTGGCAGTGGTGCCTAAAGGTGACAGCTGCTGACCTTGGCAAAGGATTCAGTTATCTGCAGAAGCCGTGTCTCTTCCCACTGACCTCAATATCGGCGGCAGCCTCCATTCATACTCACGCATTTATTTGCAAGTTCGAAATGCTTTTGGGGAATTTCTATTAGCCAGGCCCTGTATTAGACTCTGAGGAAACAAAGATCATACAACAAGCAGACAGTTCTAACTTCACAGTCGAGTGAGCAGGACCGACGTAATCTGCCTATAGAGACATAACTAAATTGCGTGTCACCTAAGTTTTTACATAACGCTCAAGAAGAAAGCAGGACAGACCTCTGCACTGTCAGCTCTACCTTGTCATCAATGTCGCAGGTCACTCTGTCCTCCATCTATGTCTTCCTTACCATGTGGTTTATAATCCTAATTTTCTTACGATGGCTCTTCCACCTTCAGTTTTACTTCCACGTTTCATGTTGGAAGAAAAATGTAACAAAGCAAGGAAGCTAATGAGACTAGCAAAACTTTCTGAAAAATGCCCAGCATGTAGATTCAATTGTCATGGGTCAAAGGGTGTCACGTGGCCACCATGCTGCAGAGGAAGCTGGGAGCAGGGGGTTTCATCTGGGCACATCGTTGTCCCCGAGCAAGCTTGGTTTTCTTAATACGACAGAATGGGCAGTGACTCAGCAGCGAGCAGTTTTTCTGCCACAACATTCACCACCTGGGTGGAGATGAAGAGCTATGAAAAATAATTGGCTCAATCCAATTAAACAGCTCTCTGTATAAACCAACTCTTAATACAGAGTGGTTACAAGTGCAGATCCTGGGATCTGACTTGCGGGTTCAAGTCCTACCTCTGCCACTTGCTGGCTCTGTGACTTAGGACGCTTAACCAGACTACACCTTAACTTCCTCATTTTTCGGGACAATAATCGTCTCTGTATCACAGCATTCACATGGGGATTGGTTAGATGAATATAGATTAAGCATTAAAACACTGAACAGCACTCGTAAGCATTTACTGTATTAGCTGTATTTTATATTAACCATGAACTCTTTGAGTCTTGCTTTGGTTTCCCATGTATATTTCCCGACTGGACAAAAATGAATAGATCCTTGATGTGATTAATTCCAGTTGGCTTGGCAGGTATGTCTCCGTTGTACTTTAATCCATTTACGGCTTTGGCATATATCTGTTTTGTGTGAATGGAATAACAGGGCATTTGAGGAAACCAAATCAATCTGTGCTCCATAAAATTTCTGAAGCTGCAGAGCTGAAAAACAAGACCCCACCCTCAGTCGGGGAGAAGCGACCTGTACGATGTGGCCCCAAAATGGCCGTGATCATAATGAGCACGTCATTCCTCTCTTTTCCAACTCTGAACATCTCATATTCTTTTTATTACCTTATTATTAAAAACACTTATGAAGTCTTAATTAACACTTGCTTTGAAAGGCTCTTTAAGGCAAAAGGCACAAAATAAGATGGCGGGGGTGGGGACTGTTCTGAGATTTTGAGGCTGGTGCTGGCCCTGGTGCTCTGTTGGGGAACCCACAGGCCAGTCCTATGCCGTTAGCTTTGCTGATGGCACAGAGCAGCTCACAGGAGCACTTAGCAGCCAGGCACTTGGCTTGATCAACTCATAGCTGTTTCTTTATTGCATTACATTTGCACACCACTTAAGCTACCTGTCTTCTTAAGCCCACAGTGTTACTGGCAAGTGAGTTAGGAACCCGGAACAACAGAGAAATATATGTTTTTTTCTCTTGGAAGGCCGGCCTGAGCTTTCAGGTACTTGAGTTACTTAAGTGCCCTTTGTTCTGAAAAATCTCAGTAACGAATTCCTAAGCTGAGATCACTATGTGCAAACTGCTAGTTAGGTATCTGACAGCATTTGAGTGTGAACTACTAATTACCCAGGAGGCCTCCACTCCTTCCGACCCCTCTGTCATAGATGGGAGTCGCTCGATTTCTCTCCTGGGGGCACTGGTGCACAGGTGGGGCCCTTCTTCATAATCAGAATACCTGATTCCCACCCTTGCCCTTTTTGCATCAGGCGGCTACTGCTGCCAAACAAACCGTTACAAAGTGCAGTCGTGTCAAACTATAAGTGTTCATTTCTCAGGCACCTGCAGGCTGGTGCTGGTGTCTGCGCATCTCAGGAGGGCCTGCGAGTCTGTCTGACAGTCTCACAGGGTCTTGTCTGGGGTGGTGCTGCTCCCTGGGTATCTCACCCTCTTCCAGGAAGCAGAGGGCTAGACTCCTCTGCATGCCCTGCTTTTGAAAGTGGCAGAAGACACTACAGTAATAAAAACACACGAATTCTTCAGGCTGTTAGGAGCGGGCCCACCAAAATCTCTGTCTCATGCTACAGGGCCAAAGCAAGTTAACCTTGTTGAGCCCAAATCCTCAGCATGGGGAAATAAACCCTACCTTTTCTGGTAGAGGAATGCAAAGGTAAATGTCAAAAGCTGGCCCTAAAACAACTTACATTTACAGCAGTAAAACCCTCTTAATTTGCATACGAAGGAACTCAAACCCCTAAAGTTGAAGAAACACTTAACCCCTTGGGTAAGGGCCTGTTGTAAGATAATGCTCTATCATTCTAGCCCCCCACCCCTCACCTTCCACTAAAAACAATTCTGTGTGATTTAATGGAGTGATATACAGATCCCTTTTCTCTTAATGCAATCCAAACGAATCTTACAATCAAATTAACCTAATTACAATTAAGAAAAATATTTTCAAAAAATGCAATTTAAAAAGGTTGTTGCTTGGTACATAGAGCTGCTGTTTTCTGAAGTTTTATTCCGGGACATTGAACTGATGGAACTGAGTATTAAAGCCTTCCTGTGTGTTTACCTGGTGTAATGGGCTGAATTTCTGTTGCACAAGCTGCTCAGTTTGTCTGTGTTATTTTGTTCTGGCAGGCCTAGCAAGCTAATACACCAGGGGACACCAACCAATACAATTATAGCCAAGTATACCTGTTTTCAGGTTTCTCAGGGAAAACAATAGGTGAATGGGTTGTGTAGGATCATGTGTAGCTTAAATTGTAACATTTTTCTCTTACTATTCCTTACAGGGTAATGTGATCCTATTTCACCTTTTTAAAAATAAGCTCGACAGCAACTCGCTCCATTGCAACACCATCATTAAACTGAAAGTTTAAGAAAAAACGTAGAACAAAAAAACTTCTCAGAGATATGTCACAAAATACCTAGACAGCAGTTTAATTATTCTGCTATGAAAGAGTCTCAAAGGGACTCTATTATTTGCTCTTATGTTGAACATAATTTAAGATAGTTTGGTTAAATGGTTTCTGAATTAGCAGAACTGTACAATATTAAATTAAAATTGTGGAGATGGATGAATACAGAGAGGTGTGCTAACATTTATGCAATACAATAGCTGGCATCATATTAATTTTTAAAAGCAGAAATCCTAAAACAGCAAGTTTAAGAACTACAGTAATGTAAAGCCATATGTCATGATAGCGGTACAATGAATCTTTATGTGGGTTCATAATTGATGCCCATAAGGATCACCCGTGATTATTAACAGTATTAAGAAGACACATAATTATATTTTGCATACAACTTATGGGAGCAGAAAAACATATAACATATTTTGAGAATGATACCCTTCAAGTTATTGACATAAATAGGTTTTCTTCTTAAAGAAATAAACTCTCAGCCAAGCAGAAATATATGTCCTCACTGTTTAGAATTATTCATTTTTAAATATTTACTGTTTGCTCAAGGTTATATTTTATATGTGCCACAACATATATTTTGAGGGATAAAAAACAATATTACACATCATGTTATCACTAAAATAAAATCATGTACCAAGTTTCCAAAGCACTAAAACGTGACATTTTAAATATAGTGGCTGATAAAAAGAAAGCTAGAAGACACTACAGGTACAAGCCTGAAGTGTTTTATTCTAAAGAAGCAGTAAAAAATGGTCCACAAAAATTCAGTCAACTCACAAAATAGCCTATATTTATAATTCTAAAAGTTTTAAATAGGGCCGGCCGACTGGCTCAGTTGGATAAGAGTGTGAGCTCTGAGCAACAGGGCCACCGGTTCACTTCCCGGCCCAAGCTGAGCTGCCACAGAGCTGCCAACAGGTGGCAGGATGGCTCAGCTAACAAAATAAATAAATAAAATAAAATAAAAAAATAAAAGTTTTAAATAATGCTAAAGCAATAAATCATGCAGTGTCTAACTTGGAAGGTATTTTAGATAAGCCATGCAATCTGAACTCCCCATCCAGGACCCCACTTCACAAAACGCGCACACACTCCATGCCCATACATATGCAACTTTAGGGGGACACAGTACGCATGGAGAGACACACAGCAACAGAGTTCCTTCAGGGAGCATGGAAGAACAGAATTTCTCAGCAAAGAAAGAAAAAATACAGGAGTTGAAAGACATTGTAGTGGACATCTTTTCATTCCATTATGTAAAAAAATAATGCCGATATTAAATGTTCTACTGGGATCGCAGTCAGACATGCTAAATACTAAATTAAAAAAGAAAACAAAACACAGAGAAGATAATTCCATTCTCTAAACAAACATACCTCTCCCACACTGTCTAAAAGTTGCACCTATCTTTAATTAAATTATATTGTTTTTCTCAGTTATCAAGTTGCCAAACTCCTGGGGGAAAAGAGTTATGTTGTTCAGGGTGGAAACAATGAGAGAAAGAATGAGCAATTGTTGAAAAATGAAGCATGATTTTGGAGAACAGCACAGGATGGGGGTTGGGATCAGGCCAATTATGGAGGAAAAACCGCTTCCCTGTGGATTGGCCTGTGTAGGGCAAGAGGTGAGAGGAGGCACTAAAGGAAAGTAGGCAAGTGATAAAGATAAGCTTCAGTAATTTTAAAATTCAATCTGGTCTACAGATTTCTTCCCCAACATAAAATTATAATTTTGCCCTCTCCTTGTACTTTTGGTATATTGCTATCTATTTCCTAGAGCTTATTTACCACACACACACACACACACACACACACACACACACGTGCGCGCGCATGGTCTGACAATTAAGTTCATGAACTCATCCTAGAAAAAGTGCTACATACGTCATTGTTAAATATCACTATGGTAACCTTCAAAGTACTCCCTTTGGGAAGTTATGCACCATCACCAGTGGCTACTCCACCCTTCAAAGCAATTTTGGAACTCTTTATCTGGAATGGCCATCAGAGCTATCGTTATATTACCCTTGATGTCCTGAATGTCATCCAAATGTCTTCCTTTCAATATTTCCTTTATCTTCGTGTAAAGAAAGAAGTCACTGGGAGCCAGATCAGGTGAGTAGGGAGGGTGTTTCAATACAGTTATTTGTTTACTGGCTAAAAACTCCCTCAAAGACAGTGCCGTGTGAGCTGGTGCATTGTCGTGATGCAAGAGCCATGGATTGTTGGTGAAAAGTTCAGGTTGTCTAACTTTTTCACGCAGCCTTTTCAGCACTTCCAAATAGTAAACTTGGTTAACTGTTTGTCCAGTTGGTACAAATTCATATCGAATAATCCCTCTGATATCAAAAAAGTTTAGGTGAACATAATTGTCAGACCCCATACACACACCTATTCTCTGTTCTCTCATGAGCCTCCGTAATTTCATTTCTGATTCTGGTGTTCTGGATTAAGGAGAGCCAATATCCATAGCCCTGAAATATTTAATAATAAGTTGGAAAGACAAAACAATAAAAGTGGCAGAAGTTTTTCACTAGCTTCAATGAAAACATGGGTAATAATTTAGCTCTAAGCCGAAATCTGCTTAGGCTCACACATTCATCAAAGCAGTCAACGGGCTGATAAACCTTTTGCAGCACAGAAATAAAGCATGTGTGGCAATGGTGTGCAGCATGTCACAGGGGGCCCAGCCTTCTGGCCCAGTCCAGCCTGTCCGGTCCACTGTCTGCTTTCTTTTAACATCCACCAGCATTAGGGAAAAGGACTTGAAATAACCCAGAATGGCTTTAAATAAATGTTTTAATGCAGGTTTGGCAAAGCTCACCTACAACAGAAAAAAATGTTGCTGGATATCTTCCTTTGATCTTGAATTTTAAGCCATTTTTATTGGAGGACAAAAAAAGTTCTTGGTAAGCCTAAGATCTTTTTTTAACCTTATTTTGTTAAACACCATTAATGTTGATTTATTGGTGGTGAAAATTTGATAAAACACAATTGGGAGAGAGAGATAAAGACAAATTGAATTTCAATTAAGGGTCTGTGAACTAGGCAAATGTAGAAATCAAAGGTGTGTGTGTGTGTGTGTGTGTGTGTGTGTGTGTGTGAGTGTGTGTGTGTGTGTGAGTGTGTGTGTGTGTAAAATGAAAACCAGATCTTTTCACTCTCCTGCTTCAGTTCATTCAGGGGCCTCCCACTGCTCCTAGGTTTGCTCTTCTTTTGCCCTAATTATGGCCACAAAATTATGGCAGAGTTGACCCCTGCCATCTTCATCAGCTTTCTCAACATAAGCCGCAATAGGCTCCCTTCAAGGACTCAAAATAACCCCGCTGCTTATGGCCTTGGGGCCTCTGACTGGAATTGTTGCTGGAATGCATTTTCTCCCATTCTCATCTACTTAATTCTTAATCATCCCTCACAAGCATCGCAAACATCACTTCTTCAAGACCTTGAAAAACTTCTGAAATTCCCCCACCAGAGGCCGTCACCACCACCCTCCATTTCATTGTGGCAGTCATACTTGAATTGATTTTGAGTTGAATAATGCATCCCATAATGTTTTGTTAAATGACAAGCTCACCCACAAGAATGCATTGCTAGGAGAGCACGGGCGGTGTTTCCTGTGGTCCTGTGATCTGACCTCCCTCAGTGAGGGCAATCGATAAATGCATGTCAAGTTAATGAGCAAATCGATGGAACAAAGAGCAGAAAGCAACAAATTATAGGTAAGAAGGGCGCATCTGATAAAAAACCGACCGTCCTAACACAGGGCAGGGAACACTATTTTCACAGTCGTAGCCGATGAACTGACTTGGGGTTTGAGCAAACCAAAACTCATTGCATGTCTGTGCCAATCACATCTGCACGAAGAACCCTCCGATGGTGTTGTGACTTGATCTTATCACACCTGGAGGAGCATGGTTGTAGGGGAAGGAATATTTCCCCTTCTTCCCCTCTAGGCTCTTTGGCTGGCCTAATCATTCAATTGACATAAAACAGATTAACAGGAGAAAAACTAATGTCATACAGATGCGAGCCCCATACGACATGAGAGTCCAAGGCTGTCAGGCAATGGAGGCTTATGTTCCATGCTGAGCTAAGGAGAAAGGAGTAGGGGTGTAGGGCTGCAGAGGGAGGGAGACGAATCCACAGGAAGATGGGCAGAGCAAATGTTTGCTAAACACACTTCTGCCAGGCCATGCAGACCTGTCTTTCTGACAGGAAAGTTATCTGGTCATGCCTCTTCCTGGTCCTGGCCCCTGTCTAAATCCCTGGGCAGTAGTAACAGGAGAGGTAAAAAGCTTTTCCTGAGTCAGCTGGCTCCTCAGCTCTAACTAGGGAGCCACATGCCAGAGAGGCCTATGCTTCTGCCCCGTGATGTTTAATTCTGAACCTCACAAGTCAAGGGAACATTACACTACTGAAGAAAAGCTGGGGGTGATGATGTGTGTCACGGAGCAAAAGCTGGGGTCTCTGATTCATATCGGAATAGTTATCTGAATACCTGAAGAGCTACAATGATAAGGGGATTTTGATTTACGTTTTATACCCACAGAGGAAAAAAAAATAGGGTAAAATTTTTGTTCAAAGGAAGAAGAATATTAAAAAACAAATAATCAAAATTATCTATTACTTTCTGGGGTAGTAAGTTCCTGTCACACGGAAGGGTAAAAAGGATCTTGGAGCAAATGAGCTCTGAGATTATTTTTTTATTATTTAAATGAATGTCATTTCAAATTTGTCATTAAAAAACAAAATGTCTGTACCAGTTCTGCCTGAAGAACCTTTTGGACATTTTATTATTATATCAACACTAGTTTGAACTAAGACAGCCTTACACGTGGAGATTTCCCTTGTAAATATAAATGTCTTTTACAAAAGGGTAACTGTTTTCAGAGCTTTTCCTACGTCTGCTGTTTCCTAAAAATAACCAGTTGGAAATAATCTTGATGCCAAAGAGGCTTATTTGGGGGTGGTGTGTTCTGATCCCCTTCACTATTTTCTGCCCGTGGTTTAGAGTAAACTTAGAGGGGTGCCTGGCTTTTCCTGGCATATCTAGCTGTCGGTGACTGGTAAACACTTTGACCTAAAATGTCAGAATTTGAAAGAAGCAGGTATGGGAAAATACTAACAAAAATGAGGACAAACTTCTAAAGTATAATGTGTAGAAAGTGTGCCCAAGTCTGAGGCACACGTCTGAGTCAGATTAGCTGTTTTGGAATGTGTTCCTACAAAGGGCTTATCCCTTTAAATGATACCTGACCTTCATTTGAGAAGGGCTCCTTGTGGCAGGTGTAAGACTCTCCACTCTCAAAGCCAAGGGCAAAAGCCTACAGACTCTATACAACTCACTATGCATATTCCTGAAGACTCTTTGATAGTCTCACAATCTTAGGGTAGCTTCCAAAGAATATGGGTGCTTTCATCAAGTGAAAAAGAAGGCTGGCTTGAGAATCTTGGCTTTCAACTGGTATACTATCAAGCCCTAGGATTTCAAATTTACATATCAATGTGTCAGATGAGTACCAGTGTCTTCTGGGGGAGGTGTAATCTCAGTTTTCCTGTGGTTTCTTGTATTAGGGATTCATATAGGATTTAATCAAAGAGAGAATCTAGCTTTTCTATATTTGAAAACTACTGCTTTAGAATCAGCTCTTCTACAGGATTAAAAAATATAATCTGGCTTGATCTAACATTGTGATGTGCTTGAAAACAGGTACATTTTTGTTTTCATTTAGTCCATTTTATTGTTTAAGAGTGTTTTATTTAATTAACTTTGCTTTAAATTAAATGAATTGAGGTTTAACTTATAGTAAAATTCACTCAAAGTATTTAGAAACGTTTTTTGTTTTCTTGATTAGGGCACATGGAGTCTACACATGTCAAAAAGAACATTTCAAGAGTGTGCGTACACATCAACAAGATGTTTATGTGGTTGTAGAAAGCAGTTGAGAACTCCCAATTTAAAGTTTTTGTATATTAATATCATTGTCGCTGAGATATGAGGTGGCAGAATATGCCACCCAAATGATGCCAGTTAGGCACAAGGATGATTTTCAGCTAAAGGCACTTAAAAACAACAGATGCAAAAGGGCATTCAAATCTCACCTTTTCTTCCTGAGAACAGGAGATAAACACTCCCATGTGAAGATGCCCTTTCTGTACAGAAAAAAAACAAAGGAATAAAAAGAAACATTTTTCACAGTAAGTCAAAGCCAAGAGAATTTTGTACAAACAGACTTTGGTAGAATATTTTTACCTTCCTTTAGCCTCCTGGTATATTTATATTAAATACCCCTCCAGATAAAGACAAACATTGTCGTTTTCAGATAAAGACAACAATTATCTTTTCCACAATTGTCTCTCTTTGTTCAACCTAGTAGCAACGTTTCGGGTTTGCCACTTCTTTGGGTCTTTGTTTCCTTATGAGGGCTCCCGTGTCAGGTAAAACATACATACATTTGTATGCATTTCTCCTGCTTTTCTGCCTTATGTTAGTTTAATTCTCAGGCACAGCCAAAAAACCCTAAGAAGGTAGAGGTAAAAATTGGTTCCCTCTCCACTGCCATACTTTATGGTGAAGAAATTTTAGAACTTGATTATTCACTTTTTTCATGTGTTGATGTAAACCTAGTATTATTTTCTGAAAAAAACTGTTGATCCTAGCCGCAGTCATATTCTCCTCTCACCAGCGCCCTGGATGGAAGTAGGCTTGTTTCGGTTCCTTCCCATAAGAAGGTTCCAAGCCAATCTTCCATCTGCTTGATTTCCTTAGTCTTCCCTTGATCAACAAGTTAGCATGCCTACACCTTGTCTCTTGCTGCAGGATGAAATCTCTGCTTCATACCTTTATAAATCCTGGTTGGAGTGAAAATAAAATTAAGCAGGAGCACTGCCTGAGAATTCTGCGTTTCCACCTTGGGCCAGCCCATGCAAATAGATAAAAGAGGAATACAGAAGAAAAACAAAAACTGAGAGCTGAAAGTATGATTCACTCTCTCTCTCCTTCTGTCCACATTAGAGTAATTTAAAATGGAGCAGAAGCAATGTGAGTAAAATGAGAAGACATCAGGGTAAGAACACCTGTATGTGTCCTGGGATGGGAAGAAGCAGTTGGTGTTTGCTGAGCCATTTAACCTGCTTCTGGAATCCTGGCTTCAGTTAGCTTCAATAAGGCGTTACCGGTTTCTTAGCTGGTACAGATACCCAACAAATTATGTGATTGACTACAGTAAACGAAGTACAGTGTACATGAAATGTTTCATCTTTTTGCATGACTTTTGCTGCAGGTCACAGGTGTACTTGACAGAGCCCCATCGTCTATGAGTACGTTGATGGAATTGCCACCACTGTGATGTAGAAGGATTTCAGAAAGTTTAATGAGACAGGGTGATGGAGAGGTTCCAGTGTCTGACACTGAAGTGTCCTTTAGGGAAGGATGGGAAGGAAGAATAGTATAAGGCGTATGGGGTGATGGATATAATGATAATAACAGACGTGCAGCCAAATGGGCAAGGCGCATTTTGCAAGAACTATAGTGATTTTCTGTTAGGATTCAGACAAATTACCTTTCAAGTTAAACTATTAATTTATCCCAATGGATCCTGCAACAGAAAAATAACATACTCAGATAGGAAAACACTCACAAGCCCTGGAAGTCTGGTTTCTGAGAGAGCAATTAATGATAGCATAACCCTTGAAAGATGTATTCATTTAGCAATTATTTGATGAGCACCTATAATTATCAGGCACTGTTCCAAATTCTGGGGATAGTACAGAGAACAAATTAACAACACTTCCTTTCAACGAGGGAATTTATATTCTAGTGGGAAGAAACAGACAATTAACAACATAAATACATGAAATAGTTTGTATGTTAGATGGTTGAAGGGAAGCAGAATATGTTAATACCACCCCAAATGTGGCTCCTGGTGTAGAATTACCTGGAGATGGCAATTTTTAAGAAAAAGCAGCCACAGGAAAGGCTCTGAAAACTGAATAGAAGTTACCTTTCTGCATGAAACATTTATATTTATAAGGGAAATCTCCATTTGTAAGGCTGTCCCTTTCTTTGTACCAGGAAAAGGAGGATGACTGAATCTACAAAACTGGCATCGATGGAGAAGTCAGACCTCACCAACGTTCCCTGTGCTTGACCTGATAATCTCCCATGACTGTCTTCCTTCACTCCCAACATCCCTGTTTTTTTTGTTTTTGTTTTTAATGTTTTGTCTTTATCTGGAGATGGTATTTAAGGTGGCAGTTTGGAACATTTTGGGGGTGGTCTGCTCAGTTTTCCTGGGCATTCCCCATGTACACAGAATGTATACATGTCATTAAATTTCTGACTGTTTTTCTCCTGTTATTCTCTCTTTCATTATGGGAGACATGGGAGGGTGGGTCAGCCAAGAACCTAGAAGGGTAGATGGAAGAAATTTTTTCCTCAACCTGGTGATTATGTGATGAAGAAAAAAAAATAATACATCAGCAAAAGAGGACAGGAAGCTCAGAGGTATGGCTTACACTTTATAAAATGCCATTAGAAAAGGTGTCTCTGAGAAACAATGTTTTATTAAAGATATTCAGGAACTGAGGGAGTGAACATGGGGGATTCTGGGTAAGAGCATTTGAGACAGAGAATAGCGGATGCAAAGGCACTGAGGTGAGAGCAAATCAGGGTTATTTGCATTATAGCAAGTTCACTAGGGGTAAAGAAAAGTGAGCAAATCGAGTCAAAATTGTCCCCGTATTACTGATAAAGAATGAGAAATTACGTGGGTGGATTCACTTACCCAGTTTCACAGAATACTAACAGACACAAGTTGTACTCGGACCTTGGATTTATAACACTGAAATTCAATTTCTTTACAGCTTTGTTCTACTATTTACACATAATTCAAGAATTGGATTCTTTATTCTCAGCTCCACATGCCAAATAAAATATCAGAGAATTCTACCAACATAGGCATCTGTTTAAGTAATGCCTTCTCTTGTGTGAATCATGTGACACATTTCAGATTCAAAAAGAACAATAACTTCACCGGGTTCATGAGGATTGTGGGAAGTCAGAGGTTTGTGATTACCCTGCATTTTGTCGCATCTATTTTTCTTAACTTGCCACACTGTTTCATAGACAGATTAAAACTTTATTTCACATGAAGCATACATTTTGTGCACAGTTTCTCTCGGTGAGATTGCCAGCACTTCTACTATCTTGAAATGATATCTTGAACAATTTAGAAACACAGAACTCTCATTTTCTCTTTCATTTGACCTTCATGTTTAGGGTGTCAAGAGCCATTTTGTTGGGAGGTAGGGGCATTGAATTCTACCTGACTACCTATCACCGGGCGTCACCTGAGCTTCATCGGCAGCAGAGAATCTGGAGAGCCTATTGACAACTGACCAGGATGACCATGACGCTTCCCTCAGGTTGATGAAACTGTAGATAACTGCATCTAGGCATTTACTTTGCAAAGATTATAAATTATTTCTCTGCCCCTTTGAGATATAAGTACTTTTTATTGGCTCTTGACAGTTTTATAACTTAGGGATGTCTTCCTCAAGGACATGGGGATTATGTCATTCCTTAACTGTTATCATCCAGGAAGGCAGAGCCCCTCTCTCCGAGTGTCTGTGGGAAAGTAGGAGCCTCAAGTCTGCGGGCACCAATTAGCAAACACAGATGGTCCAATCACAAAGGAAAACATCTGCAAACTCAGGAATAACTCGATGCGCTTGTCACAGCCCAGCCTTCAAGCTCTGCTGCTCACACGACCACCCCTCTGATCCACATTAACCTCTTTTCCACTTTTTGAGACTCATGATTAAACTGGGCATGCAGGGTAATCCGGGGTACCATTCCTATCTCAGTGTCAGCTGACTCACCGTCTTCGCTCCATGCACAGCCTTGTTTCTCTGTGCCATGTTACCTTCCATATTCATAGATTCTGGGGATTAGAATGGGGGCATCTTTGGGTAGCTGTTCTTTTTTTGCCTACCACCACGTTCTATGAAATATCTACTCTTCACTTTGAATAATTCTAGATTAGCAAAAAAGTCACAACTTAATGGCACGTATTTTCTGTCCTTAGCTGTTTAAATATCCTGTTTATTAATGATTTTAGGGGAACAAAAGGCATTAACCCAAAGTGTGTAACTTTGAATATTTGTACATTTGGGAGTGTTCGGCATTCTATGTATATACTACTCATTTCAGTAAACCCGCTAAGCACATGTCATGTGCAAAGCACAGTACTTGTGACTAAAAATAAGGCAGGCACAGTCTACTGATTAAAATAACAATCCAGTGAAAATTAAGGATATTAAGAGTATGCACAAATAAATAATATTTTAAACATCTGAAATTTCTGAAGACATTTCAACAGAATGTATTCAAAATCTATAATGATTGTTTTACCTCATACCTGGGGAAAACATGACATTTGACTTTTCTATTTTTTCTCTTCTTATTGGAAAGTTGAGCTGAATATGAGATTTACTTTGCATAGTTAAAGAAAAATAACATTGAGTGAGAGAGCTGTGTTTAAAACCATTTGGACAATTTTTCAATGTGATATTTGGCAATTCTCTTATGGTTAACTGAATAGTCTTTGAGATAATATTCAATCTTATTATTTCTATATGTGCCATGCTTACTGTTTAAGAAATGAGGTATTACCACTGTCATATCACATTTATGAAATATGAGAAGAGGATGTGAGTGCACTAAACTTTTCAAAATAAATTAAAAAAACACTATATGAACACAAAATAAGAGTTAGAATTAGTCAGTTTCTAAGGCTAGAAGATGCTGAGAGTGTTTGGTTAGAAATTTATCATTATTCTAGAACAGGTGAAGGCAGAGATATGCTATGCCTCACATGACGAAATAGAGAAGGTCATTGTTGCCTGACCAGTTCTATCATCACATAGTCTTAACTCTGTGTCATCTTATCTTGTTTTCTGGTGAATATTTCTAAGGTTTTCTAGAAGTTGGGATCAGAGGATTTTAGAGAACATGGAGACTCTCAGGATTACATAATGACATTCCTTGTATTTTTGTTTTCCAAATGAAGAGAATAAAGTCAAGTGGTACCCTGAGTTTAAGGCTGTGTCAAGTATTTTTCTAGGTAGAGAAAACTACCTGTCTCTCAGCCAGTCAAAAACAGTTTTCTATTCAGTTCTCATGAACATCAAATGCTATTTTGACACAAACATTATATGGGCAAAATAGACACAAATGTTATTTTGACTAGAAATTGGCTTGTAAAAGGCTCCCAGCTTCACTTAGATCTTACCAATGAAATTTTAAAAAAAATATAATTTAAAGCAGCTATTGAAATATCATATTTTATAGTTTTTAGTTATAATTATGCAATTTTTAAACATTAAAAGTATTGATACTGCTACTATCATTATCCCATCATCAAGGGTACTTACTGTTAACAGTTTGATATATAGTCCTCCAGATATTTTTCTTTGTAGATACTAAAAAAAGAGGACAATATAAAATCACACTAAAATCATAGCTCTCCAAATTTATCACCAATTTTCTTCTGCCTAGCAAGCTCTCCTTTCCAGAGCATCTTTATGAAAATGTATCCCGTTATTCATCTTTCATTAATATTCCCTTGCCATGACAATCCTTATATTCCTATTATTCATGCAGACTTTCTTCTCTCTCCAGAAACACATTTTAATGTCGAGTTTCTCCATGATGCTTATTCCACTGGTGAAGCTCTATTTGTGCACATTTGTTAAGCTATCTCCTTATTTTTAGCAGAGGTTCTGGTACACAGGAGCTCAATACATGTTTGTTGAATTAAATGTGGAAAGCAAAGTCACCATGTCTTTTTGTTGGTCCTGGGTTTTTATCAATCTGCTATCTATTATAGAGAAGGTAGAGAAATTTCCCATTTTATCAAATTCTTAAGCATGATTCTACAACCTTTCATGCTCCTTTGACTTTGCCTCTAGCCTGGAAAGAGTCAACCAATGCTACAAAACTAAAGACCAATGCTGAAAATTTTAGTTTCAAACTTCTGAACTTTATATTATAAGACTAATGGGACAAAATAAATATGTAATTCGTTTTACAGGCAGGCATGAGATTCCAAAAATAAATCTCACCAGAGTCAAGTGGTCTATAAAAAATTTTCTGTAACCACAGTTGTAATTAGCATTTTGTTACAAGGAACCAATCTTGGATTTAAATGCAGTTAAAAAATGAAGATTGGCTATCAATGAGTTGACTATAAGTAGCTTTGGCAAGAGCTGGAAATCCTAGGCCTGGAGTGGATGCAATAAATGTAGTGGAAATAGCAGATCAATTAAGGAAAGCATAAAAGTTTCAACACAGTATTTTATCACAAGTTATTCAATTCTGAACAACTGTCTTCAACATTATACAAAAACAACTTTGTAAGACAAATTCATACATAGAGATTAAAGAATTGTTTCCAAAAGAGTCAGAACCACAATAAGAAATAAAAGACTCTCCATAAAAATAATTTGACAAATAGCTTTAAAGGACAATATAATAATCTTACAAGTATAACTCTTCTAAGATTTATATTGTTTATTCTCTCAGATTGATTCCATCATACTCTGTTATTTACGCACACATTGTGATATATTTTTTGGTGTATATAAATCATGAATATGGAAGGACCTAGGAGGAAAGCACAGAAAAACTGAGAGAATGAGAGAATGAGAGAGAGAGAGAGAGAGAGAGAGAGAGAGAGAGAGAGAGAGAGAAGGAGAAAGAGAGAGAGAGAGAGACAGAGAGAGACAGAGAGAGACAGAGAAAAGAGAAGAAAAGAGAAGAGAAATGGATATTTAATGTTTCAGCAGTCCAAATATATGAGTCATTTGGATTGCTTGCAAATCGTGCTACATCCAACAAAAGCAAAGGCTGTAGCTTAGAAGCATTTTCCCTTCTCCATTTTGTCTGGAATTTTTAAAATGCAAGGTCATGCATCTATCCAAAATACTGCATTCTGCTATCAATTGATTTATTAAGGTGAAAGATAAGGTAAGATAATACAATTAATAGCTAAAATAAAATTAGAGGCAGAAGTCTTAGCTAGTACATTTTGAATTCCTCAACAAATTTCAAAGGAAGAAAAAAAAATAGCAAAATTATCTCATTTGGCCTCCCTGTTAAATTGGCTGCCAGTCTACAAAATACTCCTTTCTGACTTATACTTTTTCTTACTACTTTTCCAAGTTTCTGTTGATCATTAGCAGTAGACATGTAGAAGCTCTGTTTTCTACTAGAAACACAACTATTAAGGCTCTTGAGGATTCCAGGCCGAATGTTCTCTCCAATAAACCAATAGGACATGTGCTCCCCAATTAAAGAGAAATGGACGTTACTTGAGGATGATAAACAATAATAATTCCAAGGGAATCTATATTTTGCTCCCTATATTAAATAAGTAAGAATGGCTGGCAAATACAATAATGCTGTAGATTGTGTGGATCCTTCTGTTTATTTTATAGAAGCTTTATCACAGTAATGTAAATAAAAATTTCAATTTCAACTTCTCCTGAGGATCCAAACATCTTCACAGAGATAGAACAGCTGTCCCAAGTACTAAATGACTTGCAGTTAGCTACAAGTCAATGCTCCATAAAACCCCTGCAGAAGAAAACAAGTTTGTGAATGTTCCCTGAGTGAGATACTTTGAACAACAGCACTCATATGTATTTCTCTTCCATCACACCTCTGGTTGGCTCTTCTGGGGTGGTTCCTTTAGCAATCCATCATCACATCCACTCCATCTGGCTCCCAGCCGCCGATTTATCTAAAGTTATTTTTACTGTCATCTCTAAACACTGGGGAAAACACACACACATACACACACACACACACACACACACACACACACACACACACACAGAGAGAGAGAGAGAGAGAGAGAGAGAGAGAGAGAGAGAGAGAGAGAGAAATAGAGAGAGAGAGAACACGAGCGAGTGCTGGCCTGTAATTTTACTTAAATAAGTAGCAATAGTCAGTGAGATTCCAAAGCATTATACATTCAGGCCACTCTCTTTTGTGATATATTCTCTCCCACCACCCCAGCTCTCTCTCTCTGTCCCTCCCCCCACCCTTTCTCCAAAGCTCTCAAAGTGAATGATATTTATATTAAGGAATTACTAAGAAATTAATTCACTTTTCTTGGGAATTATTAGTCATCAAGTATTATTCACAGAAGAGCTTTGAAGGTTATGAGAGCATAGCTTAATACTAGGGAATTTACAAGAGGATTTTAAAAACTTTTCTTGGGTTTTTTGTTTGTTTGTTTTTAAACCTCTGGGTATATGGTTTAGCCATCTTTATAGAAATATTTTATGAAAGAAAGGGGTGATTTTAAAATTCACCAAGAATGCAAAGACTTTTTGTCACTGTTTTTGAAAGTTTTGACTGCCCTTCCTTTCTTTACTAGAGGGGGGGAAAAAACAAACAAGGAAAAATAATTTTTATGACTTTTCCAGAATTTTAGAGTAGTTTCTTCCATAGCTGAGGTCATTCTCCAGTCGTATTTCCATTCAGAAAAAAACCACAAACATTTTTATGTCTTTTTCCACATAGGAATTTTCATGGAAAACAGCGTCAAAACAAAAAAACTCATACGCGAGCTGTTTTGAGATATTGCCATGAGCTAAATTTCATGGTGTTTTGAGAAAGTCTTCGAAACTGCTCTTTGAATTTGGCCTAAAGGATAAACATTTAATTAATTAGTAATAACTTGTAAGGAGAGGAGTGTAGAAATAAGTCCTTTCTATACACACACATGCACACACACACACGCGCGCACCTGCCTAATGTGCACGTTTGGCTCTTGAATCAGGGGATAGGTCACTTGTATTATGGAATGGGGACAGGCGGGGACAGGGTAGTCTGTGTTCCTGTCACACTGTACTTCCACCTCTTTCAAGGGCTTCTATTTCACCCTAATGCTGTCACTAAGATAAAAATCACCTCGTGGCTTGTTCACGTCTCACTGTACCCCTCTGTTCTAAGGTTTTTCCAAATTATTGCAAATGACATTCCTGTATATATCACTGCAGCCCTGGTTGGTCTGGTGGCCAAAGACACCCATGTTTTTTATCCTAAATGTGTAAAAACCCACAGTCAAAACCATTTATAGAGTATATGCTTACTACTGATTTTCACATTTTTTTATGCCTTGTAATAAAAACATTTTTTTGGAAATGCAAAATAAAACACGTGCATTCCTCAGCAAGTTCATGGAAGCTCGGTGGTTAACGCTGTGGTCAGATAGGATCAAGACTGATACAGTAGCTGGTTAACACACCTCCACCAGGTTACAGTGGGGTCATACTTGTTTTCATGAAAAGGTGTGGCTATGATGGCCCTGTGTAATTCTGAATACTACTTTATGACACCATTCATTTTCTATGATAAAGAATGGATTAAGTGTATTACCCTTTATAAATGTTATGCATTCTGGCAAGTTCCAGAACTCAAAGATTTCTGTCAGTCCAAGGCATTCAAAAAAGTAACGTCCATTCATGTCACATCAAAATGTCACCAGGACAGTGCTCCATGTGCCAAAGTAGACGACTGAGAACATCTGAACTGGACTCCCAGCTGAGAGCGCCCAGGCCAGCTTCATCATCAGATGGGAAGACGTGTGTCAGTGGTTAGAACAAGGGACTCAGGGGGTCAGGGGCGGCTGTGCATCCTATATTGAATCTGAGCAGAATACAGGGATAATCGCAGGTCAGGTGCCTGTTTCATCACAGATTCATGAATAATAAATCATCGGAGGAACCATGAGCTAAAGAGGGTGGCTTATCTGCTGAAATTTGACCTTCACTAAAGACTCAGAATTCACAAAGAAAGTCTAGGAGGAAAACGGGTAAAAGTTTTGCTTTCTGCTAACTGTACAAGATGGGAACGGAAAATTTATTTTACAGATATTGTGCACAAAGAGTTTCAATGTCAAAATGAATTATCAGACAGCCCAGTTTCTAATTATAGACTAATCCAGGTATTTTCTTTTAATAAAAGAAGGAAGGCTATCTTTATCAGAAAAATCTTGGTATCTTAGAACTGGGCAGAAGCCATAGGCCTATCCAACCTCACTCCATTATACTACATGGAGGATAGCTGAGGCCAGGAAAGGAAACGGCTCACTTTATACGGCAGAGAAAGAAGTGTTAGAACCAAACTTACAACCTAGGATGTTAACTTTTATGCTGAACCATCCTGTCTCTTAGGTCACTGTCCAAATATACTAAGAAAGATAACTTCCACTTAATGTGTTAAGGGTTTAAGGGTTCCACGATAAATTTGGGCTAAAGAGGCCATGGAAGTGTTACAGACTGGATTGTGTCCCCCCAGAATTCATATGTTGAAGCCCTACCCCCCAATGTGACAGTATTATGAGGTGAGGCCTCTGGGAGGTAATTACGTTTAGATGAAGTCATGAGGGAGGTGCCCTCATGGTGGGATTAGTGCCCTTCTAAGAAGAAGAGATACCCAAGTGTCCTCTGTCTGCTGGGTGAGGACACAGCAAGAGGACAGCCATCTGTAAGCCAGGGAGCGGGGCCTCACTGAGACCCCGACTGTGCTGGCACCCTGATCTTGGGCTTCTAGCCTCCAGAACTGAGAAACAAATGCCTACTGTTTAAGCAGCTTCCAGACCAGGAGGGCTAAGACAAGCAGTGTTCCCAGAAAAGCCTGCAGTGGCCTAAAAGCACAGAAAAAAGTGTCCTGCAAGCACCTACGAAGTATCATTCCCTCCCCTTATGCTCTGCGTCCCAGGAGGTGCCATTTTGACTGGCACTGTAACTTCAGGCTATGCTCTGATGACACTGACTGCTCCGATGCCCCGAGGCATTTGTCCTTGGCACGGCTCCGTTTCCTGGTGAATACTGCAAAGCTGTTGAGTACCAGTAAATTTCTGTCCTGAGAAGGCAAATCGCACCTCATGACACCATCGATTTGGAGTACTTTCAATAAGAAAATATGTTCAATGTATTTGCTGATTCAAGTTATCTAACTTAAAAAAAAATACAAACCAAGTCCTTCTTATGTAACTTGGATTTGAAAATACCATACCTTTTACATTATTTATGGGAAACAGTCTCCTGACATAGTAATACAATAGAAGACTATTCTAGATTTATGCATTATAACCTTTAGTTCAGTACCATTGGGGTTTGGGGGAAAAAAAAGAGGTTTGAATAGATATTCGTTAAATCTTGAGCTCACCAGAAACAATTTTAAAGTTGTCTTCCATTTGGCTTTCTTATTTCAGATCTTGATATATTTACATATCACAAATGTTTCTGGAACAAGTACTTTGCATGAAACACTGCAGCAGGCAAAGGTGATTTAAAGGAGATTTAAAATAAAGGTAGGGATAATTACATTTAATAATAGATACTGTGCAATCGAATGCAGAAAGAAGCACCTATATAAATGATTCTAATTCAAAGGATGCTGTCACATGTGTTATAGAATGGATGTAAAATAATTAATATTGGAATACAGGGGAAGGTGAGACTACTTTTAAAGGATGCTTGGTTAGAGGAAATAGTAGGAAATGTGGAGGCATTGACAACATGAAAAAATAGAGGTAAGTCGTAATAGAGAAGAAAAGCAACATGAGCAGAAACTCCCAAAAAACCAGATATGTTTTTGGAATGTGTAAAAATGTGTGTCTGCTAAACACAGAAACAGATGTAAGGCTGGAGAATTAAGTGGGTACTTACATGTTTATAAAGTTCTTTCTCCACGCTGAAGAGCACGGGCCTTATGCTTAGTCGCTACGATGAGGGAAATTTGACCAGATTGTTGATTTAAACAAATTTAGTGTATGAGAAAAGGGATCAACTGAGTTTTAGGAATAATAGTCATGGGGGATAATTTTATTACTCCATTTAGTCATTTTTTTTTAACAATGATTTATTGAATGTTAACTACATGTCAGGAATGTTCTAAATTCTGAAAAGGGCAGTGAAGAAACAGAAAAATAAACTCAGAGGTCCTGGTGGAGATGGTCAAAATAATAATACTAAAAGAGATAACTTATACAATAGTAATTTACAAAATAACTTACAATACCATATAATTATAACAAATAATAATAAAATAATCATAATAAAGGGGCTCATTACATTAGAAGGTTATAAGTACTGTGGTAAAAAGTAAATTATGGAGAAAATTGAGTTGGGGATGGAGTGGGAAAATATAGGGCATATGAGAAAAACTGATGTCAGAGACAAATGATTTGGCTGAGCAAGTGAAAGGGTGGAATTGTCAGAAACATAAATTGAAAAAGTCTACAATTAGAACAGTCGAGTACAAAATGGTCATAGTATGTATTACATGTTTATTAAAAATCCAAGTTGAAATGTTGTGTAAGTAGTTCGATTAAAGAATCTAGACTTCAAAGGAGAAGGGACATGTTGGAGATTTAAATTTAGGATTAATTAACTTAATCATGTCATTTAAAGACACAGGTCCAGAGGAGATCACCAGGAGAGGAAGGCAGATGGAAATGAGAGAGGGTTCCAGGACTGTGCCTTGGTATACTCAAAGACTAAGGTGGTCAGGGAGATGAAGACAAAAGCAGCAAGGAAGATGGAGAAGTAGTGGTGACCCAGTGAAGAGGAAAACCAAGTAGTTGGTATCCTGGGAGCATAGTGAAAAAAATGTTGCCAGGAGGCAAGAGTGATTCAGTGTGTCCAGTGCTGCTGACAGGTCAAGTACGAGGACAACTGAGAATTGTGAGATTCATGGAGAAGGGAAATCAAAGGTCCCTCTACGGCCTTCTGTGATGGGAGAATGGTGGACCCTTCATCTTAAAGGTATAGACGTAAAAGGCTGGGTGGGCTCATGAATTAAGTTTGAAAGCAACTTACTTTGTAGTGCCCTTGACACTTACAGAAACTTGCGTTCATTTTTACACATGTAGATTTGGGAATTTGATAGAGATTAAGATGAAGAATATATTGTAGATATAAGAGTGAGGTTGATAAAAATGATTTCTGAAAGCTTGAACGAAGACTTTTTTATTTATTTTTTTGACCAATAAGATGTTACAATATCAAGTAAAATAAAAGCCCTTGAGGAATTTATACTTCAACTATATCCAACATCTAGCATGAAGTCTGGAAAACAATAAATGTTGACTGAATAAAATAAATAAACAAGTGAAGAGATCCATATAGTAATAACATGACAGAAGAAAGGGTTGTGCAGTCTTTTTCTTCAAGACGTTTGTGGGCCAAATGATGTAAACAAATATGGAAATACAACTGTAACAGAATGAAGACATTTTTATTAGTGTACTTTTAGAAAGAGGAGTAAAGATATTTTTAATAAGGCTGGCCATCTACCTTTTCCTTGATTTCATTCGCTCCTGTGTTTTTGGAGACCTTTAGTAAATATATGATAAGCATTGTTCTATGAATAAAATAAGTCATTAAAAATATAGAAAAATGTATATAGAAGATTTTTATAAATAAAGTACCACTGAATATGATTTTTAAATATTAAAATAATACAGAGATTATGCTATGAACCCTATAAATGGAATACTAGACATTGTTATTTATAATTATCTTATGCAATCACAAAAAAATTAGATTGGAAAGGGATATTATGATACTACTATATATTTCACAGTACACTCATATATTTATAATTATATTCAAAATATATGTGTCTGTGATCTAAAAACATGAGCTGGTTGTGAGATCAGAAGTGACCAATTATGAATTTTCATTATGGTAGCTTCTAACACCTCTTTAAAATAGGCTTAACACTTCACACATTTTAGCCAGGTACTGTTCTACCACCATACAGAATTCATTTCTACGTTCCATTAGAAGCCCGGTTCTGACACCAATGATTGAAAAAGCTTTAATTATACCCCTCTAAGCCTAATTGTTTCTATAACCACAGCTCAAGAAGAATATAGTCTTTCATCCTGCAAAGACTTGCTTAAGACCTCACAGAGACCGATGAGGTTTTTGTGTAAGGAGTTCCAAAGGGCAGATTTGATTTTATTTTTAAGCAAAAGAGTCTTTGGCTCACTATACCTCACATTTTCCCACTGCGTTATTCCCATGTTAATAAACAACTGAAATATAGTTACCACAGCTTTTCCCTAAGATGACAGAAGAACATTCAGAGTCTCCGGAAAAAGACATGGCCGAAAAACCTTTATGAAGTCATTCGTGGCTTTAAGAACTAGAGGATTAGCTTTAAGAAGGGGAGACACTTCTATTCTCCTATCCAAGGTCCTTTAAGGATCTAAATTTCATCACCGAATTATGGTTTGAGGACCCACCAGGTAGACTGAAAAATCAGCTACTGCTTCTGAACTGTACTCAATGTTTTCGGAAGTGTATTGTTTTTCAACACCATTCCCTCCCTTTATGCTGTGTATCACCTGATTTTTTTAATTCTTACCAGCCAAGTGAAATGTAGTTTAATACAAGTCTTTGACTAGAAAGGATCAAAAGGCAAAACAGTGACAAAAGATACTTTTTTGGTGTATTTTTTATATTTATGATGGTGGAATAAAATAGTGAAGGTAACATACTCTTCAGCCCTAGTCTCTGACAGAAAGTCCTTTTCGTTAAAACTCAGAGTTAATACAAAGATGGGGTGCAGAGAGCATTGTAATGGTTTTCTTAATCTTCCCCATTGATGCTGGAAGACTGGGTTAACCTACTCTCAACAGGTACTGGTTAGCAGTATTTCTAACAGGTCTTGAAACAATAAAAATCATCAAAGTGTAAATGGAGTTTTAAGCAAGTATTTTTAAAAATTTCAGCAAACACAGAAAGTTATCACTAAAATGCAATGGTAATCAAGCCCTATATAGCCTATCTGTGCATCCCATGGCTTCTCAAACCTGGAACCGAAGAGTTTGAACTGTGGCAGAGCTGAAAAATAGCTCTTTATTTGTGCTCCATCAGACCTAGTTGAAATGATTCATTAAAAGGCCCTATATTTATCAACCTCTGGTGGTTGGTTTATTTTAGAGATGAACTCTGCAGTTCCTAAAGCACCTGGTTTCAGAAACGAACTACATTTTGAGTAAATGGGAGTCAGTAGAATCCCCCTCCCCAAATAAAATAAAAGAAGCCAAAAATTTATTTATGATCTGGAGCCAACAGGCCACTAAACCACTCAGGAGTCATGAGGGCCAAAAGCTAGAAATGGATCGAGAGAAGCCTCAACCATCACATTTTTCAAAATCGCTTTACTGTAATGCTTCAAAAGCAATGCTGACAATCGAGTTTCATCGGTGTCCATTTACTTGGTCTCCTTTGGGGAGGTGTTAATAAGCTGTCACTGGAGGTGCAAACAAAGGAAGTGCTAATTGTCTATGGAAGAGCCATGTGTGGGCAGAGTCTAACACGAAAGGTGAAAAGATTAATTCACAAGATAGATATATGTCCCCACATAGTTAGGAATTTACTTAATTACATAACGAACCCCAGATGCATTGCAATGAAAAGAGAAATAATTACATTATTATAGTAGACTGGCCATTTTAAGACAGGAAAAAAAACCGCCAATTCAATGTCCTTACTGATAATTAAATGTTGCAACAATAGCACTTATTATTATTATAATTGCTAGTACTTACTACTGTGAGCCAGACTCTGTGCTAAAGATATTTTAGCTCTGAAATTAGGTACTATTAGGATCCACACATTTCAAGTGAAGCAGCAGAATCACGTTTTAAATTTGCACCAAAGTTAAACAGGTAAAGAAGACTTTATTCAAGGCTATTGCAATAGGGGAGAGAGGTTAATGCGGAGTCTAAATTCAGTTCCACTAAAACAAAAGGGCTGGAGGGTTTCTAAGAGCTGGGGTGAGGAAAGTACCTTCTTAATTGGCTTTTCCCAGAGGCAAAGTCAACTTTTTGATATTCTCATGAGAAGGGGTCATTTTACAACTTGGAGCAAGAAGCCCTCTGAAGTCAGGCTCTTCAAAGGGATGACTCCCAGGCCCTTCAGAAGACATTCCTGGGCTGGAAACTGGCAGGAGGCTTTTAAACAGATTTACATCTCAAAGGGGTAGAGAGAGAATTTATCATGATAAGTTTTCTAAAGTCAATGCTCTAAGACAGAGAGGTCAGAAAAAAAAGCCTGTCTCAAGTTTAGTCCAGCCAAGGGAATGTCAAGGCTGCCTTAGACAGTGATCTGAGCCAAATCACTCCCTCCCTGTACTCCCTGCCCCTGAATATGTAAGAACTCATAGCAGGGGGGGGGGGAAAGGCAAACAGCAGAGAAAACAATATTTTAAAACTCCCCATTTATTTCTTTGCTTTTCATTATGTTTCAGTTTCTCCATTCCTAAAATGAGATTTCTCTAGATTTGTGGATTGCCAAATTACACCTCTTGAGACCCCCCACCCCACAGGGGGTGGGTGGTGGGTAAGGAGGTAGAAGATGCTAAAGGTTGGTGTGGAAGCTGGGTGATGGGCGAGTCACTCCACAGGGTCCTAGTCTTGCTTAAGGAGGACAGATCTGTTTATCGGTTTTACAAAATGGACTTCTGTTTAAGGTTTTGTTTGAGAAATAAAAACAGCTGGGGGATTTTCTTGCAAGATAAAGTGTGATACCCTCTAGACAAGACAATGTTTAGTATGCCTTCCTGTACATAACCCGTAATGATTCTCTAGAGCAGCACCTATTCCAGGACAGCCGAAGATCAAAAAGAACAATTAGTGCTTTATAGAAACCGCGCTGTATCAGGGTATGGTTTCTGCAGCCATCCACAGCCCAGGGAGGCATGGTCCATTTCTCATCACACATGTAACGCGACAGCACTAGTTACAGGATATCCACCCTATCTTCCGCCTGTACTCACACAGATGCATGTGCTCATCCATACACACCAGGGTGTGCCAACCATTGTCTAAAAATAAGGCCCCAATCCATAGGCGATGCCTTCCGTCTACACGGTGTTTTCAACACATTCTCCCAGTACGTGAAATGCAACATAGCATTCTGCAGTGGCAGCAGCTGATGCGCAACGTGGAAACGTTTGCCAGATCCTGATAGAATCAAACTCTGATATATAAAATACAAAGAAGGGCGTTGCAATTCATGAAGGGCTCAAATTTATAGTCCAAAGATTTCTTTGTTGTGGCTTTTTTATAATACATAATACCTTATAAAATTATTAACTTAGTTTAACTGATCGCTCCCTCTTTCTTTCAACACTCCTCTGATCTAATAATCTGGGGGGCTGACACTTGGGCGAGTGCACTAAGTGTTTTTTCCACAGGGCTCTGGAAGTCCCCAATTTTTAAGTCTCCTTATGAATCAGATTTGATGTGAACATCTTTTCTCCTAAGAAGCAAGACTGAGTTGCTTAAAGCTCTAGAGGAGGCTGTTGATGCCGGCATTTGAGCTTATGGAGCTCAGAACATGTTTCAGAAGGCAGTAGAAGAAATCCCAGTTACCGTGACTCTCACGGTCTGAGGCAAGCGCTTCAGCACGTGGGACATGGAAAAGACGAAGTTATAGGAGAAAGGACCGATTGAAGGTGAGGAGCTGAGCTGAACTCTAGGCGTTTGTAAAAATGGGGTGCCACTGGGAATGAGACCTTCACCTTGGCCACTGGTGGTTCCCATCGTCAGTCCCTGTCACTGCCTGTGGAGATGCCTGCTGGCTGTATATTTCCTGGCTCACAATTGCTGCTTTAAAAATAGAAAACCTCTGCTACCTCACTGTGGAAGAGAACAAGTCCATGTCTTTTCCTTACTTGTAGCTAGTCACATCAAGAAAGAGCTGTAAAAATGCTTTTCAAAAACCTTGGATTTGTACAGGGCTTTACCATGTAGAGATTATCGTGCCGTCCATCCCCTCCACAGAAAGGGGGGGGGGGTACTTTCCAGCAAGGCATTTTATGTGCAGATAATAAAATAGTTTTCCAAATTCATTGGGTGCCAGTAAACTTGCTGTTGTGGAAGAAAAAAAAAGAAACAAACAAAACTCTGATTTGTAGCATTGATGATTTCCATGCTGTAAACATTCCCACTTGGGATGATTTCATCAATATGATATCACTGAGTGCAGAATTAGGAGGGGTATGCTACAAGCCCACACTGACATTCCACTGGTTTTGATTACATGTATCAGGTGGAAATCCAAATTTATTTATCTTTGGCAGTGCAATTCAGGACCATGTCCCTTCAAGAAAAAAGGGGTTAGCTAGTACGTGGGAATTTAATCTTTGGACTTGAGCCACTCCTGTAGAATTAAGAACAGAGGGAGTTTATGTACAAGTATGGGATATTTTCAAGTGGTTTGCTTTTTATTATAGAAATGCCTTTAATGTTTTAATGATATTGGCCCTAAGGCTGGCTATCATTTGGAAACAGAATAATGAGTGAAATTTCGGCATGAAGATGGAGCAGCCTTGGAGCTAATATGCATTTTGTGTATTTAATGTGTTTCAGAGACTTTTGTGAGCAAAATCTAATCATCCACCCATTATCTTAGAAAGACTGATTTTGATGGATCTGCCTCATGAAAGACAGAAGCAGGACAGTATTGATCCACCACCAATTTCTTATCCTGAGGGACAAAGTCATCTTCTGGAAGGTGTTAGATCAATAGATATCAGATCAAGACGACATATTGCTGGGGTATTTATTTCCTCAGGGGGTCCTCCCCTGGTTTCAGGCCTTTAAGTTGAGGTACCACCACGATGGTAGTGACATTACCTGTTAGAGTTACAACACTTCTCTTGTGGGTGATCTCACTTGGGCCGCGAGTGAGAAGAAGATGGGGTTTGTGTGATGGGAGGGCTTGGCTCAGCCCCTTCTGTGTGACTACAGAGATGGCACACTTCCGTCTGTGGTCTAGGACACCTGGTAAGTGTCCTGGAGCTGGGTCTGCCCTCTTCGCGAGCCTGTAGTCTGGGTGCCCCTTTCTACTCAAAGGAGACTGAGCAAGCTCTTTTAGGTCACTCCTAAAGACCTCTCCTCCAACACAGCTTTTTTTTCCTAATAAGAAAACTGATCCTCATCCTGAAACTCTCTCAGGGTTCTGAACTGCACTTAGGCAGAGAGAGAGACAACTGATCCTCCAAAATCCAACAGTCAACTCTTTCCTTTCCCTTGTTTTAGGGGATCAGGTTTCTGTTGTGCACTTGCTTTATTTTAGTGGATTTGTGGGGAGAAGGAAACAGAATAGCTCGTGTTCACTCTTCAATGTTTAACATGCTATTCTTGTCATTGAGTATTTAAATACTTATGAAATAAACACATTACGCAAAGCTAGACTTTGATTAAGCATTGATAGTAAGAGCTAATTAAGTTGCAGCGGTATATGTGTGCTTTCATGAAAACCTTACTCTATTAGCTCTGTGTCTCAAATTGCAGTGCAGAAATGGCTTCACTATAATCAGTTTAGGTGTTTCTGCCTATTTCTGTGCAGAAAGCAGGGATAATTATGTTCACTCATGTGCTCTAGGTGATTTTTGTGTAATGCCAATTTTAACAGGGGGAAAAAACAAGAGTCGATTAAATGACAGAGATTAAAAAAAAACAAATGGGGAGGGGTCCTTTCATAATGTATACATACATGAAATCATTATATTGTATACTTTAATTATCTTGCAATTATATTTGTTAGTGATATCTCATTAAAGCTGAAAAACTAGAAGATGTGGCCTGGGAATTCATCATGGAATGGTAACGGGAAAGAGCACGTTTATGAGACTTAACAAAATCGGCGTTCTAGCTCTGAAGAAACAAACTTGCAAACTGACCCCTCTCCTTCCTGCTTTCTCGCCCAGTGGTTCTCAAACAGGAGGATGCCTCTCAGTCACCTGGGGGTCTTCTTAAAACACATAGCTCTCGCCCAAGCCCACGCTGTCTGAGAGTTTGCATTTCTAGCATGCTTCCTGGTGGTAAGTCCGTGGTTAGGAAGGTTAGCTCTCAAGAAGTTGCCCCCTAGCACTGCCTGCCACCCCCCTAGCGCTCTACCACTCTGCCACCCAAATCCTAGCTTCTACTGGTCCAAGGGTATGGAAATGCGAGAATCCGGAACATATGGATTTCGAGAAAGGAGGAATAACGAAGATGAGAAGAAAGACGTTCGTTCCAGTTAGCAGCCCCTGGGCCATCTAGCTGGAATGCTTGTTTTCCATTCACACCTGTATCCACTGTGTTTCAAACATTGGGTATGGAACTCACAGACATGGTTTAGTATCATTATTTATGTGATGTATATACATATTTGTTTTTCTCCAGAGTGCTTTCACATGCCTTAACTCATCTAATTCTCCACGAATACTGTGAAGTTAATAAATAAATTTTAATTACTCCCATTTCACAAACTAAAAACAAAACAAAACAAAAAAACAAAAGGTAAATGAGTTTATGATTTTCTAAGTTTATGCGGCTAAACAGCTCCAGAGAGGAAGCCCTCACCCACGTTTTCTCCTAACTCAGTGTTCTTTCTCCTACATCACTGTACTTTTTAAATAAGACACACATCAGAAATGAGAGACTATGCATACAGGTAGCTCAGTGAGTGTTAGCACAGAAAAGCGGGGTTCCTTAAGGAAGGATTCAAGGAGTGGGGTGAGACACTCATCTCAGACACACAATTTTAGGGCATGCCAGAAAACGCAGCAATCAAGGAAATACTAATTTAATGTAATGGTTTTAAAGTCAAAAAAGTAGTGCAAAAATCAATAAGAAGTAAAATATAAAAAGATTTTTAACTAAAAAGAGATCATTTGTTTATGTTACAATTGGCATTCTGGTGCAAAGGAAAGAATCAGTCCATCTCATGTTAGTGTCTGAGGGGAAAATGTGAAATCAGCCTGCTCCCTGGATGCCATTAGGCAGGGTTCGAAGCACCAGCAATGGTGTTTGAACAGACTGGAGAACATGGGTCTTCATGTAGAGTCATGTCTGTTGATGGCAGGTCTTACACAATCCTTTTCTACTGGGTTTAAAATATGGGAGGATACTTTGATAAATGGATATGGGACACACAGTTTTCCTTTTGCTGCCTGCCGCAACGTGTCTTGACAAGGCCGTGCTTAAGGGGTTAATTCTCGATTCAAGGACATTGAGAGTTTCCATTTAGGTCTGAGCAACAAGAAGAAGGATGAGAAAACTAATTTCCCTCTAATGGGAAAGAAAGAGTTCAGTGGCATATCATCTTCAATAATGTCAGTCTCAGGGTAAAGCGATGGCTTCTTAGCTCAGCAGTGGCAGCTTGGCCAGTCGGGTTCACCATTCTAGAAGGTCCAGGAAGACAATGAGTGGTTAAGGTGGGACATGTCAGGCATCATGGATGTGAGATATGAAATAAGTTTTAAAACATGCTAATTTGACTCAGGAAATTGATTCCAGTCCAACATTTCATGTCTGTAGATTTAAAATCCTCGTTTCTGCTAGTGGTGTGTTTATTCCTTATGGAGTTCCCTTGTAGGCATTTTTTTCTATTTTAACATAAATGATTTTGACAGAAGTGCTTGCATAAGGTTTTTTTAAAATTCTCTGAACACCTCCCCACTCCCCATCCACTATTCAATTTTGTATATAATCAAAGTAATTACAACTGTCATTATTAGTGTCACTTTAATGAGCAAAATAATTTTCTGGGGGTGATATTTAATAATGCACATTTCCAGCCTCCACTCCTGGCTATTAATTCAGTAGGCCTAGGATAAAGACCAATCATTTGCATTTTTAACAGGCACGCTGATGATTGTAATATAGATGGTGGCCCACAGGTCAAGCTCCCTGGAGTGCAGACTCTGCCTCGAAGACTCAAAGATTTGCTTGCACAAAATTTGTTGGGAAATGCTCTCAGGATCAGTCCCTGTGGTGAAGGGCTGAGTGAGCAGAGAAAGATGCACCATGGCCTCAGTCATCCTATGAGGGACACTCTGTAACTGTGATGACTCTTCAGAGATGCTGGAATTGGTATAGAGGCTGGGGCGTCCATCCCCAGCCCCCAACAGGCAGTGGTTGCATACAGACTGCCACGGGGAAGGAGGCTGGACTCTGGACAAGGCTGGACGGCTCTTCTCCTGAGAGCCAGGATACTGAGAGGGGGCTAGACAGAGCCTAACATCCAAGCTGTGCCATCACATTGCCCAGCCAGCAGTCAGCTGGGGCCACGTGGCAAGTGGCAGCCAACAGACTGCGGTCAGAAGTGGTGCGGTCACGTCTAAGCTAGATAGTATAAGAGCAGACACATGACCCTTCAGCTATCTCCTCTGACCCCCAAACACGGGGGCTACATATTCCAGATGGTGCTGTTACAATGAGGTGCGGTCCCCATGATCTACGGTTCCCGAGGGCCCATGTACAACCGATCCCCTGAGCCAACCTGCGATGGAAATGTAACGTGAACTAGAAAACCTAAGTGGTTTCCAGCGACTGGGATTTCAACTCAGTCTTGCGCTACAGCATCATCTAGACTAACCTTACTAAAATATCAGCCACATTTCAATTATACAGTAAATTGCACTGGGTCAGTATCATCCACTGATATTTACAATTAGACCGAAACTACACCTGAAGACTCTTACCAAGTTCAGAGCTGTACAAATAATATCTTGGGAAAGCAGATAACAATTCCCAGATGGCAAAGGGGGGTTTGTCACCTGTCTTATCTGATTGGATCCCACTTTAATTGTGTGCGCCCTTCTGCCATCTACCATGAAAAAGATAACGCATTCCCTTCTCTTATATTCAAGGCACGGTAAAACGAAACCATACCATTGTATTTACCAAACGGGTAAATACAGTTTAAAAAAAAAATAGAATTTTCTGTGGTGCCAAAAGGGAAGGCAACTTGCCAGCGCTCCATTTATTTGCTTAGAGAATTTTCTTTAGAAAATTTGTAACGGTAAATTCTTTTCTCTGTCCTTCACAGATGCATAGAACCCTTTCAAAAAGCTAAATAAGCCTCTTGTCTGTTTTATAACCCAGGAACGCTTTTTTTCCCCCCCCCTGAAGGGCCTGGGAGCCATCTCTTTGAAATGTGGACATCAAGGAAGACACAGCCCCATTGGGCCTGCCTCTGTGGGGGTTTAACCAAAGCACCTGGCTCCAAGTCTTAACAACCAACTTGCCGTGGAGATAGGAAACATTTTATTTTTCCTTTTTGAATAAAGGCAACTAGGTAACAGAGGAGGCCACCTGATGGCCAGGTGAGCCTAGGACAGACTCTGTGTACCCAGTGATGCTGTCCATTCATCATACTTGAGGGTAACATCCTTTATCTTGGGAACATGTATGTAATGGGTTCTACCTGTCTAGCTATGTAAAAGGGTGACATTTCTGTCTTCACAAACTCTTTATCATATTTCCTGTGGTGTGTATCACAGTCTGCTTTAATGGTTATTCAACAATAAAACTGTTTAATTGGTTTCTACCTTTGTGGAGAGGTTTCACTGGGTTGGCTGATTTTTTTTTTATTTCCCCCCAAAACCTGTACTATTAATTTCTATAGGACCAGAATATGGCTGCTGACAAATTATTCAAAAATGAATTCATCATCACTTTGTACTTCCTCCAAACTTTAGCTGGCATAGCCCTATAAATCAAGTGACCACACTGGCTCACGCAGGGCTGGACAGTGCACCTGGGTTGCCCTGAGAGATTTCTCAGACTATCGGAATGGCTTCAATCTAAATAGTCAATGAGTGCTTCAATGAGATGATTTCTATGGTTATGACAGATAATATCAACCTACATCACATTTTTTCAGATGACATATGTTGTATTTAGATTTCAGAGGACAGAAATGTAAGACTTTGACCATCGGTCTGTGCTAGGATTAGTGCAGTCCCAGAGTTATGCCTGAGGGAAAACTCTTAGGATCCTCTGTGGGAACTTGCCTCACTTCTTTGTGAAGGTAAGGTGGCCCTCTATTCAGGCTTCAGTTTTCAAAATTATGTAGAAGCTTAACTGTCAGTCTGTTCTGACCATTTTCTATTTACCGCATTGGCGAAGGAATGAATCCTGAACCCTGCATAACATGAGATAGGCAAACATACAACATTTCCAAACAGATGGATGAGATTGCAATGGCTTATTAGTCACATACCCTCGGCCCAGGTAAGGGGTTTGTACCTGCCATCCACATGGGGTTGCACCCAGGAGCAGGATGAAAAACAGACTCTAGGGAGGCAGGCTTTGTAGTAACAAGAAGATGAGGTGACTTTGGTTCTCTCTGGAGGATACAATTGGTTGGTTTAAATAATTTTGTGGGCAAGAAGGGAAGTGAAACCAATTTGGTTGAGGATCAGGTCGGATAACCGAGTCAGGAGACTTTACTGTTGAGTAGGGAGCAGATGAGGAGATTCAGGGCTAAGTCTTTGGGCTTCTGTGAGGCTCAAAGATGTAAAGGCAGCCCTTAAAATGTTAGATTTTACAATACACAGTCCTAAATAGAAAGTTTAGATTGGTCCTTGATAAGAAATTAAGTTATCTGATTGTCTGGTACCTCAAAGAACGTAAATGAAATCATGGTTACGACACATACTACTAACCAGAATTTTTAAAAAATGTTCTGTTGCTTATCTTATCATATACATTAGTTAAAGAAGTAAAATAACTAGAGACACGTACCTTGATGTACGTATATACGTATCTATGTACATACATACACAATGAATACATTTTTAAACACCCTGGGGAGCATAGTAACATGATGGTAGTGCCATTTTAATTCTATTTGGGGATTAACACAAATTGTGAGTACCTGATTCTTGGTTAAAGATTTTTGAAAACTTAGCTGGGTCAATCAAATCCTGATTTATCTCTGAGTATTTGCCAAGTTTCAGTATTATTGCAAAATGATTACAGTGAAAATATAACAAAGAAGGCTAATTAGAAAGATTAATATGGGACAAGCACGTTTCAAATTTAACTGGCTTTAAAGCCATTCACATATTCATTATTATATATAAAACAGATTATATTCAAAAGATCACTGTTTTGGTTTTGATGGCATTTTTAAGTGTAATAATTACTAAAAAATCATTATGTTATGCCAACAGAGACTTTTGTTTAAATATAATACAAAATCTATTATAACATGTATGAATTTTGAAAAATAAATGTGTAGTAATAGTGCAACTTTTATTGGTAATTTAAACTTAATGAAAATGTAGTACGTTTTTTGCATTAAAAATTTTGGCAACTTTTTAGAGTGAGAGGTAAGTAAATACATGTTGGTTTCATGAAACAAAATTTCACTAAAAAATATGATAACAAATTAAATCATTTACCTTTTTGATAGAGACTTTCTTCTCTGTACCAGTCAGTAGTCATGGGAACACGTGTCCTACAATACACAAAGTACAAATTGAGTTAACCAAGCAGACTCCTATTTAGAAAACAATATGTCTAATTTATAGGAAAACCTTAAGCTCAGTTAGAGGAAGAATTAAATTTGTTTTTTCTGACAATTAAAAAGAAACCTACTTGGGTGATTTAAGGAAAAAAAAATGGAAGAGTGAATATGAAACCACAAAAGGAGATTATGCTACATAAAGTGAGTAAAACTCTTGGTCATAGCAGCCAAATTCCAGCGTGATGATGTATTCATTTCGGCAAGTCCTAACATCGTTTTTACATATGTTAGGTTTACAGTCTCCCTGCTTGTGTTTTTAAGAGCTAGAAAAGGATTTGGAATTGAAACAAACTGAATTTAAAAATCCAGTGTAATTTGTATTTTATAAAAGCAGTTAAAAGCTTAAACAAAATGTAAGAAAATATATTCATATGAATAATGATAAAATATCAATCATTACAGAAGGTCAGAGATTTATGAATTTAATAGAAATAAGAATGAGGGGACAAAATCAAATTGAATATGGATAATGCAGTGATATGGTCTGGGTTAAATAGTAGTCCTTCTCTGATTGAGCTCATTTTACTTCATATACATCCTAGTTTGTGAGAAGCCTGTGGGTGATAATGAAGAAAGACCAATTCATGAGGTCTCATCAACATGAGCAGTACATGGGTGACAAAAGATTCAGGCAGGGTGTTTCCAAGTCTCTCTGATGTGATTCTGGGAGTACGTTCACTGAGAACCAAAAAGAACATTGCATTAGAATAGGAAGAGAAAAATATATTCAATTTTGTAGAGAGAACTTTTGAAAGTTATCACATATGTAATCAATCTTTTTAAAAAATATATATGATCTAACAACAAAGCAGAAACTGTTCAGAAGTCCAATTCATTATAGCATAAAATTTCTTCAAACTCAGTAACAGTATCAGCATCTGATTATTTTCAGAAATCACAATATAGGATTCCGACACACATGTTTAATGGCACATTTCCCCCCAGGATCCTCTGTCATTTGAAATCGAGTAAGGGAATTGCTATTATCAATGGCAACTCACCTTTTTATATGAGAAAACACTTATCACCATAGCTGATTTGTTACAATACTAGGCTTTGCAAAGACATGATGTTTTAAAATGCAGTTTACCGTGAGAGTACCAATTGCAAATCCAGCTCTTATCTGATGGTTTTATTTAGCCAGATCTTCTAGATTGTATGCACACACACACACACACACACACACACACACACACACATATGAAACCTCCTGTATGTATAGAAGTATGTGATTCCATATCTATCCATATAGAGATATATAATAAGCATACATATTCCTAATGATTTTATATTATATATAGACTTCATATTTCTATGTATGTATTCCAAGTGATGACATATAATCCAAATATCATATATCTGTATATAACCCGAATGATCTTAGTGTAACCTCAGCTGGAAAGAATCTGTGGGCTCTTAAATTCCCCCACTGTTCTCACTTGGTAAATAAGCTCAAGACCCCAGGGAGTGTTTCTTAGACAACACCTTCATCTGAGACGCATACAGCCTAATTGGAGCTTGTTTTTACCAGATAATAAGCTGGTAGGTTATTTTTCTCTTCCAGGCTGTCCTTTTTTTGAAATCAAAGGGTATCTCTTTCATTTTCATGTCCCACGTGACTAGCAAAGTACTAGGTACTACACATGAAAGGAATGCAAATGTTAATTGATAGAAAGAAGGGAAGGAGAGAGGGAGGAAAAGATGGAAGCTGGATAGAAAGCTTTAGGTGGCCTTCTTTTATTGCCCAAGGTCCAGGAGACACAAATGTGCACTGGTGCCTGGACTGGGATGAAACTGAACCTTGAGAAAGAGCAACAGCACTCTGGGAAGTTTCCGAAAATTCTAGAATTTAGCTCAGTCTCTCGTGACACAGGGGAAGAAGAAAGAAAACATAATACCAGGGCCAATAAGCTCCCTCATTGATTAAAAAAGAACCTAAGCTCACCAGGAAACAAGGACCTGCCAGGATCCGGCCCTGCTCTGCAATCCGCACCTTCCCATTCCACGTACACGTTGTCCGGGTCCCCAACTCCCTTTATTCATATTTCTCTCACCACTGGCGCTGTGGGTTTGGAGAACTGGTTGTGCAAATGTGTATAACACCAACTCCACCAATGTGTATAACACAAATTCTCACCAAGTTGTCTAGCTCCATGTGAGGGAAAAAGTCCTCTCTGAATGTGTTAACACCTGCCTTGCTCAAAAGTAATCACTTATCTTCCTATTAACAAACAAAAACACACAGAAACGACCTGCAAGTTCCAAACCAAGGTGGTGATAAAGGTTAGTGTATGTAGCATGTGCATAAGAGAAAAATTTGATCAAGCCATGATAAACTCAGGAACATCAGACCTCATGGTCATGAGAGCCACCAGTGTGGGGTGGCCGCCTGTCAGGAGGGATTTCAGTCACCCTGCAGTGTGGTCTGGTGCTTCATCCAAGCAGCTATGGCAGCAAAGGGGTGAGGTAAAAACTCTGAGGTCCTTGTTTGATGTGATTTTCTTCCAGGACCAATGATCAGAGAACCTAGTAGAGAAATTGTGGAAGAGTGGACTTCCATGTTTTGCCTTTTGTGTAAAAGGTGATGCAAATTTGTTTTCTTTGCCACTAATTAAACCATCTGATATGCTGTGACTAGTGTAGTTACAAGGAGGTGGGTTCACCCTCTTGATTAATTCAGTTTCTCATTCAATATTGACTGATTATACGCACAAGAAATTTTGCTGGGGATTCTAAGGGATACATAAATAAAGCAAATATATGAATTGCATTTTCATCAAGCTCTCAGGATATACTATATAGACATAAGGAACTATAATACATTTATGAAAAATGTATACAGAAAGAGATATCATTTATAACACCAACTAGATCTATGCACTATAACGAGTCAGGATTAAAGCACAAGGGAATTCAAAGGAGTCTGCAGTTTCCAGCTGGGAAATGCAAATTCAAGTTCATGTTAAATATGACATTTGAGTTAGAGGGAAGCAAGTGTTTACATTACAGCTTAATAATAATAATAAAAGAAATCCCAGAAAAAAAGAACAGCAGGAGAATAAGCACACAGACAAAAAAATTGCACTTTCAATAAAAAAATAACGTGTAGTTCTTTATGACTAGTGTCTACAATATAATGGCAAAGATTGAGAAAACCACTTAAATGGGTTGTTGGGTTCAGAGAATGCAAGAAGGACTAATATATATGGACAGCATTCTGTAGGTAATGGGGAGACATTAAATATTGTTGAACGAGGAAGTGGTATAATAAGTGCTGGTCTTCAGGAAATTAACCCGGCAGCCAGCTCTGGGAAGGACGACTCAGAGCAGGGCAAGATGAGAGGTAGAAAAAATGGAGGGAGGCCCCTGCAGCCTCCCAGAGTTTCTGGAAGGAAGGAGAGATGTTACTAGGAGAACAGAGATGCTTTGGATGCAGAAGAAATGAGATCTTACACGTGAACGGAGGTGGGACTAAAAGGGAAAATAGTCAAAATGATGACTCACAAATGACTCAACTGCTCCCCCAAAATATTTTATGTTTTTTTTTTAGAAGCCACAGAACCTGTCAAAAGAAGTGTGATGTTCCTGGGAGAGAAAAGAGGTGTATTATGCCCCTGAGAACTTTGACATAAGGATCCTATCTAACACAAGGGTCATATATGATTTTTTTGAAATTAATTCTCGCTTTTGAACAAGGAATGAAGAGACCTGCTTGCAACGTTTCTATCCTTTGGCTTTGTGACATGAGCAATGAGAAAACATCATTGTGCATACATTTCCCCAAGATTGGAGGCAGTGGTATGGGAAGAGAAAGTTTGAAGTCCCGTCTTTATGTAGAAATCCTAGACCTGAGAAATTTACCAAAAGGACTCCTGGACAAAGATACAACCCAGTTTTATTAGTTTTGTTTTCCATACTTGGGTCTGTCAATTCAGCTGTTTAACAACAATGGGTGAAGACCCAGTCTAGGTAATGGTGAGAGTTAACCTCTGCAAAGCATGTGAGAATATCGTGCTCCCTTTTCTATCCACATTTTTTTTTCTCCCATGTATTGCTGTCGAACTGCCCCCCCCCACACACACACACACATACTATGTGCTCTCAGGCCATCCTGTGACCACCCAGGTCCCCTCCCCACAGGTCTCCCCTAGGAACTGCATTCCCTGATGACCTGGAGTTTCCCTAAGGACAGGTCTCCATCATGTGTCCCTGGCTCCTTCAGACATCGGGGGCCTGGCGTTCTGCCCGATGAGAGCTAGTTATGAGGAAAGCCCATCAATTCTAACTCCTTACAATTAAAAACAAATGAGAGAGAGAAAGTAAGAAGATATCCTAAAATGTTGAGATTAGTTATTGCTGGGGTGAGGAAAGAGAGTGTGGAGTGTGTGTGTGTGTAACATAATAAACTAGCTTAAACATTTACAAGAGCAGTTTAGAGCACATGAAGGGGATGAAGGCCGTATCGATACGACGCAGCAGTCAAGTTCACAGAGTCTACAGCCTGGGAACCCTGTTCTGGTCCTTACTGTGAAGCATGGCAAGTTATTTAAACTAAATAGCCCTGTTTATTTATCTACAAAACAGATAAGATGATAGTACTAATTCACACTTTAATTTAGGAGGAGGATTCAACTAGGTAACACTCATTTTTCTGTAGAAGACATGGGCTGGCCCCTCTTAAGCCCTCAGCACTTAGCTTTATCATGGCGGACTGTGTTCATGTCCCTTTTTCTGTCCCTCCATCCTCCTTCCTTTCTTCATCTCATGATGAAGGACTGGTTTTGAGTCTAAGCTCTCACAAATTCTCCCCTGTCCCTAATGTTGGTGTGATAGTAGGGACTGTCCCAGTCTTGTGGTAAAACTTTCCACCATCCAATGCAGCAAAGATAATTAGCCCCTAAGGGATTTCTTTTCCACAAGTAAATTATTTGGCCGAGTGCTATGCTGTTATTTTTCTTTAAAAAACAATTGAGTTTGCGAGAAGAAAGATGTTCATTTGAAATAACCACAATATAAGAATACATTTTATACAATTTATATTTAAAATAAAATTAATCTACATTCATCCTTGGTACCAGCAACTACTTTCCTCTGTGCATTCTGAATAAGCATATATTTATAATATTCTGGCTAGAACTTTCCACTCCACAGTTAACCTAAATGCTATGCCATGTATATACCTTATTCATTTTTCTGTCTGCTGGATGCTGTGGGAACTACAAGAAAAACCTAAGTTGGATGTTCCTTCTCTTCCTCTGTCCCTCTACCACCTGCCTCTCTATTTATAGAAGCCCTGCTCCCTGCCAAACATCTAATCAATTCAAAACAAAACCCAAAAAAACAAAACACTTTTTACGGCCCTTCTCATCTTTTCCAGTACATATGCAAACACATAAACACATGTACGGACTTGTGTATAAGGTTGCTTTTGGCCGTTGTTCTGTCACTGTGTGAGTGAGCCATACATACAGGTAGGTACCATACATACCTGTTCATCCCTCATTTTCCCACTTCATACATTACGGAATGTCCCACCCCCGGGATCAGCGGGCTTAGTTCTTATGCATTGTTTGTAACAACTGTTTAATCTTCCATTGTCACCTTTATTGAACAAACTCATTTATAGGCCCACATCATTTTCAGTTTTCTAACCTCTGTGCATAACGCTGTGATAAACATTCTTGCAGGTATCATCCACATGACCTGGGCTTCTCTTTCCATGGAAGTATTAACCCAGGAGGGAACCTGGGTGCAATAATATGATTGCTCCCGGAAAATGCATTTAAATTTATAAAAAGAGTTGTATGGAAAAATGTTTTAGATGAACTGGTAGATGTACAGAGTAAAAGAGGAGACAATTGTAAAGTGAGTAGTCAGTTGCAGGAGAGCATGAGAAAACACCAAAAGAACAGCTTACCCTTAAGCGATTCCAGCTTGGTTAGAACTGTGATGAGATACTCAACTTGAAGATGTGGGGGATGGAGGAATCCCCCCTTTCTCTCTTGGTTCTTATGGCTGATTGAATCATTAAAATGACATAAAGCAGATGAACAGGAGAAAATCAAATGTAATACTTATGCATGGGGATCTCACATACATAAGTATGAAAATTCCAAAGACGGCAAGGCAAAATGAGGCATATATGTCACTCTGGAGCAAGATGGAGGTAAGGGTCTGGGTCTTTGAAGGAAAGTAAGGCAATTCACAGAGAGATGAAGAGAGTTCCTGTTTAGTAAACAAATGTTTGCTGTACCATCCAGAGATAATGGCCGCCTAGAGGGCTTTGAGCAAAGGGGCCTTGCAGTTTTTTTCTGATAGTTTCTTTCCTATCACACCTAGTTCAATTATACCATGGTTATCAATGGTCAGAGCTCACTGTTGGTCTCTACAGCTGCATTTTTACCTTAGCTAAATGGTGGCCTGTGTCATTTCTGGCAATATCTTGGTTCTCACTGACTTAGCCTTTGTGCCTGAGAAGTCATTAAAGCTGAAGAGCATGTCACTGAATCAAGCCATGCGAGGGGACCATTCGCAGGTTCTCAGTATCAGACCATGGCTATCTTCGGGGGCCCTTATTCAGGGCCCAACAGACAGCTCTAAGTATGAGGCTGGAAAGAGAGAATTCCAAACAAAAGCTATTTGCTAATACAGATAAAAACAACACGTAGATCCATAAAGAACTGGAGAAAGTTAAGTTTCCAGCCTATAGAAGAAAATACAGAACACCCATGCCCTGATGCCATTAAGTATACATAATATATTATATTTAAATTCCAATTAGACCGCTTACTTGTGTGACTTTCAGGGAATCGCTGTTATACACATCAGATTCCAAAACTAGAGTTCCAAATTCTTACCTCCAATCACCTCTCTCATATAACTGATAAACAGTTATTGAGCTACGACACACTGCAAGGTATAACCTTAATAAAATGAGATTTCAATCACCCCCCAATGGATGGGTGTCCATTCTCTGAAGAGTCACAAAGGATGAAGTGGCTTAGTATTGTTGGGGTTCCCCTGCTCACCCCTATCACAGTGAATGACATTCATCCAGCTGGGAACTGGGGGGTACTTTCACATCCCCCCATTTAGTCTCTCCCAGAAACTACTCTAACACCAAGTCCTGTACAATGTTCTTCCTGATTATTTCTAGAATTTAACTGCATACATCCATGTAAACCGCCCCTGTTCTAATTAAATTATACCATCATTTCCCACCTAGACAGGGAAAAACACTCGCACATCCATTCCAGCCTAGTCAGGCTGAGCTTCTACAAGTTCAAGTCTCACAGAGTGCCTCCCTACTTTCTTCATTCTTAAAGACCCCAAGAGTAAACATGTCCTACCAGGCTCTCAAAGGTCTGGTCCTGGACTACATTAGTGCCATCATGACATGTGAAATCGTCCTTATATTTGTGCTCTTGCCATACAAAGCATGTTAAAACCCTTGGTCTTCTGCCTTCACTGGCTCTTCCTGGAATGACTTCCCTCCCTCTTTCTCGAGTTAACTCCTGTTCTTGTAGAACTTAGCTCAATTATCACTCCTCAGGGATGTCACTCCTTTGTCCTTGACCTCCCCGGAGCAGGTTTCATAGCCTCAAAGTACCATTCATCTCTCATTCATAACATTACTGATGAATGCATTTAAATAATCTATTGTGTCATGAATGGTTTAATTTATTATACAAATATTACCCCGTAAGGGGCATGATACAACACCTATTGCCATTTTATTTCAGAATGTTGTCTTCACTGCCTCACACATATTTGATGAAGCTTAAATATTGTTTGAAAGATCAAATAGCTCAAAGGATAATTAAAACTATTCTAAGTAGAGTGAGAAATGAATAAGTAAAACATTTCTAGTCAAGATAATAATAATTGTCACTTGAGGCTTAAGTGTGAAGAGTCAAATAAACTTAGTTAAAAATAATGACAGGCGAACTGTTGCTCATGGGGAGATACCACACAATGGGAAGTGTGTTCGGAAGGGCACAGTGGGAGCAGAGTCAAGGACATGGGTTTTACTCGTGGTTGTCAATGTATAAGTGCACAACTTTGAGTCCCCAGCTTGGAAAATACCTCAAGACTTGGCTTCAGAGATTTCTTAAGCCAATAACTTTTTAGCACAGCTAATTCAGGTGAAATACAAAAGGATTCAATCTAGAAAAAAAATCAAATTTCTTGTACAATCATTCATTTAAGGTAAGAGAATTGAGAAAGAAAAAAACAAAAATGATTAGATTGAAGGAAAGTGGCCCCACAGTGGCAGAGGTGGGATCAGATACAGCTTAAATGTAGTAGTAACACCTCTTTAAAATCTTTGAGCATCTTGTAAGATGTGATTGAGTTATAAAATTAATGGTTTATAAACCTATTATTGAGTTAAATGAAACATCTACTAGCGCAGTTAAAGCAGTTATTTCCTGATCTCGTCTGAGCGTATTCACCAAAGGAACAGTTGAATGCATTTCTAATCAAGTACAAATTCAAATGCAAAATGATCATTTGGTCCATTAAAAAAAAAAAAAGTAGTGGGCTTTCCAAATGAACCATTATTGTTCCACTTAGGCTCCAGAGAAGAAAATAGTAGCAAGACTTGCTGCTGAGAGTCTTTTGCTTATATTTTTTAATGATTATATTTAAAGATATAAAATCAAATATGTTTAAATGTTCCAGAGACTTATACCTTTGGAAAAAATAACAGTTTCTCTAAATCTTAGTTGGGTAGATTGATGGGAAAATTAAAGATAAAGTTCATTTTTTTTCTGATTTACTCTTTTTTTTACTATATTTCCAGAGGCATAAATTGGAGGGAGTGTTGAAGAGCAGTGAGTTGTTATACTCATCCTGCAATGTGTGTAGAGAAGTGTTTAAGAACACTTAGTAATAAAGATGTTTCTAAAAGCAATTTTAAAAAAGTCAATTGTCAATGATTATTTTTGAGGCTACCTTTTGTTACCTGTAAAGGAATCACTAAAAAAAGGAGAGAAAGAAAGAAGGAAAGAAAGGAAGAAAGAAAGAAACAAGAAAGAAAATACCTACCAATATTTAAAGCTGTAATTAGCATAAATTATGAAGTATTAAAACTATCAAAAGGCAAAATGAAATATAGTAATAGTGTTCCCGTATTAAAATTTATAGCCTTAGGACAAAAACTATAATTTTATCATTTGAACTGTAATCTCAAATTGTGATCACAGATTTTTATGATAATAATTATAATACTCACCATTCCCTTTCATAATGTTTATACAAAAATATTAACCTAAATAATTTTATAGTGAAGAAATTATGGAATTTTATTTTCATGGTTCTAAGATAATGACTATAGAAATAAAATGTAAAAATAAAAATTAAAAATAATTTTAGAAGAGAAGCAAATATATGAAATTAGAAAATGAAGACAATTACCTTGTATATTTTATTTTAAATCTGTAATAAAAAAACAAAACAAAAGTTGGATATTTAGCATGAGAAGTTGCTATTTCTTGTATAAACTTACATATATATTATAAATTGCATCAATATTGTAAATAAAATATACACGTTATAATAAAAATATAATTTTAATAATAAAGCCAGCCTATTCTAACATGAAAAATGTGCATATCAAAGTTTATACAAATACTCCCTATTTAGTAAAAAAAAAAAAATCTGTTAAAATGAAGAGCTTTATCCTTAGAGGACAAGCTACAATTCAACAATGATTAAAAAGAATAAATCATTTGCATAAGGTATTCATTCAACATAATGTTCACTTTCAAACAAGAGACACTCCAGTAAAACTGTCATATGAAGCAGCCTGGAAGGGCTATGACTTTCAACGCTATATATTTAATGTGCTCATAATTACTTAATAGCAAGATCTTTGTTGAATATAATGAATGTAGGTGCTAAAAATAGGCTTGATTTTATAGAATTTTGAAATCATAAACCCGGTACCATATAACTTAATTTTATCCTTATATATGCCTAGTCTTGGCTCTCCTCTCTCTCTCTCTCTCTCTCTCTCTCTCTCTCTCTCTCTCTCTCTCTGGCCTTAAGTTGGATAGTGGCTTTTTGGAAACTATATCAAAAGCAAGAAGAAAAAAAGAAAAAGTAGATAATTTTGCTTTATCAAAATTAAAAAAAATGCTTCAAAGAATATCAGCAAAAAAAAGTGTAAAGACAGCAGAAAGAATAAGAGAAACTATTTCCAATCACATACCTGATAAAGGACTTGCATCTAGAATGTACAAAGAACTCTTACAATAGAAAGACAAACACTCAGCAATAGAAAGACAAATAACCCAATTAAAACATTGGCAAAGTATTTGAAGAGACAGTTGTCCCAAGAAGTTATACAAATAAGCACAATATACAATGTGTAACTTTGATGTCCAATAAGTACATGAGAAGATGCTCGATATCATCAGTCACTAGGGAAATGCAAAGTCAAACCACTTCACACCCACTAGGATGGCTAACATCCACAAGACAGTCAATAACGTGTTAGCAAGAACATGAAGAGATTGGAACCCTCATACATTGCTGGAGAGAATATAAAATGGTGCAGAGGTTTTTGAAAAAAGAAAAATTGGCATTTCCTTAAAATTTTCAACTAGAATTCCCATAAGATCCAGCAGTTCCATTCCTAACTATATACCTAAGAGAATTGAAAACTATGTCCCACTGAAGTTTACACACTATCGCTCATAGTAGTACTATCCATGACAGCCCAAACTGTCTGTCAACTAAGGGAGAGAGAGAATTTGGTTTATCCATACAATGGAGTATCATTCAGCCATAAAAATAAAGGAGGCTTGCATGCATGCTATAAGGTGGATAAACATTGAAAATATGATGCTAAGTGAAAGAAGTTAAAGAAAGAGCAGATATTGTACAGAATACGCAAACCATTAGAGATTGATTGTCTAAAAAGGGAAAAGGGTCAAATGGGCATGGGGCACGAAGAGTGACAACTACTGGGCACAAGCTTTGTTTCTGGGTGTTGAAATGATAGTAGTGACGGTTGCATAACACTGTGAATACAAAACTACTGAAAACCACTGAATTGGATACTTGACATGGTGAATGTAATGGTAGAGGAATTAGATCTTAACAACACTGTTAAAAAGAGGGCATTTGACATTTTCAGATAAACAAAACAAAGATCGTTTTTGTATTCCCTCCATCAAAAAAGTATTGCTCATGCTTCAGTGACCTAACATAGCTGAGATCATATTTTGAAGACTGCAAAAGCAGATTAAAACAAAATATTTGATTTTCACAAGTACACATTGTTTTATGAAGATAGACATAACCAGGATGGGTTTGTTCAAACCCTTACCTGTGATTTTGCTGTGAAAATCAGCGAAATTTACAGGGAGGGAATGAATGTTTGCTTGTGTCTGACTCATCATATTGCTACTCACTGTCATTTAATCAGATGCCTATCTCCATTTAGTTTTATAACCCCTCTCTTCATTTTCTTCATGGTTAAATAGCATGATTTGTGTTGTTCTGCTTCAGGAAGAACCATCTGTTGTGTAATTATTACCACAGGGGCTAACCATTATCTCAAGGTGCAGAAATTCAGCATTGCGGGTAATACGAGTGCATAATTTATTATGCCTACATACCTAATTGAAAACTCAACTGTATCCAGGTAGAACAATATTCGATTAAGAACTCTGTGTTTAAGAAATAGCATTTTTCTCTCAAACTTGTGAACACAATAACTTTTCAACTTCAAAAATTTACTGAGCAAAATTTAAAATATGAGGAATTCCTTGGCTTTGAAACAACTGTACTCCACTCAAGAGAAGCTAAAGGCAATCAAATAATCTGTGTAAAAACAGGAAATACGTGACTGAAGCTCTACTACTGTTTGAAACATAGAAAGGGCAATTATAATAACATGTGACAATGACAATCAGAACACAAGCGGTGACCCTTGCCATAATGTTGTTGTTGTTGTTTCTTTCTGAACAACTGCATAAGCTGGAGGAAAGAAAAAGTTAATAAGGATGATGGTTAGCTACTGAGGATTTTCTGCTATAGCATATCCTAGTTTTAGGCTCTAGGCACCAATTTCTGTGTCTATTAGGCAAATTGTGTGTCAATACAAATGTGTCATTTTCATTATAGAAACTCAGATAGATAGATGAGCATTTATTTACAAAACATAAAATGAAAATAGAGTATATTCATTTTCATCTGATACACTACCTTTAAATATTCCTGCTGCCCCAATAACTTGGTTTCCAAAGTGCGTTAGGTTCTGTAAAATTCTGCTGGCTCTAATTTCTTTTCTTATGAGTTACAAAACATACACTACATAAGATTATTTCAAAGTTTTATGCTATGACATGTAATGTACTCAACAGAAAAGCCTACCTGGTTTGCTCTGGTTATGCTCCTGAATCCTGGGAACCACTGTCAGGTTGGACACACCTGGTTCAGATATATACCTTTAGTTTTCCTTGAAGGAACTCTCAAACCCCAGAATTCATATAGATAATAACAGGTTTAATTGAAAATAATACATGATCTACATCATATGTCATCAAGGAAATGCAAATTACAAGAAGATACCACTAACACACCTATTAGAATTGCCAAACTCTGGAATGCTGACAACATCCAATGCTAGTGAGGACATGGAGCAGTAGGAACCCTCACTCATTGCTGGTGGGGATGAAACACGGTGCAGCCACTTTGGAGTTGGGATGATTCTTACAAACTAAACCTACTATTACCGTCTGATCCAGGAATTGCTCTCCTTGGTATTTACCCAAAGGAGCTGAAAAGCTATGTCCACACCAAAACCTGCACACGGATGTTTGCAACAGCTTTGCTCATAATTGTCCAAACTTGGAAGCCACCAAGATGTCCTTCATAGGTGAACAAATAAATCAACTGTGGTACATTCATATTGTGGAATGTTATTCAGCACTACAAAGAAATGAGCTGTCAAGCCATGAAAAGACACAGAGGAACCTTAAATGTATATGACTAAGTGAAAGAAGCCAACCTGAAAAGGCTACGTGCTCTGTGATTCCAACCATATGACACTCTGGAGAAGGCAAAACTATGGAGAGAGAAAGAAGGTCCGTGGGGTTGGGGGAAGGATGAAGAGACGGAGCACAGAGGGTTTTTAGGGTGTTGAAACTGCTCTGGATGATGCTACAATGATGGATACAGGTCATCACACATGTGTCCAAATCCACAGAAGCACATTGCCAAGAGTGAACAGTACGGTAAACTATAGGTTCTGAGTGATAAGGCTGTGTCAATGCAGCTCTCCAGATGGTAAAAGCTGAGCAGCTCTGATCAGAGATGCTGACAGTGAAGGCTGTGCACAGTGTGTGGAGCAGTGGGTAGGTGGGCAATCACTGTGCCTTCCTCTCGGCTTTGCTGTGAATCTGCAACTGTTCCAAAAATACTGCCTTTAAAAATACACAGTTCATCTTAAGTACACTTATTTACAAATTATAAAATTACTAATAACTTCTATTATGCTTTTGCTACTGACTTTTCAATTGAACATCAAGACTGAACTTGTAATTACTAATCATCAGAGAAATGCAAATGAAAACCACAATGAGATATCGCCTCACATCTGTCAGGATGGTGATCATTAATAAATCAACAAACAACAAGTGCTGGTGAGGATGTGGAGAAAGGGAACCCTCATGAACTGTTGGTGGGAAGGTAAATTGGAGCAGTCACTATGGGAAACTGCTTAGGGACTCCTCAAAAAATTAAAAACACAACTACCATATGACCCAGCAATTCCACTCCTGGGTATCTACCCAAAAAAATCAAAAACGCTATTTTGAAAAGGTACATGCACCCCTGTGTTCACTGCAGTGCTATTTACAGTAGCCAAGATATGGAAGCAACCCAAGTAAGTGCCCATCAATAGATGACTGGATAAAGAAGAGGTGGTACAAATATTCAGTGCAATATTACTCAGTCATAAAAAAAAAACAACAAAACGAAATCTTGCCATTTGTGACCACATGGATGAACCTAGAGGGTATTATGCTGAATGAAATAAGTCAAACAGAGAAAGACAAATACCATATGATCTCACTTATATGTGGAATCTAAAGAACAAAACGAATGAACAAACAAAACAGAAACAGACTCATAGACACAGAGAACAAAGTGATGGTTGCCAGAAGGGAGGGGGTTAGGGGCTAGATGAAAAAAGTGAAGGGATTAAGAAGTACAAATTGGTAGTTACAAAATAGTCACAGGGATGTCAAGTACAGCATAGAGAAGATAGTAAACAATATTGCAACAACTATGTATAGTGCCAGGTGGGTCCTAGACTAATGGGGGAAGTAGGGGTCACTGCATAAGTTATAAAAATGTCTACCCACTATGCTGTATACCTGAAACTAATACACAATAATACTGAATGCCAACTGTAAGACAGCCTGGGGGTGTGTTAGAACTGTAGAATGTCCTGTCCCACCCCAGGACTTCTAAATCCAAAATGATGGTCTGGGGCTGAGCCTTCTGCTGTACTCAGCCCTCCAGGTAATTTTGATACGTACTAAGGTGTGTGGACCGCGAGTCTAGCTTACCTTGACTTCTCTCATCATTCATATCCACTCTGTGCCCCTGTATGGACCATTTCACAAGAATGGTCAGTTCCCTGGGTCAGGAATTAGGTGCCCATCTGTTACGCTTGACTGTCCAGCACTTTTTGAACCCACCTTCCCAAAGTAGATATCCAAATATTAATTTTCCACATTTCCTAGGTTCTATCAATTAGATGCACTCACATGAGAGCTGGATGTGGGAGGGGCCTCATGAAGTGACAGCCACAGGTAGGTAGATGGATGGGGCTTAGGGCAAGCGCAGTGCTGTGAAGTCCCACTCTTCGGGGGCCATGGCAGGGCTTCAGATGTTCAGTCTGTCGCCTTGTCAATGCCAAGTGTTTTGACTAGAACAGTCCCACTACGTGGCTGGGCGTAGCTCCTGGCTCCATCACCCGGGACTAAGTGGCACCAAGCCTGTCTGGTTCTTTGCCCTTGCTGGAAATTCTGGAAATTCCCCAAGTGGCTTTCATAAAAACTCCTCTTTTCGATTTTGCCAGAAGAGATCCTGCTGTTTCCAAGCTAAGTGTGCCAAATGGAAAGGAGACTTGTTATTCATTACTGAAAACCCTCGATGTCTTTGCTGCACGGCAGGTGCGCTTTGTGGCTGCATCCGCTGCCTTTTTAAGTCCTTAGCACTCCTCTGCTGAAACGCAGTGTAGGTGGGATCCTCACCCTGCCAGCGGCTGCGGCCAGAGACTCACGCCCAAGGAACTCAGTACTTGGAGTGGGCTGAGTTTCTGCTCTGCATCTTCTCAGCAGCCTGTTCTCTCCTTGAACATCTCCCTCCATTTGTTTTTTGGCACCGCTTATTTGTCCTTGCTTTAGTTCCCTCACAATTGTCCCTGAGTGGTGCTGCCTTGGTGGGATGATTTTTACGCTTTCTGGTTTTTTGTCAGGAACAGCTTCCAAAAATGGGCCTGACCTTGACTCTGCGTGGAGCACAAGTCTATGTCCTCTGGGTTACTTCCTACATTTCCAAATGGCTCATCCCCCCTCCATCCTTGCCTGAAGCGACGGGGAATTTATTACTTAATCATGTTACATCCTTTTTGGGGTGGTATACAATTTCAGAACTGAACCTTCTTCACTGAAAAATTGGAAATATATGGCATTTGGTAGGATGCATTGTGAATCAAATTTTAGAAACGTTGAATTCTGTGGGAGAAAATAATTGGTGAATCACCTCTTTGACACTTATTTTGAGAACATGAGGAAGAAAATAAACCAGCATCAAGAAATCAAAAAGTCATAGGAGGATAGATAGGACAAAATCACGGAGAGGTGGCCGAGAAAGATGGGAGAATTTATATGACTTCATTTAATACAACAGAGCCATTTTACTAAAGTGCTAGAAGATAAATTTATTTTTCAAAGGCTTAATGCCTGGGTGGGGAAAATAGAGGAAGTGGATATAGAACACTAACTTTAGAACATTTTTGTGAACCATAGAAATAAAATGATGACTCATAAGATATTTAAATAAAGTGCAAAACTGCATGTGCTTTTTGACTCGTGTCCTCAGGTTATGCTATCACATGTGTCAATTAATCTACTGTAGTAGACATGTAAACTATTCATTGATCCTAAGGGTGTAAAAGGGGACTGGCATTCATGGAATGCGCACCCCGTGCCAAGACTGTTGCTAAGCACCTCTATTTGGGCTTTACCATACATAATTACCTTGAGCATTTTTTGAGTCAGCCTGGATGCCTAATGGATAAGGCATTGGTCTCCTAAGTATTTTTTGATGGCTCCATTTCTTTTCATGGTTGAGAAAGCTGTGACTGCAGGAGGTAAAATAACTCAGATGGGGTCCTATATGGTCATTTTCTTCCCAATGCACTAGGATATACCATGATGTTTGCATCTTTTAAATATCTCAGTTTTATTTTTTTCCCCCTGCTGTAGATTTCTTTTTCAGTTTTAAATAATATCAGTGCTGCCAGTTAAATGACAGCTTCCTCAGGTCCGGTAAGTCATTTCTCTACCAGATTCCAAAATTTTGTGTTCCTTATCTTTTCTCTAGTTTCCCTGATCTTGTGTTTTTAAACAATGTTGTTTCTAAAAACTTTAGTAATAAAGTATCAGGAGGCAGCAAATTAGACATTTATATTTAATCACAGACCCCTATCTGCTATTCCCCATGATATTTTTCAACACATATGGACACTTGCAACTTCTTCTAAAACTCCTTACACTAACCAATATCGACGCCTTCTCTTTATTGTCATTGATAAAACCAAGTAGAAACTTTGCATATGGCCTGTTGTTTGATTTACATTTTTACAACATTTATATTTTTTAGCCTTTTAGATGCTGTATCAGAGGATAAAAATTGCCTGCTCTCTTGTCAAATATTGCCTGTTCAGCTCGGCCTTCAAAGCATTGGAAAAATAATACAATTTTGTGGATTTAGGTGTTCTTATAACTTAGAACATTTAATTATTTGTCTCACCCCTGAAAGTATGTGAGGTCTTTACTTTATGAACATTAAGAGAATGAAAAATGAGTGAGTAAATGAGTAAATCAATCACATGTATTCAATTTCTGCCTGCAATTAATATTTTTTAATTTTTTCCCTTTATCTATATATTTCTTTAGCTGATCCACATTCTTTCCCTAAGAATGATTTTTCAGTTTGGGGCTGTATTTTCTAAATCTCTCTGGCAGCAATTGTAGATTTTATCAATGAACTTATCATTTGGTAGACTATATTACTGTGCTGAAAAGCTACTACTAACTTCAATGTTTGCATGTACTATCTTTGCATCCTTGTTCCTCATGTGTAATACCTAGATTCAATCCCCAAACACAATGGTTAGCTCAGCACTTTGGGTCTGGCTTGGTAATGTTACACTATTTTGACAGATTGTAATTATTTGTTTATATTTCTCTTTCTTGAATATACTGTGACTTTTTCAAGGACAGTAACCATGACTTATTCATTTTGGGAATCTCGAATGATAACACATCCACACTGTTTGCAACATCTTAGCCATGCAATAATAAGTATTTGTTAAATCAACTCGGTCGCACTCTTTGCCACCGCATCAGACATCTGCACAGACTATAGCTTTGTTTGAACTGCTCTGACTAGAATATGCATTGTTATACAGACACTTTCTCCAGAATACAAAAGCATCCAGTCCATTTGGTGGGGGAAACAAAGCAACTACGAATTGACACTGCTGATGCGACACTGCCAATGTGGCCTTCATTTTTTTTCTCCTTTCAAATGGATGTTCTGGCATTACAGAAAACAAGAAGTAAATACCGCCATGAAAATCGGGCGGCTCTTCATCTCCTGCTCCACTCCTTTAATCTCACTCAGCAAATTGATTTCGCTCACCCAGACATGGATCTGCTATAAAAAGGTTACCAACTTCACAATGACTCTGGAACCTCATAAATAGTCATAATTAGCATGACCTCCCTTTATAATTCAATTAGCTCCAAGGGGACAACTTCCCATAACAGGTGCACCTCTGTGGCCCCTGACAGCACGCACCGGGCAAGGCGACTGATGGTATCATGGGCAAGTCCAGGGCTTTGTTCAGAAGCACACCAGCCTTGAGCCGAATCTGAAGGTGCCAGGGGTCTGAGTCCTTCCTTCCTTTGCTGCTGTCCTCACCCCGGGGTCTAGCTGTGAGGTGGTGTTTCCATCATATGTGTACTGGTCCTCTTTAATCCCTAACAATTGCTTAGTTAAAAGTCTACTGCTGCTATGTTTCTGGAACATTTCTATGTTTCATAATCTCTTCGTCTACTTTACATTTCAAGGGCAGCCTATGTGATAACATTAGTTTAGAATTTTTGAATTCTACAAAGATGATAGGATCAGCCAATGAAACAGTAGTCATTTCTGCAGTACAAAATAAGGATTAGCTAATGCTGTCACTAAGGTCCCTTCCTGTTCTAACGTTTTAGGATTGAGGATCAGCAAGCGTGGTAGGGCTACTGTGTGACATCAGGCATGGAATAAGCGTGCATATCCAGGCCCTTTCCAAGGGGGCTTTAGATAAGTCATGACCACAGAACTCTGCCCACTGGTGCACAGCTGACTGGCCAGTTAATAGGACTTTCATGAGATCATTGGCGACAGGGGTCCCCATATAGAATGACTCAATGAAATCCAGTGTTTGGGGGGTTCAAAGTAATATGAACCAATATAGAGGGACTGAGCCAGTCACTAGTGTTAAGAGTCTCAGAGGCAGACTTATTGGATAATAATGAGAGAAAATCAGTAAATGGAGGTCAGAATTGTCAACACTTCTTAAGTGTGGATCGTCACGGTATCTTGAATAAAATTCCAGTGTCCTATGGAGCTCATAAAATACTTTCTGTACTTCTATATATACATGCTACAACAAAGTCTGAGCATTTGGGGTAACTTGAATATGTCAACTTTTTTTGTAAAGTAAAAGATTCTAAATGATAGTAATATAAAATTATTTTTAAGTATCCTTATGTTATTTAACAGTAGATCAAATATAAAATATTCATAAGATTTTAATTTTATTTTTGATTAGGAAAACAATATTTGCATAATTCATATTTTATAAATTTAATTTTAGACTATTTTTCTCTTAAGTTTATTATCTGTGCCAAAGTTTGAAGACACTAGTCATATAATGCTTACCAAATAGTGGAATTATATAGAAGCACTTTTTAAAAACAAAATTTATTTACACAAAGCTCTTTTCCATTAGATTCCAAATAATCAGTGTGATTGATTGCAGAAAAAGATGATCATCTTAAAAGTAAAGAGTTTTGTTTAATTAAAAAAAATATGTATGGGTGCAGCTTTCCTCATGGCTCTCTGAGTAATCATTTGTTTCTCATTCACTTGATTTTTAAAAATCTATTTAATTTCACTGATATCCCAAACTCCTAGATCTTCACAAGGGCCAAGTGATGTAATTAAATCAACAGTAAAGGTCATGTGATTCACTTAAATGACAGATTAACAAGTGTTGTATATAGAAAAAGAATGTATGTGGAGAAATTGAGGAAATTGTTTTTTATCTTTGCTGCAGTCTTTTGATTATATAATACAAAGGTTTTAAAACTTCAAACGGCAATGTAAAAATACACTGGAATAAAATATTTGAAACTATTGAACTACAGTGGGTTTCAGGCTTTAAAAATAATACATACTTCAATAATACATACTTAAGAAGCATAAATGAGTCCCAATTAAATGCACACTGAATAATAATGATTCACAGCACAAGAATGAAATGCAAAGACAATGGCATTTGAAAAGAATAATAGAAGTTAGGTTAACTAAATGAATGGGAAAAAAAGTGATCATTTGGATCTGTTTTTAAATTCCCTAAGACTTTCTTCTTAAATTACATACTTAAGAAGCTCCTAATTCCTGATTTTAACTTACTTTGTAATGCACAAGAATAGTTTAAAGGTAGGAGGATAACAATATAGCTTCAGTTCAAAACATGCCTTGCTTTTCATCACATGTAGGGACTCTGTATTTAACAGCTTAGTTCAAAAGAAAGGGTTCCCTGTTAGTGTGAAGATCTTTCCTTGACAACTGTTCTTTTCTCCTCCACTAAAGATGAGAGACTATTTATAATTCGTCTAAAGGAGAATAAAAACAAGAGATGAAAAATAATTTCAAAATTTGGATTCACAGATGACCTTTTGTTCCTTCCTCTCGACCTCACTATGCAGACTCTCATTAGCATGAGCGCTAAACCAGGATCCAGGCTGTCTCTAACATGAGGTGCTAGGTCCTGGCAGCTCAAATGATAAGTTACTGCCGTGCAAGGCGGCTTCCTTTTCACAAGGTAGGACAGCTTTGGTGATCTTCACATTTTTCTGTTAAATTGGCGTCCCTATCCCTTTAGATGGCATACTAATTAATGACAGAAGAGCAATATTAAATCTGTGTGCATGCAGTGTACATGCTGAATTTAAATGACATTCAGGATGGTATTAAAATTAATTTTAAGGGAAACAATAAAAGCTAATCTACATGAGGTTGAAATTCATTTTTAAAAGTAGCATTAATTACAGAACATATGCAGTTATTAAACCTAAGTGTTAGCTCTTCTTTAGACAAAACAGCTGAATTAATATTTTGATGTCCTGCATCTAATATTTTTCTAATATTTGCAGCATTCTTTATCAAGGATTCTTTTATATAAGGATTGTTTTTCCCTTTTTAAAGAGTAGAAAACCTAATATTTCATCTACTTTAAATGTACTATTTGATATAAAATTCATTAAACATACTTGATAAAACAGTAACATCACTGGACTTAAGTTTAACCTGTGGCCCAACATTTAGCATCTCAATTAAATGGTCCCAACTCTCTCACTCTCTTCCTCTTTCCAGATGGGGCGTGTGTGTCTTAAAGAGGCAAGAAACGTCATGTTTTAACATTACTCATCATTTAAGTGTCTCCTCCTTTTTGTTTGGTTCTGAGATACTATTACTAAATATGCACGTGATTTCTTGGTATAACTTCACATACAATCTCAAATTGATTGTAGGATTATGTCTGCTGTTTTTGAGAAACGCCTTTCCCTGTGACATCATGCTATTCAGCACTGTCACATCCTGCCCCACTTATTGTCCGCAAGGACCTCCCGGGGATTCCTTGTCTTCTGTGGACTATTCTAACCCGTTTCCTGCAAACATCTGTACAGATGAAATGTCCGTGACCTCCCAGCTCCTTGAGCATCTCGTTCCAATGAGCTGCTCAACGCCTGCGGCCATTTTGAGACCTCTTCATTATACAAAATCACTAATTTCCACATTCTCCTCCCATTTTCCTGACGTTCCTTTTGTTTCACCATGGCCTACTCTCCACATGGGTGTCAGAGGTTCTTCTGAAGCACAGTTGCGATCTTTCCAGATCTTGCTCAAGATATTTTCATAGCTTCCTAGCACACCAATGGGTCCTTAGCAGGGGCCACACGCCATGCACTGTCTGGTACCCGGTTATTTCTTCAGGTCCCCCCCACACACACACGCCCCAGATGCACTGGCTTCCTTGCGTTCCTGTCTCCCACAGCACTCCTGTCTCCAGGCCCGAGCACTAGCTGATCCACGGCCTGAAATTCTCGTCTTGTTCTGTTGCTTCATTTGGTTTCTGCTCATCTCTCACGCCTCACAGCAGTCTCTAAATTAGCATGCCAGTGCTTTGTTGCTCCTTAATCCGTTTTACTTTCTTCTTAGCATGTCTTACTACATAACATGATATGCCTATATGTGTTTATTGTACTACTCGAAGGTATAATAAGTCTCCATGGGGGGCAGGGGTTTTGTTTGGTTCACTGGCCTACCTGTAGCACTGAACCTAGCTAGCCAGGATGAATAGAAAATGTGAATGCAAAAAAAAAAAAATTCAAAAGGGAAAAGGGAGAAAAATAATCTTGCTTCCTGAAAACACCTCTTCTTCTTCCAGCTCACTTGCACTGCTACTTCTCCTCTAAGGCCACTTGTCAGCCACATCCGAACGTTAATACACAAGTCTGCTATATGGATAGGCAGCTAGATTAATGGGCTTTCATTTCAGCACGGCTGCAAAGAGCACGGTCTCCGTGTACTCTGTATATGGCAAAACCAGATGTCGATGGGCTTTACAATCTGCCTTCTTCATGATTGTACCCACACAATTCACTGCTACTGTAGGCAATAAGAAAACAGAGCAACAGTCATTATTTGACATATTCAGGGGATAGAAGTGACAGAACTTAGTGAAAGATACACCATGGGAGATGGAGAGGTAAAAGACAATGGCATTCTAACACGTGACTAAATGTATGTGACATTCCCTAAAATATAAGTAACGAAGATGGTCAGGTGCGGTGTGTTCTCCCCAGTGAACGGGGAGACACAGAAACGTGAAGCTCTTTTCCGCTCTGGGTCTGGCCTCAGTGTACCTCCCAGAAGGTGATGTGGTTAAAACGCAGGCCTCCTGACCACAGCCTCTGGAGACCCTGGTCAGATCCATCCCGTTCAGCTGCTCCCGGCTGTTCATCCTCATGCATTGTGTGAGAAAATAAACGTGGTTGGTTTTTGGCTGCCAAGTTTGGGGATAATTTGTTGTGCAGCCAATAGATACCTAATATACAAGCTAACATGCTTCAAAATTGGCATGATATTTGGGCTTTTCTCCCATCTGTTAAACCAGGTTCCATTTTTCTGAAGGCTAATTTTCTCCAATCTCTCTCTCTCTCTCTCTCTCTCTCTCTATATATATATATATATATATATATATATATATATATATATATATATATATCTCCTTCTGCCAACACCCCGCCCCCCAAAGACAAATATATCTGGTAAGATAATTATGCTCCTAAATCAGTTCAAATTTTATAAATGATATATCTTTAAAAATGATTCGTCTATACAGGTGCTTCACAGATTTTTGCATAATCAAAGCGTTTTACCATAGTTTGATTCCACCACAGTTCAATTCAATAAGCGTTAACTGAGTGAAAAGTGGCTGGAACTGCTGAGAAAACAAGAAAAAGAAATATATACAATGTCTAGTCTCAAGGACGTAAGAGTTTAATTAGGTAGTTCTCACACCTTAGTTGGTAAACTTGATAAAAATGCAAATTCTCATGCATTCTGATTCAAAAAGGATCTCTGGGGACATAGACACCTATGTTTTTAAAAAGTTTCTGAAAGAATTTTGGTGCAAATGTACACTAGATAGCCCCTTGAAGAAAAAGTTCTATTTTAAGATGCACATAGCATAGTTATTTAGGAGTTCATTTTTTTTATTATTACCAGAAGAAGCACATGTAAAATATGTATCATTGGATTTGCTTAAAGACATATTACATTATCAAAAATGCAGTGGTAAGGCTGTAGATCTGCACAGAAAACAAAACAAACAAAACAGGAACAGCCTGGGCTCCGGTCCCAGCTGCTGCTCTGTCTCTCTCTCACCTTGAACCAATCAGCTTACTTCACTGGGCCTCCGCGTCTTCCCATGGAAAATAAGGGCAATGGATGAGACGTTTCCTTAAACTATTCTCAGTCTTTAAAATTAGACAAATTCAGAGAGCAAGTTGCTAGACACCACTGTACGATTTTTTGTCACACTTTCCTAAGATACAGTATTTCCTGTCCTGAATTTCTCTCCCTCAGTGTTCTGGTGAGTTAATCGGCATCATTCACATGACTGTTAAAAGCACTCAATGAGAGGAAATATGGAAAATTGCTTTTAAACTGTAAAAAGCCTTCATGGAGGGTCCCCAAATTTCTTCACTAGGTCTTTCTCTGCCTCTTCTCACTTACAGTCCCCAACTGCCCTACGCAGTTGGTAACATTGCAACCCCATCTTTACACATGAGGACATCTATAGTCACAAAAGTTACGTAACCAACCCAATGTCTCATAGCAACTTACAGTATAGCCTCTGAACTTGGATTCAAACTCAGGACCATCTCACGCCAAAGTCTGGGCAGAACCATAAGCCTGGAAAAGCTGACACACACTAGGTGATGGTAAGTAACACCACGATGGGGAGAGAATCACTCTTTCTCCTTCTACTCTGGCATTTTCTCAGATTCCCTGGTGATAACTTGATGTCCCTGCCAAGAACACCAAATTCCTGATTGCACCCCAGCCCTACTCTGCACTTCCAGCTGATGGAATTAGTAAGTGCCTTTGGCGATTCTTATCATCAAGGACTCTTGGTAAACATGGTTCTGTCCCTTGCTTTTCTATTTATTGTGTTTAAACGAGAGAGAGGGTTTTCATCCTGCGTTTTGGGTTTGACCGAATCCTCTAACGAAAAGCTCTGGCCCGGGGTTGAGCATATGCCAACAGCACAGTCTGCTTTTTCACACTGAAGTTTCCCAGTGGTCTGCTTGGTGTCCAGCTGCGGGAAAAACAGCTCAGTCTCACCCCCAACGGTCCCCAGATAAATCGCTAACCCACCACATTTGTTGTTTTTGAATTCCCTCATTGTCTATAGGAAGTCTCTGGCTAGCTGCACTGGAAAGTCTGGAAACAGGTCAGCTAGAGGAGTTCCAAGATTCTTTTCTGTAGCAGTCAGCCAGCTTCTCTGCGCCTGGCTGGACTCCAGGTATTATAACAGAAGGGGTGCAGCTCCAAACACACACCAACATCCTAGAGATTTCTGACAACACGGAGGTTTTTATCCACTTTCCTCCCAGGTCCTGAGTCATTACCAATTTCCCATCCCCATCAATTTAAATGTGCCTTTCAAAATAATGGACAGTAAGATACAGAGGATGCTCAAAGACATCTAAATCTCATAAAGTAATGATGAAAATACAGAAAACAATTGAAGTAATAATTCATACCTATTACGTCTTTTCTGTCCCTAACATTAGATAAACTCCATGTGGCTAGGATTTTTTTTTTCTTATAAAGTTTTCCCAAACAGTGCCTGGCACATGTATTATTGAGCATTTAGTGAATAGTGAATAAAGGAAAGAAATAAAGTTTAACACATTTCGGCAGATATCAATATGACTGTTGGAATATATCCTCAGTCTTTGATTGTTCCAGACAGAGAGGGGTTGTAGTAGTAGATAACTTGAGAGAAAGAATAATACTTTTCTCTCCGGCATTAAAAAGGACATTGAATTCCTGGAGCAGAGTTGGGCTAACAGAAAATCAGGAAATTAATTTTCAGTGTGTCCTGCTTCTAAATCAGAAGTGAAAACCTTGCCATTTATATTTGAATCCGTTCCACAGACGTATTTTATTTAGACTTTATAGTGTTTTAAAAAAAAATAAGCCCTTTAAAAAAAGTCAGGTTATTTCTTACACACACACACACAGAGAGAGAGAGAGAGAGAGAGAGAGAGAGAGAGAGAGAGAGAAATCCAGATTTCTGGCTTTCCTTGAAAAATCAGGCTACCTGGCTACATGGGGCCCTAAATCCCACAGGCCAACAACCAACTGGCTGACTTTCCCCATGTACGGTACCTAGTGAGGCAGAGTGGTACCACGGTTAGTGGGCCATTTGTTTGGAGGTTACAACAGAAAGCGTTTTGCACATCATGCACGCGTGACACGTGCCAGCTATTATCATTAGCATTAGGACATTCATACCATCATCAACATGATAATTATCTACCAACTCTGCATAGATCTGCGACTGAGGACCCCGGAAATGAGTATTGTAGCACCTTTCTCCCTCCTTTGCCAACAGAACCCTCTGCAACAAAGCGAGTGCTTTATATCTGTGCTTTTCAATACAATAGCTGTCAATCAGAAGCGGCTATTGAACACTGGAAATGGAGACGGTGCAGTTAGGGAACTGAATTTTAAGTGTATTGAACTTTAATGAATTTCAATTTAACCAGCCTGTGTGGCCGTGGCCCCGTGCTGGACAGCACAGCTCAGTAACTTCACTCAAGCACACCTTCTCCCCCGCTCTCCCCATATCAAGCTCACTTTCTGGCTCTGAAACTAATTTTTGTTCTGTTGAGAGTAGCTGGCAATATGTGAAAAAGGTTATCTCTCCAAGGGTAATCTGCCAATTTTGTATGATCAAGATGACATTTAAAAATATGAGTCCCTTGCATTGTCTTCCCCACCCTATCCCCACAATCTAGGGCAGCGCCTCAAATCTCACACTGTGTGTTTTTAACAAGCACTTCTAGGTGATCCTTACAATCAGGTAAATTTAATAAATTCTACCAAAGGAATGATGTTCAAAGAGGGAAAGAAAGAGGAGTCAGCATGTATTGTACAATGCTGGGCATTTCTGAACATATGCAAGCCCCCACCGTACCTTCCACTCTCCTGTCCCCAGTCAGCTGACACACCTCAAGCACCTATTGTCACATCCACTGCTTCTTATATGCCTCTCAGCAGGAGCTCGGCCCTCCGGTGTGTCATTCAGAGTCAACACGTTTTAGGTGTGAACCAGTTCTGTTCTCTTATGATGACCGATACCCTAACTCACAGACATCAGCCCCCGTAGCAATGTCTGCACCACCGGACCCTGAATTGCTCTCTCTCACTGTGTGAGTCATGGCGGAACTCTGGCCCTGCTGTGCAATCATCTTTGCGCTCCTGAGACTATGAATATGGAGTCTGAAAAGGATCATTTATTTGCGCCTGATGGTAGAGTCAGGTGATACAAACTGGTGGTGAGGCTTTGCCATGCTTAGTCACAGCTCCATGACAGGTTCTGTAAAGCCGATCCTCAGAAAAAGAGAACAAGGAAGCAAAGGCCAGAAGCAGAGAGGAGTCTCATGGGCGAGGGTGGGTAGAGGAAGGACTCTAACCTCCGAGGGCTTTCCAGGGCGAACATCTACTGAGGAAAGTGCTGCGGGGTGGACCTTACTAGGTGACAGCACTGAGGGGAAGCTACAGACAGACATACACAAACCCAGTCTGTCACATCTGCTCCACAGCTAAACTCTCACTGCTTTCTGGGGAATTCATCAAGAGCTGCAAGTTGGTCCCTCGAGGACCCAGGACAAACTCGTCTGCCACCTTCCACTTCATCAATTTACTCCAAAAACCTGCCGTACAAGTTCAGTTGTTCCCAGCTTGACTTAATTTTTCTCTCCTCTCTGTCTTACAAATCCTATTTACCTCACTGTCTCATGTGCGAATGAACAATTAGCATGTAAAATAATGAAATGGGCTGCAAAAGAGCTCCCTGCCCATCTCTGGGATATTCCACAGCACCGGTGAGTAGCCTGTCCCCGCGCTCCTGACAGCCTGAGCATGTTCCTGTCACAGCGGCCAAACGGCCAACGGTTCCTCAGAGACATACGCCCAGGTGTGCAAGGAAGAAGAATGAGAATCCTTGTCTTAGAACAGCGACTGTCAACTGTGCTGTGCGCCTGACAAGGCTTTAAAAGGTGCAGACCCCTGGGCCACACACCCGGGGGTCTCCATCCATACTATCGGGCTGGGACAGATTTGACAAACTGGCCTTTTTAATGGGATTTCTGAAGCTGGTGGTCCAAGAATTTTAATTTGAAAAAAACACTGTCCTAGAGGAAATAAATTCAGATAATAATAAAGGTAGTTGGGGTGCACACGTGTGCGTGTGCGTGTTTGTGTGTGTGTGTGTGGGATGACACATGATTTTTTTTAAACATCGCAAGGCATTTCTGATAACCCCAAGGTTACTTCTTCCCCTTATTGTTTTGTAGTAATTGATTTCCTGCCAGTTATGCCTGGTAGCCTAGGCCAGGCTTTTAGATGAGGGGGAATAGCTGGGTTTCGGGGTGTCTTCGGTCAAGCAAAGAGACATGCACACATGCTCAACAACAGAAGGCCAAGTGTGAGCAAATGAGGCGAGGGCTGGCTCTGGAACAAGCTGCAAAGAGGTGACTGAAAGCCCAGGAGATAATTCAGGACTTGATTTAAACAATTACCAACAATTTGCACATAATCAACTTTCAGAACCAGTGGGCTGTGACAGGGTTTCTCAAACTCAGCAGTATTGCCATCCTGGGCTGGATAATGCTTTGGTTTGGGGTAGGCGTGGGCCGTCCTGTGCGTTGTAGAATGATTAGTGGCATCCCTGGTCTCTACCCACGACATGCCAGCAGCTCCTCCATCCCCTAGATGTGACGATCAGAAATTTTTCCAGACACTGCCAACTGTCCCCGCGGGAGAAAACGGCCCCAGGGTTGAGAACCGGTGGTATAAGATGCGGGGGTGGGGGGGTGCAGGAGGCAGGGCCCCGTCTTGTGCTCCCTTTGTCAGTTCCATTTTGTCTAAAACTTTCTTTCACGGTAAAAGCAAAACTATATAAGCAGATGTGGTAGCAATAAAGCTTCCCATTTATGAAGACAAGGTTTTAGTGCACTTCTGGGGAAGCTTCTTTCCTCAGAATTTGGCTGTGGTATTTTAAAATTTTTATAAATCCAGTTACTGTCAAACAGGCTCGTGTACAGCTGGATAAACAAACTCAAGGAAGATTCAGCCACATCTTCATTAGCACCTCGGCAGGCAAAGTCCCTGTCATCTTGAGATGTGGTGTGTTCCAAACAATTGCAGAAAGAGTACTTCCAGATTCTACTGTCTGCTTTAAAACTCCGTCCTTTGTCTCTATTATTGGCGTGGCCTATTGCTGCTGCCCGTTGTGCAATAAAATTGGCAGCTTAAGTTTCGCGTTTGTTTCCGTACAATCACAGCTGCTGCCTCCCCTCACTCTGGGGCAAACGCTAGTTCTAACGGTGCTCACGGATCTCTGTACTATACGTCTCACCTTGGTAATGGTTCATGGAATCTGCTGCTGAGCACCCACAGCCAAAACCACACCAAGGAAGGGCTTCGCTAAGGGAGGCATTACAGTCACCCCCAGATGCAAACACCAGCCCACTGCACAAGCCCACACACTGGACACCTGTGCACGGTCAGGTGCTGAACGCACAGCGATTGGCTGTTGGGGGGTCTTTGCCTCAATTATTAAGAGTCTGCCAGAGTGACAGATCATGGACAGGTTTCAGTAGAGGGACTTTATGTATTATAGTATCTTGGCTTCTTTTATTCCTTGCACTTTATCTCTCCATAAGGCAATGTAGTATTTACCTTATGTTCTAAGGCTCAGAACTTGAAACGATCTATCTTAAGACATAAAACTCTTGCAGAAATCCTCCTTAAAATGCTGGCTGACTTTCCAGTCTGGTGTCCCTTGAATTAAGTCACCCCAAGACATAGCTCCCGCCACCGACTGTGCGGTAACAAGCACCTCGGCATGGTTGGGAGTAAGTGACCCTCTGATTCAGCTCTTTAGATCACTACGCTTTTTTCCTCTTGGGCCACAAAATAGGTGACAATTCCTGTTAGCATTCAGCACACACTCAACATGAAGTGCCAGGTTCTGGGCTAGTTGTTGAAGAATTAAGAAAAAAATAAAAGAAAAGGAAGGAAGGAAGGAAGGAAGGAAGGAAGGAAGGAAGGAGGAAGGAAGGAAGGGAAGGAGGGAGGAAGGAAAGAGGAAGGAAAGAGGAAGGGAGGAAGGAAGTCAGGCTCCTGCCTTGGGACTCTTATCTAGAAAGCATCATCTCTGTTGTCAGTAGCATGGCTGGTGGTTTGGTTGAAAGATGTTCAAATAAAGAAAACAGATTTCCATAAGTGCTTTGAAATCACAAGTAAAATCTCATATAGATTTAAGATCTTTTTATATAGCGGGAAATCCCCAGAGCGATAGGCTGTACTGTTCCTTCGCTTATATTAAAATAAGATACTGCTCCAGGATTCTGAATTCAGCAGCTGTTGGTATATGTGTCTCTTGCCGCACTCATAAAGGTTTTTAATGTACAATAACATGACATAGAGCTCATCCCTTCCATGGTGGGATGCATTATTTATATCTAACTAACTTTGCACCATCTTCAAGTGTGGAAGGAGCCATAATTGGAGCAATCCTTTTTTTAGTTCACAGGAAACAAGGCTCTTCATTTTTCACAGTGCCGTTTACCTTCCACCCTTTCTGACAATAATTAGAATTGTTCAGCTGTGGCTCCTGTTTTATTTCAATGCACTCACAACAGGCAGACAGTGCTATTCAAAGTGCATGAGCCTGAAAGCTTACCTGAAAACGTTGAGAGGTGAGCTGTATCCCACAGCTTCGGGGCAGAGGCATGGGGCTTAACCACAAGCCACGATGTCTGTACCTGCATTTGTTCATCTGTAAAGTGAACATGATCACATTGATGTTAATACATTTGGGGGAAAAAAAAGGATTGCATGGAAGTGAAAATATTTGCCTAGCAGATGTCCGTGCTCACAATAATCTTCTTGATTCACCTTCCTCGGCGGCACGAGGCACTTAGGATCTACAGAATAACAGTCCCACCCACACATGTTCCTCTGAGTAACAGGTCTGCCTGTTTAGTCACTCTGTTTACTCATGTTAATTCCTAGGCATTTTTCAAAGCTCCTCCTTGCAGAAAATTATAGGAATCTCTGCAGTTAGGCCCCTCTTTCCCTTAACTCGACTCTCTCCCACAAACAAGGCTGGAAGCCATGGGCCATCTTCCTCCATCGTGGCCCCCGGAGGGGGACAATCTAGACATGTGCAGGAAGTTCTGTCTGTGGAGTTCAGAGGAGGACCCTTGTTTCAGGGGTAACCTCGTTTCAGGGGGAACCTCGTTTCAAACACAGATACAGCACTTACAAAGGGCTTGTGGTGTGAGGGAGCTTTGAATAGAGCCCAGGTGTGAGCCAGGTGAAATGGTGAGCATAAAACAAATGAGCTAAGGACGGAATATAGATACAAATCAGAGTGCTGGAGTAATTCATGTGGCCAGGGACACCTAGGAGGTATTTACAGCAGAATTTAAGCATCTGAGCTAAGAGTAGGAGAATTAAGAGAATTTCAAGAGTCAGAACAATTTCAAATTGTAAGTGGGGGTGGCTGGGCAAAAGGTGCTCTATGCAGTAAAGAATGGGATAAGCACAGTTACGGAAGTGCCAAAGTAAAAGAAAACCTGGCCTTTTGGATGGGGGTAGGGTTCCCAAGGGGACAACATATAGGAGTGAGGAGGAGGTAGAGGCCACTTTTCACCTCCAAGGTACATTATTTTAAATTAATTCTCTTAGCAATGGTCTATGGCTTGGTTTTACCAGGAAGCGATCTAAGCAAGCCACTCATTTTTACCATTAAATGGGTATTTTTACCATACCCCACCATGCCTCCATTTTACCAAAATGCAATGGCGTCGGAAACTGGAGGCATCACCAATCTCCAGCTGGGGGTGGACTTGTTCATTTACAACGCTTCATATGTCACTGTGTTCCTATTATTTGTGATAGTTGAGGTTAGACCTCCACCTCATGCAGAAGTATGATCTCAGATATCTGTGGGTTCAATAGGTTGAGGACGACAGCATTCCCAGCTGCTCCAGGGTGCCCAAAGCCTGGGGTGGCAGCATGTGTCACAGTAGCTGCCACACTGTGCTCTCCTGCCGTGGGTCTTCCCTGAACTCCACTTTCCTTTTTTTAAAAATTAATTCATTTATTTTTTAAATAAGAACGAGGTGCTTTCCACGGTTTGCCCCAAACCGTCCCATATTTATACCGCCGGAGAAAGTATTTCAATCAATAAAGCTCCTAAGTCTTTTTTCGTTTTCTCCTGACCTTTAGCATCCGTGCTCCCGAATGCATTCTCCTATTCCTCTGGTTTACTGACTTTGCTTTTCTAAATGACAGGAACCTCCGCCAGACTGCCTCTCATCCTGCCCTCCTCCGCCCCCCATCTTCCTGAAGGGGGATTCCCGGCTTCCCACGGCCTCATCCCGCCTGCTCCGGCTTTCCCCGTTTGTGATCAAGCCCAGGACCCTCTGCGTCTCCCTCCCATACCCATCCCCGCCACGGCGGTCCTCCCCCCATAACCAAAAAGTAAAGAGCAGGACTCGGGGCCGGTGGGCGAGGTCTTCAGACACTCACACTCCCAGAGGTCCCCCTCCTGGGGGTCTGCTCGTCCGGGAGCGCGCGACCGCCGCGGCAGCCGGGAACAAGCGCGCCCGACACCCTTCTCGTTAGGATCCGGGGGCGCTCGGCTCCGCTTGGCCCCGCCCCCTTCTGGTTCCCGCCCCGCCCCCC
>NW_017732182.1:209987-254014 GCF_001890085.2 Hipposideros armiger | reverse complement strand
GCTTGGGGACGCCGGCGCTCCGCTGGACACGGCGTCCCTGACAGCGCCTGCCGCGCGCGGATCTGCCTCCCGTGGCCCGGGAACGGCTGGCGCTCCCCGAGGGCGGGCGTGTCCGCGCGGCGCGGGGCGGGGGCCGAGCGCGGGGCCGCAGCCTGTTGGAGCTTGGGGGGGCGCCGGGCTGGGGGCGCGGATCACCCCGCGGGGGGCCCGCCGGCCCGGCCTCCTGTGCAGAGCAGTTTTCTCCAACTCTCCACCTCCGCATCATTGGGGCCCACCGCTGCCAGGAGACCCTGTCCGGATCTGCCCAAGGTAAGTGCACTTGGCCATTGAGGGGTCTCTTGTCCCCAGACCACAGCCCGAGTTCGGGGGTGGGGAGTGGAGCCCGGGGGCGGCATGCTCGTAGGAAGCGCATTGGAAAAATGCAACAGGCGGGGCGGATCAGGAAACTCCTAGTGTTACTGTTTCCCATAGAGAGGAGACTTGTCCAGGACTGAAACTTGGGTAGGTTCTTCCAATCCTCAGACCGGCAGGGGCGAAGCGGCTCCTTCAGTCTGGGTCTGAGCTCCCTCTGGTGGCTTCTCGTCAGGATGGCGAGGGTGGCTACAGGTGACAGAGGAGAGCCGGACGGCCTTTCTTTGCTCCCACACACAGTCGTGATTTCTCCTTTGACAGAAGTGATTGGTCTTAGCTGCCCCCCTGCAAAGATCCCCTGAAAGCTAAACCCTCAACAGGAATTAGAAAAGGTCCTTTCAACTTCTGCTTTTTGTCCCTGAGCCTTTTGTGACCCAGAAGAACAAGAACGATAGCAGGACTCATCTCTGTGTTAAGGGTATTTGAATAAAAACATTTTCAATGACTAAAGCAAGCCACAGTTAAAAATAAATAATGTCGGGAAAGTTAGAGCTTGTGGCTGCTTGTCATCGGCCACTGTTCACTGTTATCCTAGTGTGTGCACATTTAAAAGTATGAAGAAAAAAAATCACTTGAGCTAACTTAGATTATACTTAACAGATTTCATTGTGATTCTGAAATTTCGTCAAGTAGAACATTTAAATCATTGGTTTATATCCACTCCCAGCATACCTGTAGCCTCAGAGAATTTCTTTCTTTTTTTTTTTCCCTCCCACCAGAAAGGAGTGTCGTGAAAAAGGAACAGAAAAGAGACGTCATTGTTGGTGAAAGGGGAGTTTTCTCTCCCAGTTGGTGGTTACTTCGTGACTGGAAGAGAAGTACCTAGGTGGCTGAAGAGATTCGATTTTTCTAGTTGTTCAGATGAAGCTGATAAAAGAAGAGACGTGGAAATGCTTTCTTTCGGTCCTAATAGGCTGATGAGTAAGAAGGCCTGAAAGAGACAGATTCGGAATAAGGGCAGGGATTTTGAGTGTTTTAAAACCAAGGAGGACTGTGAACACTTGTTGAGGATGTTTTTCTCCCAGAATGGAAGAAGAAAGAATTCTGAAAGCAAGAAGTATAAAAAGTTGAGAGCAATAACAACCGAGCCCATCCCAAGACTTTTAGTATTCCTCACCTTCTCTGGGCAAACACACACAAGGGCATCGTACATGCATGGTGATCACGGTGCAGGTCATGGTTTCCTGTGCTGGGAATGACTTCTTAATTTGGATTTTGGAGCGCTTTTTCTTCTTCGGACAATGTGTGTTTTGACTCTTCATGGTAGATAGATTTATGCAAAGGAAGTAAATCCTGAATTCATAGTATATTTGACTCTCTACCACTGTTTGCTGTGTGATAGGGAAAAGCTAGAGCTTTTAACATTCCTTGAAGTTTTATTGGAAGCAAAACTGTGTCGGGGACACAGATAAACAGTGTAAGTTTTCTCTTTTTGGCAACTGTACTTGCTTTGACTGAGCCGAATGTCAGCTGGATTTCACAGCATAAGCGATTTATAGTCTTTGTTTTATCAAGGCCTTAAATGTATGTTTTATACGAAGCAGCTGGGAAACACATTGAGCACGCTGTTTGACATGAATGCCTAAGGAAAGGAACTCCCCGATGGATCATGGCGTTAATGTTTACAGGACATTTCTTATTTTTAGCATTAGTGATGTTTGCTTTCTCGACTTTTGAGGAATCTGTAAGCAATTACTCTGACTGGGCAGTTTTCACAGATGATCTAGATCAGTTTAAGACGCAGAAGGTGCAAGATTTCAGACCCAGCCAAAAGCTGAAGACAAGTATGCTTCATCCAAGTTTATATTTTGATGCCGGAGAAATCCCAGCAATGAGACAAAAGTCTCGCACAAGCCATTTGCATCTTTTTAGAGCTATCAGAAGTGCAGTGACAGTGATGCTGTCCAACCCGACGTACTACCTACCTCCACCCAGGCATGCTGATTTTGCTGCCAAGTGGAATGAAATCTACGGTAACAACCTGCCTCCGTTAGCACTGTACTGTTTGTTATGCCCAGACGACAAAGTGGCCTTTGACTTCGCCTTGGAATATATGGACAGGATGGTTGGCTACAAAGACTGGCTCGTTGAGAACGCTCCAGGGGATGAGGTTCCAGTAGGGCATTCCCTAACAGGCTTTGCCACTGCCTTTGACTTTTTATATAACTTCTTAGACGATCATCGAAGACAAAAATACCTGGAAAAAATCTGGGTGATTACTGAGGAAATGTATGAGTATTCCAAGGTCCGCTCATGGGGCAAACAGCTTCTCCATAATCACCAAGCTACTAATATGATAGCGTTATTCACCGGGGCCTTGGTGACCGGGGCAGATAAAGGAGCTGAAGTGAATTTATGGAAACAGGTCGTAGTGGATGTGATGGAAAAGACGATGTTTCTGCTGAACCACATCGTCGATGGCTCTTTGGATGAAGGTGTGGCCTATGGAAGCTACACCGCGAAATCAGTCACGCAGTATGTTTTTCTGGCCCAGCGCCATTTTAACATCAACAACTTGGATAATAACTGGTTAAAAATGCACTTTTGGTTCTATTATGCTACCCTTTTACCAGGCTTCCAAAGAACTGTGGGCATAGCAGATTCCAATTATAATTGGTTTTATGGTCCAGAGAGCCAGTTGGTGTTTTTGGATAAGTTCATCTTAAAGAACGGGGCGGGAAATTGGTTGGCTCAGCAAATTAGAAGGCACCGACCTAAAGATGGCCCGATGGTCCCCTCCACGGCCCAGAGGTGGAGTACTCTGCACACTGAATTCATCTGGTACGATCCCCAGCTCACTCCACAGCCGCCTTCTGAGTACGGTATTGCAAAAATGCACACGTTCCCCAACTGGGGTGTTGTCACCTACGGGGCTGGGTTGCCAAACACACAGACCAACACCTTTGTGTCTTTCAAGTCTGGGAAGCTGGGGGGCCGAGCCGTGTATGACATCGTCCACTTCCAGCCGTACTCCTGGATTGATGGGTGGAGAAGCTTTAACCCAGGACACGAGCATCCAGACCAGAACTCATTTACTTTTGCCCCCAACGGACAAGTGTTTGTGTCCGAAGCTCTCTATGGACCCAAGCTGAGCCACCTGAACAACGTGCTGGTGTTCGCCCCATCGCCCACAAGCCAGTGTAATAAGCCCTGGGAAGGTCAGCTGGGAGAGTGTGCACAGTGGCTCAAGTGGACCAGTGAGGAGGTTGGGGACGCCGCAGGGGAAATCATCACTGCCTCTCAACACGGGGACATGATATTTGTGAGCGGGGAGGCCGTCTCCGCTTACTCTTCAGCCATGAAGCTGAAGAGCGTGTACCGCGCGCTGCTTCTCTTAAACTCTCAGACTTTGCTGGTGGTTGATCACATTGAGAGGCAAGACGATTCCCCAATAAAGTCTGTCAGTGCCTTCTTTCATAATCTGGATATTGACTTTAAGTACATCCCCTACAGGTTTATGAACAGGTATAATGGCGCCATGATGGACGTGTGGGATGCACACTACAAAATGTTTTGGTTTGATCATCGTGGCAGCAGCCCCGCGGCTAGCATACAGGAAGCAGAGCAAGCCGCTGAATTTAAAAAGCGGTGGACTCAATTTGTGAACGTTACCTTTCAGATGGAGTCCACGCTCACAAGAATCGCGTATGTCTTTTATGGGCCCTATGTCAATGTTTCCAGCTGCAGATTTACCGACAATTCCAACTCTGGACTTCAGATTTCGCTCAATGTCAATAATACTGAACACGTGGTTTCCATCGTCACTGACTATCACAACCTGAACACAAGGTTCAACTACCTGGGATTTGGTGGCTTTGCCCATGTGGCTGGTCAGGGCCAAATAACCCAATTTGGTTTGGGCACTCAAGCAATAGCACAGCCCGTAAGACATGACAGAGTCATTTTTCCCTTCGGATTTAAATTTAATATAGCGATTGGCTTGATTTTGTGCATTAGCTTGGTGATTTTAACTTTTCAGTGGCGGTTTTACCTGTCTTTTAGAAAGCTGATGCGATGGATCCTCATTCTTGTTATTGCCTTGTGGTTTATTGAGCTGCTGGATGTATGGAGCACTTGTACTCAGCCCATCTGTGCAAAATGGGCAAGGACGGAGGCCGAGCCCAGCACCGAGTCTTCATCTCCCCAAGGGCACCGCATCGACCTCCCCAATGTTGTCATTACCTCACTTCCTGGTTCAGGAGCTGAAATTCTCAAACAACTTTTTTTCAACAGTAGCGATTTCCTCTACATCAGGGTTCCCACAGCCTACATGGATCTCCCTGAAACTGAACTTGAGATCGACTCGTTTGTAGACGCTTGCGAATGGAAGGCACCGGATATCCGCAGTGTGCACTTCCGTTTGCTGCGAGGCTGGTTACAGTCCTTAGTCCATGACACTAAACTGCATTTGCAGAACATCCATCTGCATGAACCCAGTCGGGGCAAACTGGCCCAATATTTTACAGTGAATAAGGACAAAAAAAGGAAACTGAAAAGGAGAGAGTCTTTGCCAGAAAAAAGAAGTAGAATGAAAGGCGCCTTTGATAGAGATGCTGAATATATCAGGGCTTTGAGGAGACACCTGGTTTACTACCCGAGCGCCCGGCCTGTGCTCAGCTTAAGCAGCGGGAGCTGGACCTTAAAGCTTCATTTTTTTCAGGAAGTCTTGGGAGCCTCGCTGAGGGCAATGTACATCGTCAGGGACCCTCGGGCATGGATTTATTCAATGCTGTACAGCAGTAAACCAAGCCTGTACTCTCTGAAGAATGTACCAGGGCACTTAGCCAAACTGTTCAAAGTAGACGGAGGGAAAGGCAGATGTAGCTTGAATGCGGGCTACGCTCCAGAATATGAATCGTTAAGGAAAGAATTATCCAAATCCAAGTCAGACGCGGTCTCGCTGTTGTCTCATTTGTGGCTGGCAAACACAGCAGCAGCCCTGAGAGTAAATGCGGAGTTGCTGCCTACCAGCTACCACCTGATCAAGTTTGAAGACATTGTGCATTTTCCTCAGAAAACCACTGAAAGGATTTTTGCCTTTCTTGGAATTCCTTTGTCTCCGGCTAGTTTAAACCAAATATTGTTTGCCACCTCCACGAACCTTTTCTATCTTCCCTACGAAGGGGAGATATCACCAAGTAATACTAATGTTTGGAAACAGAACTTGCCTAGAGATGAAATTCACCTGATTGAAAACATCTGCTGGACACTGATGGACCGTCTAGGATATCCAAAGTTTAGAGACTAAATGCTGCAGGTCAGCAGAGATTTGCACTAAATGCTTCCCAACCCAGTTGGTGGCCATGAATTAGAAGAGTGTGTTTATTCTCGTACTCTGTGTGCGTGTGTGTGTGCGTGTGTGTGTGTGTGTGTGTGTGTGTTACTTGCTCAGAGAGATTATTTTAAAAATAGGCACCATAGTTGGCCTAGCAGGATTAATTTTTATGGCACCACTTTTCCTTACCTTTGTTTCTGAATTTTTTTTTCTGCTAATATGTTCCCTCTACAGAGGTGTAGATGAAGTTATATTGTGGTCAGGGGAACTAGGGAGGTTTGAAAGGTGTTTGTCTCACTCCAGCTTTCATCTGCAACTTTGCTGATCTCTCTTGGAACCTCAAACACTGCTAAAGTCCTTGCCATTGTTGCTTCGCCCAAGCACCTCTTGCTTTCAAGATGGACTACAAAAGTTCCTTTTCAAAAAGTTCTAATACGTTTACCCTGCACCAAAAAAACCCCACAAAAAACAAACAAAAAAACCCTTCACCGTGTATAGTGTTCAGTGATATCACTGGGGAAATAGTGAAAGCTCCTATCAGAACTCAGAACTATAGGATTCCTTCTGGAAAATACACTTGAGAATACAGACGGGATTTTTTTTTTTCTTGCAAGTGACCTGAAAACCCTCCTTAACGTTTTCCGCTTTGAAGGAATAAGAAAATAGTCTTTAAATAATCTGTGTCCCGAGGGCTGGTGGAGACATTTTCAACCTGCTTGTCTGTTTAAAACTCTCCCTGCTCTTTTTTGCCTCGAACCTACAGCTGCTCACCCTCACACCACTCCCACTCTCCTTTCTTTCACTGCCACGCAAAACAATCCGTAGTTAGTAATTGCTGAACTCCCAATATTTGTGGGGATTTTTTCCCCCTCCGATGATGCAGTTTGCATGAAAGCCTGGCACAGACTCAGAATCCAATTTCTTTTTGTGGAACTATCACTGTATGACTCAAAGGAAGCGCTGCCCCTTCTGCCAGTGTTTTTTTAGACTGGAATCGGAATTGGAAAACTGCCTGACTTATCTTGCCTCCCTTTGAATGAGACTGCCACAGACTGCCAGTGTCTGCAAAAGTTGAACGCAAATGGGAGATGATGTCAGAGGCATCTGTTTCCTTTGCCATCTGCATCTTATTATACATGTAGTCGTCATAAAATGTGGCTCATTTTCTTTTGGTCGGCTCTGAAATCAAAATGCTACCCCATTAGAAGCCAGTGGAGTAATTACAGTGTATTGGATGAAAACCATTAGGCAGTGTCGAGACTTGATGAAAATCTCTGTACAGATTGCAGTCCTCCTGATGTTTCAAACTGTCGTTCCCCCAAGCTCTCTAACACTTGGGAGTCTGTCATTCTGACCTAGATAAAAGTGGTTCTTTCTCAGTAGTTTGTTATCGTGTCAAAAACGTGCCTGTAGAGTGATAAAGCTGTGGATATGTTACATTCCAGTTAAACCTAACTTGGCTGTCATTTTCCCCCCCATTCTGATGTGAATACAGACAGTTCCTCCTCCCCAATATCTGCTTCTTCACAGAGCTCTCACTGCTTTCTCTCTACAGTGTCAAAATGAATGCTAATCATATTAATATAGGTTGAGAGGGCAACTGAACACCTGAATCTACACTGTTAATTTTCAAGGAAGATGGTTCTTCCTATCTCAGGGTTATCAACAAGCGTGTACAATTGCTCCGTGGGTGATAACACTATTTCCATTATTGGTCAGAGGCTCCGTGTTTGCTTTCAATTCCCAGGATGTGTGATCTTGAATGAGATCCAATAAAAAGGCTTTGGGGTGGCAGAGTATTAGGTCTGACCAAGGTAAGAATTAGCCATGTGTGCAGGTAACCAAGAAGAAAGCAGGAGCTATACCACTGCTTCTCTTTTAAAATTGTACAGAAACATGCCCACAGGCCGATAAGAGCCAGGTTGAGTATGTGGAGGAATTGGGGGAGAGGTAGGGAAAATGACAAAGAAGTTCTGTGAATGAATATGGGAACATGTTATTATTGATAGCTAAAGAAGGGGACACGCTTAACGAAGTGACCTGCACAGGGTATCCTAACTTGCACCCCCCACATGGCAATATCGAATTTCCTCCATCTCTACTCCCCCACTGCCATCCCAAGGGAAAGTTTGCCAGAGGAGAAGACCTATTCACAGATTCCTCTGTGAGAGATGGTCTCCGTGGGTGAGAGATGGCATAGCCACCACACATGCATGCATATGTCATACTTGGGTCCCCCCCACTGTCCCCTCAACATCTAAGGTGACTGGCCCTCCTGTAACATCCAGGTACTATACTCTTAGGGTATTATCCTATGAAAAATTTGAAGAAACTCCACTGATCTTGAAAGTAAAGCAACGATGATCAGGATGTGACACTTTTAAAGGAAACGCTTATAAAACGTCCTGTCTGTAAAATCAATCCATTTCTTCATTAACTTCCCCAAACTTAGGCCCCATTGGGATAAAAGCTTCTATTAAAATAAGGGCATTTAAATCTTGAGACTTTGAAAGAATGTGTTCAGTTTGTGGACAAAAGTAACACAAGTAACTAGAGTGGTAGTAACCTGGTTTTCAAAGGTGAAATAATGCGGGTTACTCACTCAGGATGAAATAGGCCATATCCAGAGTTGGATTTACTGTAATGGAAATTTCAGGAAAGATAGGAAATGGGAGAATCTGTTCAGGAGAAGGAAGATCAATCTATAAATATGCTTTAATTTATAGAAACATGGAGAGGAACATGTTTTAAGGAGATGACACAAGAATACACACACGTTAATCCTGGAGCCCATGCATTAGACATTTGATTAGCTGGCTGTTTTGAAAGAGAAGCATTAGTAAATGTCTGGCAAGAATGGGATAATTATGTCAAATCCTCAAGGCATGGCAGACGATCCACCCTCAGCAAATATATATATAAAAAAAGAACCTGTCCACACACGAGTATGTTTTGAAATATCACCCCTCCTCTCTGCCACTTAGTTTTGATTGGCACCCCTTATCAGCGGAGGTTTTGATGCATCAAAATAGATCCTAGACATTCTTGATGCATAAAGTATATCACATCTGAGTAGATATGAACAACAGTTTTTAAATTGCCATGTTTGATTGGCTTGACTAACTGATAATTAGAAGAATATTCACTGATTATCTTAGGGAAAACTTAATAGAAGGCAGTATGTTTTAACACCACTTCTAGAGGAAAGGGGGCTTAATAGTCGAAGATAGATCCAGGAATTTAACCTGTGAGCTATTTACTGCTTATTTTAATGACCAAAGTATGTTTACTCTAAAAATAGCTGCTAAGGCCATTTTTTTTCAGTACTTGACTAGTATTTCCCTTCATGTTGGAAGAAAAATCCAAATAATATTTTAAGAACTAAATGAGTAATTTTTTTTGCACAAAAGATAGGAGCTTCAATAAATTCTAACGTTCTCTAACTTGTAAATACTTGAGCTATAATTTGTATGAGCTTATGATGTATTTAGTCCCAGCAACATGTTTAATTGATGCTGTTTCTAAAGATAGGTTCACCTAAGGCTTCCAAACAATGGAGGTTTTTGTTTTTTTTAACCCTTTCCAGTTATGCCACAAAGAAACCATCTACCGACAATCATAAACTAGTTTATTGGAACTATATGTATAACAAGACTCCTCTATTCATAAATCAATAAAAATCTAAAAGCAACTTGGCTATAGTTGGAGAATTTGTAATAGCCCTCTTTTTTAGGTCTTTGGGTGACTGCGTTAGGATTTTGTGTGGAGCCCAGAAGGCAGAAGATGGGGAATGTGGGGCAAAATGAATATTAACATGCAGTCCCCCAATTTCAGCCACTAAACTTCCACCTCTAGGGCTGGGTAAGGTTTGCCTCTGCCTTCCTATTTGAATTTCTAGTCCTGTTGCTGACATGCACTTGGTCCATTTCATTCTTCTACATACATCATCCCCTCTTACTAAATGGCAAGAGCATCCCGCACTATGTGCTGTGCTCTGTGCCTGCCCCCCCTGCCACTGGGAGGGAAGGTCTCCATTCAACCCTGATATCCCTAAAAAGAAGGTTCATGCAGGTTGCTTGAGATATTCCAAGTAGGTGATGCATGAGATTGGCGCAGTGAAGAATTTTTTTTTTTAAGAAAGAGCTATCACAAATTAGTCTCAATATATGCTACACACGAAACACAAGTTTTTGTGTATCTCATTACAATCCTCACAAGAACTCTGTATGGTAGTTATTTTACAGATCAATTTGAAACCCTTATTATCTCTACAGGAAATGTGCTTTTGTGAAAGAATTTTGAGCAGACTTACAATTCATCCACCAATTCACGTACTCCCCGTACTTTTGGGGTATGTTGAGGTGTTGATTAGCATGAAGGAAGAACACAAAAATTGGTTGACTAAGACCTTTCCCTGTGGAATTGGCGATCTCTCTAGAGATTGCAAAATTAGTAGGAATTGATCAAGAAGACTAAGGAGGGGTGTGGTAGCTTGTGATTACCACTGGACAAAAGGCACTGGAAAGCATTATCTGTTCTATAGTAGACATGGTTTATTTACTTATTTTTGAAGCGGTGGTTATGAGAAAAGGAAGAAGTTTACCAAGTTAGAGGGAGTTTTTGGTAAATTTAGGAAGAGATCGCTTATTTTTTTCTTAATTAGGTGTTGGCCCTATAGTTGTCATAGCACGTCCTATCAATTTCCTAAAGAGAAATGCAAATAGAACACAATCACTGACCCTTGCTATCTCCCCATCCCCACTCACTAAACTACCCCAGCACATTTCTAACAAAGACATTTGGTCTGTAATTGAATATCAAGGGGTGCCCTGAAGAGCACGTGGTCTGAGTGGTGTGCCTGCTGGTCATTGCTAATGATGACAGGAAGACGGAAACCCCTACTTCACCCGGGCTCCAGCTGGCCACTGGCACTGCCTCCTCTCCGTCCCTTCCACATGCGCATTACCAGGCACAGCTATGAGTACTGGGAATGCGATGGTGAGCAGAACACACAGGAGCCCCCTACCTCCAAGGAGCCAGCTGTCTAGCGGGGACTGCGAAGGGACAGGTTCTATGCTGCGTGTCATGGTCGTCCCAGCACAAAGGGCTGCCACCAAGTGGAATTGAATACTTTTGTCAAATCTGTGACAAATACTCAATTAGAATTCATTTTAGGAAAAAAAAAAGATCTGTTGTTCTCTTCCCAAACATGTAAAGGATACCAGAAGGAAGGGAAGGAAGGAGAGAGGGAGGGGAGGTGGGAAAGAGGGGAGGAAAGGAAAGAAGGGTGGACAGAAGGATGGAAAGCGGAACTGGGGATCTACAGCTGAACACAGGAAGTAAGGTGCACGGGACAATCATTCCTGTAACAACTGTGTTAATTATTGTGTGAACCACTCGATCATCTCTGAAATTCAGTGCATTTAAAACTTGGGAAAAAGGATAAATTATAATCTGAGCACATCTTCATAGTACATTGCAATTGCTTTCTATTTTCTTTAAACTATTCCTGTATTGCTCTGACTCTCTTGAGAAGAAATGTAATTTTTTTTCTTTCTTTCTTTTTTTTTTAGTGTATTAACACTGATGTTGAATTTCACGCAAGTATGTCAGGTTTTCAAATGTCCTAGATGTGTGGTGTTCTTCCATTGGTCTCCCTCTCTACAAACTTGCGATATGTACACTGTTCTTAATGATTTAAGGAGACAAACATTCATGCACATGTGACATCCATGATGCGCTCTCGCCGTTTCTCTTTTTGGAAGTCAGTTCAGCTTCCATCACTCAATTTCTCATTTTGTAAGTGAGCAATATGCAATCTTGAATCCCTGCATTAAAATCTGGCACCTTCTATGAGCGACGCATAAGACACTTCCTACCTTGTCCATTGCATAATGCAAATAATGGTCTAAACCCTGTCGTACTGCAATGAAAGATCACTGCCCAATTTTATTGGTATTTACTGTTTTAATTATGTTTTCATTTATCTCTGTGCCTTGTTCCAAAAGATTAATTTTGTTGTAGATACGTTTAAAGTTCCTGGACTTTTAAAATATGGCTATTTTACCTATATTGATCCATTTTAATTTGATTCCTTAATGTGATATATCACAAAACTTAAAAGGGGGATTTATTTATATGTATAAGAATACATAATACAACCAAGAAAGGATGAAATTGCTTTCATAAGATACCCATGAAAAGACAAATGCATATAAAGAAGCAGTTAATTAAAGTTAACTGCACACAAACAAAATAGGTTTTTACTCTTCATTTTCAGACACTAACCTGAGTGCCCCAACTAATTAAATGCTAACTAGAACACAGCACACTTGCAGTTGGCGTGTGTGCACCAATGAACTTGGGGTTATTTCTCCCTAGAGTTACCAAAATACACTGAAATATACACACACTCAGTTATTACTTTATCTTTTACCCACCATTATCTATAAAACTATCTAAAATATCCCACTGTTAAACACAAGCAGAGAGGTACATGCTGTGTACACACATAAAAACTTGGCAGAATTCTATCACTGTAAGAGGCATATGGTTTTCTGTGTAATCAACAGACTGCACTGGTGGGGGGCAGGGAGGGTTCACAAGCCTTGTTTGTACCTTTTCCCCATTTCCTTGCTTAATTTGAAAGAGGAGATTTTTATTAAAACGTTTTATTTACAACATTTTTATATACTATATGAGCTTAGGAATTAGAAAAAACGCAATGCAAATCCCTAGCTCAGTAGATAACTGACCATTTGTGAGGTCCTAGGCAAGTTTCTTCATTTTAAGTCCTCATTTTCCCATCTGTAAAACTCAAGAGTTGATGCAAGGATTAAATAAAGTCATGTGAAAATTAATAGAACAATATTGGTTTCTGCTTTGTGATCACCTATGATTTTCTAGTGTTAATGAAATATATATACATAGAGATGTTTCCTTTGATTCTGTTATTATATGTGATGCACCATTTTCCCAATGAAAAGATATTAAAAGCTTTCACATAATTGAAGCATATGTAGTTAAGATATGTAGGCCAGACAGACCTTCTAGTTTTTAATGTATTAATTGAGTTGCACAAACATGAACAATCAAAATTATACAATTAATATATTAATTTGGAGATACTTTTTTATGTTCATATTTCCAGAAAAAAATTATTCAAACATCTGCTTCAACTTCAATGTCTTCATCATTTCTAGAGCCACGTTGTGAGTTTTTTCAAAGCATATTGTTTTACTTCTGAGTTTTACTGATATATAGAACTTTTTGAATTGAAGTATGATGCTATTACTCAAAATTTTATTCTGTTACAAGTGCCATTTGAAAAACACTAAACATATCTTTATATTCATACCTTCATTTCGTAGATATATAATTGTGATGTCTACATTGTAACCATTGTATTTTCCCTATTTTAATTTTTCCACTTATTTATTATGGACTATGCATAAAAGCTGAGCTTGTCTAAGAGTATGTGTGAACATTACATTTTCTCTGCTGGCTGTGGTGGAGTAAGTGGAAACTGACCAGAGGTAGAATATGCAAATTACATATACAGAGGGTGCCAAAAAAATGTATACACATTTTAAGAAAGGAAAACTGCATTAAAATTGTAATAATATACACTGATGATAACAAAAGATGACTACAAGTCACGTCTGACTTCTGCAGTTACAAGAGGTGCTCAGAGTGGTTACCATCAGCGTCTAGACATTTCTGATGATGGTGAAATACTACTTGAGCAATGTTGACTAAAGTGTCCACTTGTATACAACTTTTTGGCACCCCCAATATATAACAATTGTTCACCTTAATGCCATACTTAACAGGATTATATCAACATAAAGTAATCTATATAGAAGAATTTTTTGTTGTTGATTTGCATGTCATTCTCACATATAATTTGGGTTGGGGTAAAAGCACCTTATCCTCTGGTTGGTGCTTTGTAAGTTGGGATGCTCTCTCTTTTCCACGGCTGTAGACTGGGACCCAGGAGCAAATTCCAGGGGCTCCAGCCAGAAAGTCATCCTTCCAGTGAAAAGTGCAAAAGAGCATGCACCTCTGCATTGGGACCAAGCACCATAAGCATATGATAGTGGGGTCCACCCCTTTGGTAGAGAGGAATTCCTTTTCTGTGGTTGGTTTTTCCTGGACACTGCTGTCTCTACCCTTGCTGTGGCTTACTGTATGCAAATCAGAAAACACTATTGGGTTGATCCTTGCATATGCCCGCTCTGCTGCCCCCCTTTTATCAAACTGTAGGTATTATGGACATGTGAAATATGTTACATTAATGTGTTGACACTGAAAAATGTGTTGATCCTATCTGGGAAGTGAGAATCCCTGCTCTATGATATTGATAAGTTTCTGTGACCAGAGGTGGGATTTAGTGTCAGAATTCATATACTCACACACTGTACAATATGGTGAAAAGCATAAAGGATATGACAGCTATTAATAAAATTAACATGAGTATACCTACCACCTACTCAGAGAAATGCCCAATTAAGAGTAGTAGTTCAGCCTTCCATGTGACCTTCCATTATCATTCGCTTCTGTTCGCATCCACAACCCCAGAGGTAATGTTTATCCTGGATTTTATGTTTACCATTCCCTAGCTTTTCTTCATAGCTCCAGCATACGTCTCTCTCCTTATCAACATATTGTCAATGTTTGCATGTTTTTAAACTTCATGTAAACAGTAACATACTGCATATATTCTTGTGCAAGTTGCTTTCCTTTGCCCAAGATTTTGTCTACTGCATGTTGATGCTTGAAGGTGAAGATGACTTATTCTCAACATGGTAGTGTTCCATTATATGTATATGCCATTACCTGAACATAACATACTTTGTTTATCTTCTATCCTCTTGATGGATTTGGGGAATATTTCTAATTTTTGAAAATTCTAACTTTATATAAAAAATTCTCATATCCAGGGCTGAAAGCACATCCTCAACTCTTCTAGATAATGCCAAATTATTATTTTTCCTGACTGTCTGTACTAATTGACACTCTAGCCATTATAGACAAGATTCTGTTGCTCCAGATTTTCTCTAGTACTTGCCATTTTTAGACTTCATATTTTACACACACACACAGAGTAGTCCTTATTTTTTTCCATCTGTGTGTCTTTTGTGACATGAAATACATGTTCATATCTTTTATACATTTCTTACTGAGTTCATTTTTTTCTTATCAATTCATTGAAGTTTGCTGTATATTAATAACACTAGTCCTTATTTGCTTATATGTATTGTGAATAAATGTTTGGCTTATATTTTCATGATATTTGTGCTATCACATTTGTTATATATTTTGATACACAGGTGTCCTTAATTTGAATGTAAGCAAATATGTCAGTATTTTCCTTTACTCTCTCTCTCTCTCTCTCTCTCTCTCTCTCTCTCTNTCTCTCTCTCTCTCTCTCTCTCTCTCTCTCTCTCTCTCTATATATATATATATATATATATATATATATATATATATATATATATATATGTTTTGGGGTTTTTTTTGTCTTATTAAAGAATCTTTCCCAAAGTCTTGGCACTAGAAACATTCTCCCCTATTTTCTTCTAAACATTTTCATTTTTTAAAATTTTTTATCAGTTGTCTGTTGTTGCATAACAAAATTACCACAAACTTAATGGCTTAAGACAGCACACATTTACTATCTCACAGGTCATGTGGGTTAGGACTCCCTGGCTTAACTGGGTCCTCTGTGCGGGGTCTGTCACGACACTGCACAGAATTGCTGGCCGGCACTGGGATCTCATCTGACACCTAGAGAAGTGTCTGCTTCCAAGCTCCAGGGGTGTTGGCAGGATTCAGTTCTTGGTGGGTTGTTGGACTGAAAGCCTCAGTTCTTTGCTGGTTATTGGCTGGAGACCACCCTCAGGCACTTGCCAGGTGCGCTTCTCCATAGGGAAGTTTACTTCATGAAAGCCAGGATGGGAGGGAATCGGTGAAGAAACTGCTAACGATGTCGAGTAACCATGGAAGGAACAGCCAGCCATCAGCTTGGGTTAGAAGCAAGTCACAGGTCCCAGCACACACCCAAGAGGAAGGGATTACGTGAACTCCAGGAGGTGTAAAGACTGGGGTCATTTTAGAGTCTTACCTACCACAGATTTTGTCTTTATATTTAAATATTTGATCTGCTTTACTTTAATTGTTGTGTTGATTCTGAGATGTGTTTGTTTGTTTGTTTTTCTGTATGAATAACCTGTTACCCTGGACTGAAAAGATGGAAAGCCCTTATCTTTCCCACTTCCTCCCCTGCTCTCTCTGCATGTCAGGTCCTTCTAGTCTGTGGGAGCCTATTTCTGAGATCCCTTCTTTATTCCACTGGCAAATTTGATTATGCCAATCACAATGCCACACTTCTGTAGTCTTTCTGTGAGCCTGGAAATCTGGCATGGCAAGCCTTTTTATTGTCTTTTTCCTCATTTTGTCTTAGATTTTCTTAAGCCTTTGTTCTTTCATATGCATTTTAGACTTAGTTTTCAGTTTCTCAAAGCAAACAAACAACAATACATGTTAATTGTAAATGCATTACATCAATTTTGGGAGGATTGACCTCTTTATATTAACTAGTCCCTATTCATGAGCCTGATATGTCTCTCCTTTTATATAATACTTGTTAATCCTTTAATAGATTGAAGTCTGGGCACTTTATCTCTCTCTCTCTCTCTCTCTCTCTCTCTCTCTCTCTCTATCTATATAGTGAATGACATTTATTTTAATTACATGTTCTAACTGTTGCTAGTATATAGAAAATGCAGCGGATTTTTATGTTATTTATATTGTATCAGGGACCTCATTATTTCCTCTTACTAATTTAATAATTTACCTGTAAATTCTTTGGAAATACTTATATAGATGGTTTTGCAATCTGTAATTAATGATCATTGTATTTCCTTCCTTTTAATCTTATACCTTTTTAATATTCTTACTGCATTTGTTAGACCCTCCTTTAAAATACTGAATGGGTTTGGGCATAGTGAGTGCTCTTGTACTGGTCCTAACATGGGTGGAGAGCTTCCAGGTTTCACTGCTGAGCAAACAGATGCTGTGTGTATTTCACAGACTCACCTTATCAAGACATGGTGTTCCCTTCCATTCCGACTTTGATAAGTAACTTTTTATCATCAGTGCATAATGGGATTTATTCATTGCTTTTGCTGCATTTATTGTGATAGGCATATATTTCTTTGCTTTTATCTGTTCATGTGAAAATATTATTATCTGAAGTCTATGAAAATATATTTTTTTCTTTTGAGATTAAACCAAACTTGGTTTGTTATGATAAATCCAGCCTGAGAATGAGTCATTATATTTGTATATGTTGCTGGATTGAGTTTGTTAATAATTAATTTAAGATTTTACCATCAACATTTGTAATTGTGACTTTCTTATACTGTACTGGTCTAATTTGGAAGTCAATATACCTTTCACTAAAATAAGTTGAAGATGTTTTATTTTTATATTCTTATATTCTCTAGAGAGTTTGCATAAGATTGAAATGAGAACATTTGTTACAACTCATTTTTAAAACCAAGCGACCATTGGTTTTCTTTGTGGGAACATTTTGACTACATATGCAATTTTATTTAATGACTATAGGCTTATTTTATTTAGCTCATGTATTATATTTTTTGAAGCCTATTTTGGCAAGTTATGTTTTTAAAGAATTTGCCGTTTTCTTTTAATTTTTCACATTTATTGACCTAAATTCGCCCCCGCCACCCAACACATGCACACACATTTTTTTTTCCACCCCTAATATCAACTATGTATGTCTTATTTCTTGTTCCTGGTGGTTTTTAGTTGGTGGACACTGCCAAAATAATAATAATGGACCATATAATTAAATTGCCTCTTATGTAAGTCTTTTCAAAGATAACTTTTAGCTTTTTTCCCCCTTTGTTCCTACCTACAATTTTATGTTTATTTGTTATTACATAACTTTCACTCCTGATCTTACATATTTCCTTCATTCTATTTGATTGATTTTCTCTGATTTGCTATTGTGTTTTGTAGCTTTAATTATATGGCCTATTATTTTTTTGCCCATGTCCACTGCCAAAACCCACCAGGAACAAACTGAATTTACTGTTTTTTATAGTAAGAGGGATTTAAATAGTATAACTTTGCTCTGAATTAGCTGTTGTCAGAAAGTGGGTATTAAAAGATTGGGTATCCGGATAAATCTTATCTAGATGGAGGGAAGAGTAGAGAGGCTGAATCTCTATTTGGTAAAGGAGTAATCACCACTCATTAGCTGGGAGAGAGGGATGTGAAGTATTCTGTGGTTTGGAAAGTGTTTATGTTTTTTTCTGTATCCAGACATGACTAGGGAGTGGTCCCACTGTTGTCTGGATCGATCACAGTCACAGAGTGGCTTTGTTCTTTCAAATTATTTATGTTCAACAGGAGGACACCAGGCCTGGCTGAGGGCAGCAGGCCAGCTCCCGGATGTCAGACTCTGTTTTGTTTTGTTTTGCTTTCCATGCTCATGTTAAAATACTATTTTTTTCCACTATGTTCATTTAAAGCTATCAGTTTACTTCTAAAACTATGTTGCTTGTATCCACACATTTTAATATGTAGTTTTTCCATTATTCCTTCTAAGTATTTTCTGAATTCCAGTATGATCTCTTATCTGAGTATGAGTACTAATTTGTGTATTTGTAGGGTTTCTCCAAGTTATCTCCTGTTGTCACTTTTTATCTTCAATATGTTGGATTCAGAAACTATGGATGGTATGGCACTGATTTTGTGAAATGTAAGGCTCTCTGTCTGGATATGGACTGGTAGCTGTTAAATTTTCATAAACGCTCCATGTATTCTGCAAGATAATGGATATTTTCCACTTGTTGGGTATGATCTCAAAATGCCTGCCAGAGCTAGCTTGACAATTTTCTTATTCAAAACACATGTATCCATATAAGTTTTTTTAAATCTTTCAATATATAATATATAAGGTATATATAAGGTATATGTCATTAGATACATACGCATGTTATTAGGGGTATATAATCTAGTATTTACTATAAATTTTATCAATTTTATGAGCCTTTATGTAGTGGCCCTCTTTATTTCTAGCATTGCTTTCGAATTAAAAAAAAATTAAGTAATAGTAGGTAACACACATTTTCCCTTTATTATTTTTGTTTAGTATTAGCCTGGCATGTAATTTTTCATCCTAATATTTTCAAACATTTTTTTTGCTTTTTGTGTGTAGAATACAATACACATCTTGTAAATAAAATATAGCTGAATTTTTATTCGTATCCTAACAACCATTGTCATTTATTATCCAGAGTGTTTAATCTATTTATATTGATTGTGATTATTGGTATGTTTGGATTTACTTTTAATAGTATGTCCTTTCTGTTTGTATCTCTTACTATATTCCTTTTTAATTTTCTCTTGTCTTAAATGATTTTGAAATGATTGTCCCTCCATCCCTTTTACTAGTTTAGAAGCAATACACCCTATTCCTATTATTTTGAGGCTTATTATAGAAAAATGAAAAGTGAAGATTACTATTTTACATACCGTGTTTGTTTATATTTATCCATATGTTTACTTTTTTCTTTCTAATCCATCAAGTTGCTCAAGCCTTTCTTCTGTATTTTTTTCCTATTTTATGTATATATTAATATTTTCTCAATTTTTGTTTGCCTAAACTATGTTGGTTTTTTTTATATTCATTCTTGCAACATGAATTTACTGCTCATACAGTCCTAAGTTAACAGCATTTTGAATACAGTATGCATTCTACTTATCTCTCTGGCTACTTCTGTTTGCTTTGTGCCGTAGCTAGCAAGGTCAATGCCTGGGAATACAGCTTGAGGGACAGTTGTTGGAGGTTGAAGGAGAGAAAAGAAGGTGTAAAACTGTCATCCAGTTGAGTGAAGGCATACAGGGGATGTAGCTTTGTCAAGAGCCCTCCAGGTTCCCTTGCCGGTCATGGCTCTGCGCTTAAAATAAGAGACCCCGTTGCTCCCAGCTTTGTTCACCTGCACCCATGCAGGTGTGGAAAAAATAGAAAGTTGGATTGACCAGACTGTGGTTGTTTCATTGTGAGATGACAGGAGAGCAGAGTGTGAGAGGAGTTAGTTGTAGGTAGGGGACTGATTGCAGAGAGTAAAGAGGCTTATGAGGAAATGAGGGACCTAGAAGACTTCATTATAAAGGATTTTAGGTTCTGGTGGCACCACAGACTGTGGACGTGCTCGCGGGTAAGAGAGGACATGATGCTCTGAGGATGGGTTCGTGGAATTGAGATTATTGAGGTATTGAATTTACTGTGAACAATCAAATCCAGAGCAGCAGTTCTAAATTTTTTTTTCGCTTGGGAACATTTTGCACTCTTAAAAATTAATGAGTGCTCACAAAACTTTGTTTTACATGTGTGCTGTCAATATTTAAGATATTCAACATTTATTTTTAAATGGCAGCAGTAAGCCCATGACAGCACGATACAGCATAGCATCATTCTCAGATAAAAACTATATTGTCTCACAGAAAAATAACTATATTTTTCCAAAACGATGAGAGTGTTACCGCTTTACATTTTTACAAATCTCACAAATATTTGACTTATCAGAAGACAGCTGGATTTCCATATCTGCTTCTGGATTACATAATGTGCTTAGCTTCTGGAAAACTCCACTGTACACTTGTGAATAAATGAAAGTTAAAAAGAACAATCATTTCTTTATGTTACTATGAAAATAGTTTTTACCTCACAGGTCCTCTGAAAGCCTATGAGGGCGCCTCGGGATGGGGCATATACTGAGAGTCACCGATCTAGTGTATGATAGAGAAAGCGACTGAATAAAGACATCTGTTTATTTGAGATCAGGACACTGAGAAGCTAAGAGCCCAGAATGTCAGAAGGAACATCCACGTAGGTGCAAGGTGATCAAAAGGTATATCACCTATCTGGTATAATTATGAAATTAAAAGAGAATTGAAAATAATATTTAAAATTTCTATTAATTCTGGAATTGTTGCAAGCAAACTAGGGCATTTGATGGATACTGAACTTACAAACAATGACAGAAGTGTTGAGAGAATAACAGTGAGTCAGGAGGTGGACTCTTCAGGAAGGAGGTGGAGTGGAGGGCGACTCAGGTGGATGATGAATGAATGGTGCAGTGGACACACTGGGTGCTTTGGGAGAGAAGGGAGGGTAACTGTATAGAAGGCGAAAACGAAGCCCACCGGACACCTCGTCCACCTTGCAAACCAATGAGAAGGAAGTAGAAGAGAGCATAGCCAGCACGTGGAGGAAGCCTCAGGAAGAAACGTCCTCCAGGGTAAGCCATGTTACAGCACGAGCAAGAGAAGAAAAGCGACGTCCGGAGAAGAGGCTGGGCGTGGAGAGGGCTGTCCTGGCTGAATTCCTGAGGGCACACTGTGAATTGGAAGGTTACAAATGTACAATTTCTAATTAAGTCCAGACAAAATGTTGATCCTCTCTCAAGACATATATATATATATATATATATATATATATATATAGATAGATAGATAGATAGATAGATAGATATAGATAGATAAAATATAGATATAGATATAGATATAGATATAGATATAGATATAGATATAGATTCTAACAACAAACTAGATTGAAAATGTCTTCTTTATCATCATCTCTCACGTTTCTTGAAACCATAGGGTTATCTTGCTGGCAGGGTCCTCTGGATACAAGTCATCAGGTTTCCATTTGACTGCCCCCTGTGATACTTCAGTACCCTTGAAGTAAAACGCATATCCCAGGATACACTCCTTACCAGCCTCTTCCCCAGAAGACTCACAGATGAAAGAAAAATGATCTTCCAAATACTTTGGGAGGTTTTTGATATGCTAATGATAACTCTTCACAGCTAGGGACCATTCAGCATGGAGACACAGGCCTATTCAGACGCCGTCAAACAAGCATCCTTGAAAGTACTCTCTCCCTTTCTCTAAAGAATGGGGATGCCTAATGCAAAAGAAGAGGGTGGGCCCCAGGTCTCAACATTAACTCTGACAATCTGGTTTCCTAGTTGTTGTTTTTAATCATTCATAGTCATGAAAATTACTTCTAAATTGAATAATTTAGAGACGTCATGATATACACATCCCTTCCTGAGCACAAATTATTATTGGCTAAATGACATGTTGCCCAAATTCTTCAGTCAACATGAACCAAGGTTACTTTCTATTGGTGATTATATCTCTTACAGTCACTGAACTGTTACTTTACAAGGCTTTGTAGTATGTAACCTACTTTTTATATATTAACACGAGGCTGTGAAAACCAGATTGAAAAGTTGCAACTAGCAGCAAAAGTATGTATATTTTTTTCTTAATTGAATGAAATTGGTTTTGTACTAAAAGCCAGTGAGAGAAAGTGGTGGCCTTCGGTGGCAGCTGTGACACCAGAACCAGGTGTTCTGGCTCTGGCTCCAGCACTAGTTCCATCAAAGGAGCTGCCACCAGCCTCTGCTTCGTGGACCTGAGCTGCTTCTCATGCTGGGCAATTTCAGCCGGAAAAGCAGCAGGCCACTTAGAATAGAAAGCCTATCTCCCAGATTTGTGTCCTGAGTCTCAGCTACAGCGTATCACAAGTCAGTCCTCAGAAAAGATAGGTCATTCCTGAGTTCAGTCCCTCTCACAGGAAGAACAAGTAGCAACAATCCACAGACAAGACACCGTCATGAAAATCCCAGAATGCAGGGGTGAGGCTGAAGCACCCTTGCACCCCCTGTGGACTCCAGAGACCAAGGAGAACAGCAACGAGAGGATAAGAGGAGTGAGTGCACCCTGAGTGCGTTGCCCTCCCTGAGACTGGCAACTCGCTGAACCGGGATGGCTCCCCTGGGCCTATGGGTTCTCCAGTGGACAGAGAGCCCCAGGTGGGTTTTCAGCTTCCTCAGCATCGTGGGATGTTTCCCAGGAGGCCCAGTTGGTCCTGCCTCGTGGCGATCACTGAAAGAGTCTGTGGGGCTCGACAACTGGGGACCAGATAGACAAGAAGTGCAGCAGCCAGTGCTCAGGGCACACCACATTCCAGTTCCTAAGTAAGGACCCCAGGCAGTGGCTCTGTTCATCTGCTGAGCCAAACCGATCCACAGAAAGCAGTAACAGGAGGAAAGCTGGAAAATTCACAAATGTGCGGACAGCCACACACTGAAATAAGAGCTGATGAAAGAAGAAATCCAAAGGGATGTAACAAATACCTTGAGACAGAAGAAAATGGAACATAACATATACAAGCTTATGGGATGCGCCAAAAGCAGTTCAATAAAACAAGGCTAGAGCCATGCATGCCTGCATTACGAAAAAAGAAGTATCTCAAATAAACAGCCTGACATTACATCTCAAGGAAACAAAGAAGAATAAAGTAAGCCCAAATTTAGCAGAAGGAAGCCAAAATAATAATTAGTGCAGAAATAATGAGCTAGGAAATAGAAAAACAACAGAAAAGATAGATAAAATTAAGAGTTCGTTCTTTGAAAAGATAAGTAAAACTAGCAAATCTTTAACTAGACTTAGCAAAATAAAATGAACACCAATGAATAGAAGTAGAGATGAAGGAAGAGAAATTACAATTGATACCACAGAAATACAAGTATTATAAGACACTGCTATGAACGATAACATGCCTACAAAAAGGACAATCTAGAAGAAACAGATATATTTCTAGAAACACATACCCTCCTAAGACTGAATCATACAGAAATGTAAAATCTGAACGGGCCAATAATGAGTAAGAAGATTGAATCAATAATCAAAAAGTTCTCCAAGAAAAGCCCATGACCAAATGGTTCCACTGGTGAATTCTACCAAATGTTTAAAGAAAAGTTAACACCAATCCTTCTCAAACTCTTCCAAAAAATAGAAGAGGAGGGAACACCCCAAAACTCATATTACAAAACCAGCATTTCCCTGATACCCATGTTAATTTTTTTTTGTTGTTAGAATTTGGGGGAATTTCATCCTGCTAATGACAATGTACATATACGTCCAATTCACATCTCCAGATTTTTTTTTAAAGGAACTACTAGAAAAGAGGTTTCCCCATTTCTGAAATAATGCCAGTGAGTTGGTAAAGTACAAGACTTCTGTTCAATTTCTCAAAATTTTTGTCTGGATTTCTGCATAGCATATCCAATTGGTCAAAACCATTTTTTCTCCCTTGATTTTGTGTCCATTGCTTTAGTTATGACTCCCTGCCTGCTGCCACCTACAAATCTTAAAGCGATACTCTTATTCTGTCTTCCTCTTGGTGATTAAGTTTTTAACAAGATGGCTAAGAGCTAACACACTATAGGACTTCACTAAAGACAACCCTACTTTGTAGTTTTATACTTATTAATCTTCTTTGGGCCTCTAGCTACCAGACAAGTTGATTTTTATGTGAAAAAACTATTAATCTTCCTTTGGCTACTTTTCCTTATCTTTAATGTGGAGTGGATTTTGCAGGAGTTTGTCAAAATCTGTGGTAAGGGACAATTTTGCTTTTTAATTTCCAATTGTCAGTGATATATGCTTTTGTATAATACAATGTAAAAATACATGTAAAAACTGCCAGAAAAATGAATTATAAAAGAGAAATGAAACTGGAGTCATTTTACTATTAAACTCAACAGACATAAAATCACATTTTAATAATCTTGTTAAACATAGCATTAGGAAAAAAAAGGGTTGCAAAAAATATACACATTATTCATTGAAACTGTGCATGTGGGTAATTAGTATAGAAAATATTATTATAATGATAACTTTTTTTGTTCTTGTAATTTAACAAAACAAAGGTTATGAGAGAAGTACCAATGCCCATGCTAAACGCCTACACGCACGCACACTTGGAGTCAATGCTGTGCATGTCGATAACATTTTTAATGTGACAGGTTGAACTTGCATTTTGCTAGGTGATTTATCTAATTTAGGTTAGGTAAATGACAATTCCACCAATAGAGGTTAATGTCTATCTCAACCTCTGTGTTTTGATTTCATAGCACTCATAGTGGAAAAGCCAGTCTCAGAGAAGTATGTGGACTGAACAGAAAGAAAAGAATTTGAAGTAAATTGAGTGACCTTACAGAATTCACATTTCTCGAACAAAAAGTAAGAGCTTTGTTTTGTTTGTTTTTTTAGTGTACCTTCAATCCTTCAGTAGTGAGTACCAACCATTAATCTTGTGAATTTAATTAAATTTAAGTTATTTTTAATAAAATAAATGGATTTCATGTTTTTCTAGTATGAATCCTTGATGGGAAAAATTCAAAATATTCTATTAAAGTTGTGTTGGGAGGTAATTTTTCACAAATATGCAAAATCAAGATTAATTGAAGTGTGTGTGTGTGTGTGTGTGTGTGTGTGTGTGTGTGTGTTTTCTTCCAGGTATGGAAGCAAAAAGATGATTATAAAAATTCAAACATTTGGTACAAGGCAAACTGTATTTGATGCTCATCAGTTGGCAATGCTGAAAGGGAGATTCAAAAGGCAAATTAGCATTTCTTACTATATTATAGAAAATGTGACTGTCTGCTAGGAAATATTATTCCAGTATTTTATATGCAGACATTTCCGTTGAATCCCACACAAACATCATTAATTTCCTCAGTCTGTCTCTGCACTTTAAAGAGATAATCTCCAGGGTACTAGCTGTCACAGTGCTGAGTCACTAATGTATTTTGACTTCACGCTAGAAGAAACTGCTTCACATCTGGTATTAAAAAGTGTTCATGTTTCTTGCTTCTTTTGACAGTTCTTGGCAGAGTTTGTAAATCATGATGTTTATTTAAACACTTTTTAAAAGATGTGCCCAAATTGCTTTTAGTTTCATGTAGTTCAGACACAAAATCATCTCATGCAGAATCCCAGGGGATTCATGAGTTATACAAATTGCCCATCTATAAACTGTTGCCACTTGAACTTAAATCGTTTAATATATGATGAGCAACGAGGCTTATAATGGTGGAAATCTTAATAAAACCATACGTAAAATGATAGAAAATTTCTGCTCATGAATGACTTTTAATTCTGGCCAATATGCATTAAGCACCCATGCAGAACTAGGTACTCCCTTTTCTGTGCTCTCATAGAATTTTGAATATATTTATGGTCATTATGGATGCTATAACAAATTACTGTAGACTTGGTGGCTTAAAAGAAAACAAATTTGTTATCTTTTAATTATAGAGGGCAGAAGTCTGAAACGGGTCTCAGTGGATTAAACTCAAGATGTTGGTAGGCTTACGTTTCTTCCTACAGTCTGTAGGGGAAATGTTGGTTCCTTGTATCTCAAGCGTCTAGAGGCCACCCATATTCTTTGGCTCATATCCCCATTTCTTCTTCCTCAAAGTTGGGCCATGTCTTTCTCACTCTGCCCTCTCTCTAATTCTCCCTCCTCTGTCAGCCTCTTCTACTTGTAAGGATTTTTTATTACATTGGGCCTACCCAGATAACCCAGAATAATCCCCCCATCTCAAAGTCAGCTAATCAGCCACATTAATTCTACCTGAAACCTTAGTTCTCCTTTGCCAGGTAGCATAACATAATCATGGGTTCTGGAGTCAGTGCGTGGACATCTGAGAGGGGCCTCATCCTGCTAATTGTCATGCATTTCGTCTTGTATATAATACCATTATTGTCATTGCTGATGAATTATTAGATTCTGGGTTTTTTTTAACTTTATTGGGGAACAGTGTGTTTTTCCAGGACACATCAGCTCCAAGTCAAGTAGTTGTTTCAATCTAGTTGTGGAGGGCACAACACAGTGGCCCATGTAGGGATTGAACTGGCAAACTTGGTGTTATGAGCACTGTGCTCTAATCAACTGATTCTTGATAATAAGGTCCCTTCTATCATTCTGTTCTGATAGCACAATTTGTAGCTTAGTAAATATGGAGAGGAAGAATGAGAGAGAGGGAATACAGAGGAATAGGCAGCTAGAGATTGAAATGTCAGCTTTATTAATGGGAATGGGTGGGTTGGAGGAGTGTGTCACGAATGGGCTCCCTAATCCTCAGGACCAGATACAGGCAGTTTCCTATCCAGCTTCATGTGGTGCTGGGAACCTCCCCTGGGAGCCTGCCCTTAGAGTATGCTCTGCATGGAGGAGTGCATTCGAGCATTTACTCCTGGGGGCACTAGAGTGTGTGCTGAGGGCCAGTCCCTCTCTCCCAGTACAGCCAGTGACCAGCGCACAGCGAAGGTGCTCCCCCTGGAAACCACCACAGTTGGGAGTACCCACTTCTGCTGCCTAACAGATTGGTCATTTCACTGGAAACACAAATCAGTTGATTCTTTCAAAATGTCAAAACCCATTGTGGAGAAAGACAAACCAGCATTTGGGTTGGATTATAAATACAAATTTCTAGAAATCAATTAAGGCCAGTTATAAAACTTGGGAATAATACATAATATTTTAACTGTCTTGAAATATGTCAGGAAACAGGCAGGGCGTATGCCAGCAAATTGAGCTGTAGTAATCTACTCTACCGCTTGTTCAAATAGATTTGGTTTCAAATTATTTATTTTGGTAACAGCTGCTTTATACACTTTTTTGTTTTTTTGGAATAAATAAATAGGATGTTGGTCTAATCTATGTAAAATAATGAGAGGAACAATTAAAAATTATCTGAATGTTTACAAACAGGGTAGCAATACTGGTTTTCCTTTACACCAGAATCTATAATCTATAAATTACAAAATATGTTCCCAATTAAATCTGGCACTTTTGCATAAAGGTCTATGTTAGAAGATCTTTCTCTTTTGGAATGGTGTGCTCTATGAGACCATGTGAACCCTTGTAAAATATTTCAGCCAAGCAGGTCTCAGGAACTAAGCAAAGGGTTGTGGAGGTCAAGAAGAAATGAATCTTTACAAGAAAAACAGGGCGTCCTCTCTGTTTGGCCAGTGCCAAACTTCCTGAGTTCAAATACTGCCGCTACAGTGCACGCCCGCAGGCCAGTACTTAATATCTCTGTCCCTCAGTTTCCCCAACATGTAACAGGGTTATACTAACAGAACCGTGAGGCTACCGTCCAGGTCAGTTTTGTTGAATATGTAAAACCCTTAGAACAGCAGCTGGAATGTTTTAAGCTATTATTATCTGTGTTCATAGTAAAAGAAATACAGGCTCAGAGATTTGTTTCATGTCACATAATTGGAAACATCCGGGATTCGAGTCCAATACTCTGATTTGTAACTCTGGCTCTACATTTAATATGCCAGAACTATTAATATCTTCAAGATAAATGTTCCTAGGATTTAAACATTCCTCTTGTAAAGCTAGGTGTCTGGGCTCACATAAGGATGTTCCTATAATAAAATGTTTTATGATCCCCAGCTCTCTGGAGTTACTGTTTTTTGTTTTTTTTTAAACACAAACATGCAATTTGACTATTGATGGCATATAAGAGCTACAATCTCAGTGACTTCCCAGAATTTCTGATAATTTTCTCAGGATTTTCAAGGATTCCACTGGGACTCTTATCTGTTTTTCAGTTGTGACTTGTCACCGCTCCTGCTTTCTCTTGATACAAGTTGCTAATCTTATCTGTGCGCCTGCAGCCTGGTGTTCCTCTCTCTGCTTGGTTTGTCCTAAACTTGGACAGTCTTCTCTCAGTTTTCTAATGCACCATTAGTAAAAGATCATGATGTGACATCATCTTTTCCTAACCTGTGGGGTGTGTTTCAGGGGGAAGTTTGGCATGCTGCAGGTACTGGTAAAATTTAATATGGGATTGTTTTGTTGGCCTCCAGCCTGCTGGAGGAATGAACAAAGCAAACCTGTTTCCATCTTTCTCCCTGGAGTGCCAGAAAGCTCACAACCCCACTGTCTTTTGCGTGCTGCCCAATCATAAGACAAATCAGCTAACTTCAGCAGTGCCATTCCACATCGTAGGTCAGTAAATAATTTTTAATATCATTTTATGTGAATTAATTAAATTAGATATTGAGGCCATAAATATAATCAGGTTAGACACAGCCTATATCCCCCTGGAAACTAATTTTGAAATTTCATATTACTTTTACTGTTTATGGATTTTTGTAGATATTGATCATTTATCTATCCAGTTACAGGATAATATGAAACAATTTTAATATGAAATAGTGACATCGTGGTAGTGCGATAAGAAAGAAATGAAAAGAAACTGATGTTTATCCAATGGGTTTTTCAGTAGTTTGATTTTCCTCTGAGAGACACTTTCATTACAGAAAAGACTATCTGCAGTTATTTCAGAGACAAGTTACTATTGTTTGATTAAAGTGACACATCATAAAAAATGCATCAGCTTTGCTTTCAACTCAAAAATCTCATTATTTTACTCACTTCATTTATAACTTAGTAATTATATTCCTTCAGATAAATTATATTTTAAGATAAAGTATTTCTATTCAATTTTGTTTTTAAGTGTTTAAATACTGGCACAAAAAGCAAAGCTTTCCCAAAATTTAAACAAATCTTGTTACATCTAATAAAAAATACCATTTAAGCATAGTAAGTTGAGGGGTCAGTATTCTTTAAAACATTGATACCATTGAGCTTGCTGTAACAACTTTGGATCAGTTACTTAACTAGGCATGTTAAAATTGAAATCTCAAGACCAATCTTTCAGAATCTCTAGAATGACAACTTTATTAAACATTACAGGCTTTCCAAGGCCAAATGTATGCACGTTGTTCCAATGATTAAAATTATATCCCTAATCTTGCCATTAGCTAATAAAATCCATTGATTTATTTTTATCTTTATATTTAATTATTAATATTTCCAAGATTAAAGATATGTCCAAGAAATCATTTTATCATCTCTAGCAAGTTGAAGACAGTTACCTGCCCCCAAATCGAGGCTGGAATGTTGAACCTGAGAGCAACTTATGTCCAGGGTTATCTGACTTTTGACATTGATGGGCAAACTGAGCTACATAATAAGCATCGGTGAACAGGAGACTATAAATCACAGCTATGCATTTGGAAAGCATATCAAATACACTATAATTCCATCATTGTTTCTATAAAAAACCACCTTATTTTTTCCCAATTCTTTTTTACTGTATGGGTTGGAAAAATTTTCTACCCTTCTGACACTGCAGCAAACACACACACACACACACACACACACACACACACACACACTGCAGCTAAATTGCTTCCCTAATTTCTTTATTATAATTGCACTGAATTGTATATTAAGAAAATATTATTTGGATCTAGCCAGACAAAAGTCTCTGTAGATACTTTCATGTAACCTACATGGTTCTGCCCACCTCAGGTCCCGTCCTGACTCTGGGTCACAGCAATTGAGTCATGTTCATGGCACATTTCTATGTGTGGTGTTTTGCATACATCAGATGGTTTAAGCTTTGTAAGTTTAGTGGCTATTATATATATGTATATATGGCTATTCTGTTTTCAAACATGAGGAGACTGCCTCAGAAAATCTAAACTTACACCACGCCATAAAGCCGGTGAGTGGCAGGCGGGGGGAGAGGCCCACGTCCACCTGGTGTGGCGTCACGGATCCCGCCCACCACACCACGGGGCTTCCTTCTTTTAATCACCACCACTGAAATATTCATGGAGACACTACCTATGAGGCACCGATTTTCAAGAACACACCAAAAGTTCATTCTAACGGGAGGCTCTGTAGATGAAGTGGAGGTTTTAACACTATAATGGCTGCAAGTACAGAAAGGTAGGCTGTGGGTGACACAGGAGCGATGCGATTGTGCCAGTGTGAGCGATGTATTAGGAGGGACAATGTGTAGAGGAAGGGCTGGTCTTAGGAGGGGGGCAATCTCAAATGTTAATGCTTTGTTCATTTGTGGGATGACTTGGGACAAGTCACTTCACCATTCTGAGCCATCGTGTCCTCATCTGTAAAATGAGAACCCTAAGAGCTACCGTGCAGGTTTAGTCTACAGATGATGCTACGAAGGGCATAGTAAGGAGTGTGTGTATGTTCACGTGTTTGAAAATATGTACTTTTACAATTTTTTTATGAAAGTCCACAAATAAATTCTTTACCTTTTTCCATATATACATTTACTTTTTTTTCCCCTGGCAGTTTAATAAAGCAACTGCTATTATACCTATTAAAAAAAACAACAACATAAATTTGCCAATGCTAGTCCTCTTAGAAAAATGACAGGTTCCCTGTACACATTGGGGAAACTTTGAAGCAAAAACTATTCTACAATAATTTACTTAGAATGTAAAAATATAAAATATGTTAAATTAAGCATGACATGATCAGTTTCAAATACAGAGTACCTATATCTTTTTAAGACTTAGTCTTTATTCAAGGACCAAGTCATTTTCTAACATGCACCACACTCTCTCTCTCTCTCTTTCTCTCTCTCTCTCTTTCTCTCTCTCTCTCTTTCTCTCTCTCTCTCTCTCTCTCTCTCTCTCTCTCTNTCTCTCTCTCTCTCTCTCTCTCTCTCTCTCTCTCTCTCTCCTCTCTTTCTCTCTGCCTATAACTATTTCTTTTATTAATCCTCTCCATTTCTGAATGTCTAAAAATTTAATGTATGTAGGAGTCTAGTTTTCAATAAAATATACATCTAGGGACCATAATATAGTCATATTTTCTTTTTAAATGTGTGTTGACTTCTTTTTTCCCTTCAAGGCAAATTGTTAAAAGCACAGTAATTTTCCTCTAGGATAATGGTGGTCATGTAGCAGGACAGTTTCGATTGACACACAGAAAATAACTCCTTTTATGCCAATTACATTTATGGAAAAGTGCTTTGGAGGAGCCTATGTTTACTTTTCCCACCTTCACCCACTCATTTGTAGTGCTTTCTTTGGTCTTCCAAATTTCCTTTTATTGGGTCCCACACAACAGCGAAATCAAAGCACTTGGAGCGCGTGCCAGGAAGCGCTCCTTCATCCCGCCTCCTCCCATCAACAGCTGCTTTCCTCTGCTGTTTAGAAAGAACTTTTGAAGAGAAAAGTGGGAGCTGCAGTAGTCATTTGAACTACGTTAAGCAATTTTAATGTTTGATGAAGATATCCGTAAAGAGGATTTCAAACCACCAGTAAAATCAGTGTTTGCTTATGTTAAAATTCTATGTCTTAGGCATTGAATTTATGTAGTTCTTGAAACCATTCTTTTATATTTTTCACTAGCCCAGTTAAGTGCCTCTTATTTACTGGTGACAATAAGTTAAATATTGGCTTAAGGTCTGTATTGTATTACATTTTCTGATGAAGTTGAGACTGAACTAATGCAATTTGCTTGTTTGTTTATAGTTAAGAATATACTCTGGCATAAGTAGTCACATTTGATATTCAGTATATACCCATCAGTGAATGTGATAGCCTTTGTACAATGAAATACATATATGATAATTCTTTTTAACTTATATCAAATAACTACTGAAATGATAATTCTATTTCTCTTGAAATTTCAACTATTCGTTATCCAGGTTTATTCTTGTTTTCCACATTTTTAGTGAAGCAAATGAAATAAAATAAAATAGTAGTAATGATTTATTAAGAATATAACATTAGATAGTTAGTAAAGGTATATTCTTGAGAATCTAAGATAATTAATTTTCTAAAGTTGAAGAGGTGTTTATCTGTGCCTCTATATCTCCTATACAGATTTTGGATTTATTGATAATGGTTGGGGCCGGTTTGTATACATGAAGAGGGAATGAAGGAGAGAGAGAGAAAGAGAGAGAGAGAGAGAAAGAGAGAGAGAGGGAGAGGGAGAGAGAGAGGAAATTAATGACTGGTGAAGCAAGGATTTGAGCCAGGAAGCCAGATATGAGCCTTCTTCATATTTAGTTAGGCCATCTTGATCTAGCCATCTAACTTTTATGAGTTTGAGTTTCATTATCCCAAAATGGAAATAATGAACCGCATTTTTCATTTTTGAGATTGTAAAAAGTTAAGCAGGTAAAATGGTTCTTCACACTAGATCTGAGCTAAGAATTGGTTCCCCGCTATGCTGAGTCTAGTGGCATTTCTTCTAATACCTGACTGGACTAAGGAACATGGACGCCAGGTCGGTCATGAAGAACACATTAATCACTCTCCACAATGTGAGTAGCACCATGGACGACCTGTGTGGAGGCCTGAGGTGCAAAGTCAGGGTAGAGCAGAGACAAAGTAGTTGACAGGGGCCATTCACACCATGTTGTGAAGAAAAGGTGTAAAGGAAAGGATGATGGCCAGGATGTGTCAGACACACCAGGGAGGCAGAAACAGCCTGCAATAAAGCTTGCTTTTCCTGAGTTATCTGTGTGGTGTTTCTCCATTTTGAGAGGAAAAAAAGGGGCTGTGGACAACGGCACCCTGAAGGCCAAATATTTCTGGTCTGGAAGTTTCTCCATAGAAGCGTCGGGTATGGAATGGAACACGTTTCCTATTTAACTGTTCAAGGAAGTGAACACCTCAAGTCTGGAGGCTGGAAGGTTTGAGAGAAATAACCAGTGTCCGTCAGAGACAAAGTGGTGAAGCAAGCAAATTCACCAATGGGCATGAAGATTCGAGGGAGGCCAAGTGGCAACATCGCCAGTCTCGGCCTATCGGTGGTTGTGAGGCTCTAAACTGAGGCAAATGGCAGCAAAGAGTTGCCAAGGGGAGCAGGGGAAGCAGAGGAAGGGGGTGTATAGGACGCAGGTCAAGGTATTTCTGTGTCAATTGCCCCTTTGGGGGACTCCTGGTAAAATGGAAAAACTCAGTTTCCTACTTTTCAAAAACAAAAAAAACCCAGTTCTCCCTTACTATGTCCTTCTTCCCTGTGTGTCTCTTTCACCTTCACAGAGGACACTTCATTTCTGACACCTGCAGCCACCAAATGTGTGTGGGGTTTTTGCACATCAAGCGATTCTCTCCAATGCGGGCTGAGTGGCCGACAATTCAACTCAATTCTGACATTATCTAGTCAGAGACAGCACCAGATCCCACAGATTAAGGGCGCAAGTCCACAAGACTGCCTCCCCCACCCACTGCCACTTTAAATGCCAACCACAAGTAGTAAGTGCCCAAGTTGCTCTCAACTGACTTGGCTACACATTGGAGGTCCCCATGACCTCATTCCCCTTTGGATATGATTAATTTGTGTGAGCAAAGTGACTGGGTTTTGGACTATAAAATATATAGAGAAACAATGGCCTTCACAATCCTCATGTTCTCTCCCTTTCTCTCTCATAACTAGAAGTGAAGGACTTCAAGACGGCAGAACCATAGAATGCAAGGCCACTGGAGCTCTGTCACTGGGGGACGGCCACTGACCTGCATTTGTCTGTGACATGAGCTAGAAAAGCTGCTGATCTGGGTGGTGGTTATCCCTGCAGCAGCTGTTACTTCTATTGTTTAATGAATTAGGCATGTTCTTGTATTCAGTTTCTCCCAAATGTCTAGGTAACTGGGTGATAGCTTGTTGTTCAGAGATTATTATCAGGAAAATGATGGGGAAGAAATAGCTGCTGATACAATGATAATTAAATATAGCTTTTTATGATGTAGTTAATGGTTGTGTAAGGACTCCTCAGGAGGCTAGAACTTAAAAAGTAGGCAAGCGAACCTCTTAAATAACTTGGTAACAGTCAAGGTTAGACAGATGTTTTCTAAATTATAGAAAGAAGTAAAAATCCCTCTTTACAAACACTAGACACAGTATCGCAGAGTATCAGGTAACTGCAAATAGATTTAACAACACTGTCCTGGCATAATCAAGAAGTAGCTATTCTCTAAAGGCCGTTCATCAAATGAAAAATCAGTCTATCATCAGAGGTGGGTTAGCCTTGATTGAAGCCTAGTTCTTCCCTGCAATTAATTCCATCACGGGTAGTGCAGTTCTGATAAAAAAGGAATTCTTCCACGGCAGCCAACTAAAAGTCCGACCTGCATGTCATATCTGGGCTTTTCAGGTTGCTTTCTTGTTTGCTTTTTCCTTTTGAATTTTGTTAACAGGGCTAGTATTTTCTCCCCACTTTACCACCCGGAGATTTCCTAACTATCCTCCAAGTCCAAGTGTCACTGCAATCTTCTTCATGAAGCCTTCCTGAGTGGTTCCTGATTTTCCTCAAGCTGCGCTGTCTGCTCTCTCCTTTGTGCAGTTAGGACAAATTGCACATGGCTCCTCAGCACTTAGTGCTAACCTCCATGATTTATGCCTGCCTTTCAGCCCAAGATGTCTCCATTTATCCCTAAAACCTGGAATACAGAAAAAAGGAAATGTATTTTTTCAATGTATTTGTGACCCAAATAAGAGTTTCTATCTTTCATAGGCCCAGGATGGCACTGGATGATATTCAAACAAAATATAGAAAGAAAAACAATTATATACATAGTGTGTGTGTGTGTGTGTGTGTTTGTGTGTGTATGTGCATACATATACATATACATATACATATACATATACATATACATATACATATACATATACATATATAGAAACATTCATATTCTCCTCACTTATAATATTCAAATATTAAACATTTTGTTACATATATTTTAAACCACAAATAGTGAATATATGTAGCTACTGTACAGAATATTGCAGTATATTAGAAGCTCCATTACTCTACCACAACGATACACACACACATCAACCATCAAAGATATAATCAGTACCTTGTGTTAAATTTTCCCATTTATTTATTTATTTATTTATTTATTTATTTATTTATTTATTTATGCAACTGACCCTTATGTGTGTGTGTTTATTAGTAATAGGCAATATATTACTTCCTATTTCATGAGATCATTTTGAAGACTACATGTCTTTTTGTGATGCACTTAAAATTAAATTCTGCATATGAGTATATAAGCCCTGTACAAGTGTTCTCTGTGGTTTTGTTGTTGATATTATTATTGCTATTATTTAATATGTCTTCCTGTGTGCTCTGTGGACTCCATAGGGCATATACATAGGCATGCAATATCTGGACTCTAGGACTTTTGAAATATTCAACTATACCAGCTATTACAAAACTGTTTACCCAAAGTGCATGAAGCAGTTTATCTTGTCACCAGCAATAAATGAGAGTATGTCTTGTTCCATTTCCTCACAATACTTGATATCGCCAGACTTTTTCATATTTGCCAAGCTGAAGGGTATTTCATTAGGAGTTTAATTTGGACTTTCCTGATGAGTTGTGTCAACATCTTTTCTTTCATCTGTTCATTGGTTGGATTTAGTCTTTTGTCAAGAACCTCTTTAGTTCTAGGACAATTTTTTTTGTCTTATTATTATTGAACATGAAAGTTCTTTATATATTTTGTATATAAATCTTGTGTCAATTTAAGGGTTACAGAAAATTTATCTGAGTTTCTGTCTAGTGTTTCATACTCTTAATGGTGACATTTTATGAATATTGATTTTTTTAAATTTCAGTGCAGTTGAATTTATCATTCTTTTTTGCACTTGTGTGTTATGTAAAATGTACATCATTAACCTAGTCTCTGATATTGGCTTTGAAAAGCTTCATAGTTTATTTTCATTTTTAGATCTCCATCACTAATTGATTTTTGTGTGTGATGTAAGGCAGGAATTCAATTTCATAGCCACAACTTCATAAGGCTGCTCTGGAAATTAAATGAGTTAATACATCAGAGTCCTTAGAAGAATGTGTGTTCAATGTAAGCACTCAATACTTGTTAAGTATTATAATCACTACTTATTTCTTGTGCCCTTTTGTCTCCTGAATATTTGGTAAAATATTGGACTTTTATCTCCTTTCCTATGCTGTCTGTTTTCATACCTGATTTTTAAGGCTGCCCACCCGACTTGTGCGTTTATCTAAGAGCTAAGTTCTACCCTGGATCAGGAGCCAGAAACTCAACACACACAAAAACGTGGAGGCAAACTTAGGAAATCTGAGGCTGAAATTGCTTTAAGACTTGAAGTCATGAGAAGTATCACATGAAATAGTGAATCCTTAATTTATTTCAACTAAATCTTCTTTTCTGGTCTCACATTTACATATTTCTGTACAGGACAGTGATACTGTATCTTTATGAAGGACATTAGGTTTTCTCTCATCCATACGTCTAACTCTGCAGAGCCCTTTATGATGGTTCAAAAAAAAGTCAACATATATGTTAACTATATAGAAGGAATACTTTAAAAATATGCCCCATTTTACACAATAGTTATGTATTACACTGGAATTTGGTAAAGACACATCAAAATGTATCTCTTATAAAGACTTTTTATTAAAGCAGTTTAAGGTGAAAAGCAAAATTGAGAGGAAGGCACAGAGATTTCCTATACTCCCTGCCCCCCACAGGCACAGCGCCCCCCATTATCAACATCCCACATCACAGCGTTACATTTATAGCAATTGGTGAACTTATGTTGACACACTGTTCTCATCCACAGTCCATAGTTCACCTTAGGGCTCACCCTGGTGTTGTACATTCTATGAGTTTGGACAAATGTGTACTGGCATGTATCCATCACCACAGCATCACACAGAGTAGCTTCACTGCCCTAAAAACAGTGCTCCATCTCTCCTTCCCTCCTCCTCATCCCAATCCCTGGCAACCACACACCTTTTTATTGTCTCCATAGTTCTGCCTTTCCTAAAATGTCATATAGCTGGAATCATATAATATGTAGCCTTTTCAGATTGGCTTCCCTCACCTATTAATATGTATTTAAGGTTCCTCCATGTCTTTCCATGGCTCAATAGCTCATTTCTTTTTAGCCCTGAATGATATTCCACGGTCTGGATGGACCACAGGTTATCCATCACCTACTGAAGGGCATCTTGCTTGCTTCCAAGTTTGGGCAATTACGAATAAAGCTATAAACATCTGTGTGCATGTCTCTGTACAGACATAAATTTTCAGTTCTTTTGGGTAAATACCAAGGAACATATTTCCAGATTGTATGGAATGAGCATTTTTAGTTCTAGGAACAAAACTGCCAGACTGTCCTCCAAAGTGGCTGCACCATTTTGCACTCCTGCTAGCAGTGAATTAGAGTTCTTGTTGCTCCACATCCTTGTCAGCATTTGGTGTTATTGGTATTTGGAATTTGGGCCATTCGAATAGGGGTGTTGTTTTAATTTGCATTTCTCTGATGACATATGATATAGAACAAGGTTTTCATGTGCTTATGCGCCCTTTGCATATCTTTGGTGAGATGCCTATTAAGGTCTTTGGTCCAATTTTAAATTGAGTTGTTTCTTATTGTTGAGTTTAATAAGTCTTTGTATATTTTGGATAACAGTGCTTTATTTAGAGGTGGTTTTTGCAAATATTTCCTACCAGTCTGTAGCTTGTCTTCTCATTCTGTTGACACTGTCTGTTGGAAGCAGAAGTTCTTAACTTTAATAAAGTCTAGCTTATAAATTATTTCTTCATGGATTGAGTCTTAAAATGTATTTTTCAATATCTTAGAATTAGGTGCAAGCAGAAGGGGAAAATCAAAGGAGAAAATTAACTTTATGATGTGATGTATTTTCAATGCCATAATTACATATAATTTAACTACATAAACTTTTTTTTATTAGTTTCAGGTGTACAAAACAATGTAATAGACTTTTGATTTATTATGTTTTCATTGGATTTTCTTACAGGAGAGTACACCATTAGAGTGAATCCCATTAATTATGACACTGGAGACATGGCTCTAGTATATTTTCATCCTAATATTGCAAAGGTAAGAAATAAGAAATTCTGCCCAGGAAATAAGTGATGAAGGGAGTTTTGCAGATAATGAAAATGTACATTTTTATAAAGAAATTTTTGGTAAGATTTTCAATAGTTTTTCTCTTATGCATCTTATTTAATGGACAGCTAAGGTCAACAAAACCTGGTTGGCTATATAAAAATTAAACTCAACTTCAGACAAATGTATTTCATCGATAACCTGTATACCAAGGCATAAATGTTGTGTTTGTTTGCTTTCTTAGGCAAGTTTTGGGAATTAGCTTTTACCCGGAGTTTTATCAAGTCCTCAATGTTAAGAGATTTGACCTTTTTCTCATTTTCTTTTTGGATTTTCAGCCAAGACTGGATGCCTAAAATGACAAACTACTACAAGGAAAGTATCTTGTAATTTCCTGGCAGTTGCCCAGAATACAATACAGGAAGTAAGACACAAAAGTATATTCTATGAGGAGCCACTGAAAAGATAATTTTTCACATGTTACATAGTGACCTAAAAGACATGATAAAGGTTCAAAAAAAGAAAAGAAAGATAAAGAAAAATACTCATGTGCATCCAGGGAGTAACTTACCAACTGATGCATCAGTTTTGGAATAGAGCAGAAAAGGAAAAAAAAAAAAACTCTCAAGGAACTAGAGGTCATTTAATTCAAGTATTTCCTTTGAGTCTCCTGTTATAAAAGTTCAAAAATGCATGTTGCTAACACACATGTATTCTGATACATTACAGACATAATCCATATTACATAAAATTAATATTCAGATTTTATGCACTCTTTTATATGTTAGCCTACTTGACAGGAATTAACTAACTTCTGAATTTATGTCAATGCCTTCTTTAAATTTTAAATAGTTTGGAATTTACAAATTTATTTCAGTTTCATTTATCACAAAGAATATCAGTATAAATTTTGATTATATTATGAAATTTCTTTCTTCTTATGGGAAATGACTAATTTTGTACCACTTACTGATTTTTGCCTTGAATTTTATTTGCATTTGCCTAATAAAATTTGCCTATAATGTTACCTCTGCTATTTAGTGTCAATCTGTTTAAGCATATCTCCTAGAAGTTTCATGACCTTGGATTTTCTGTTTGACTCCATCACAGTCTGAGTTTCTTATTTGTTGTTTGATCACGAGTTTTATTTTATTTACAACTATTGTCATAACAAGTATCTGGCTGAGTTCTGTCACCTACAATTTATTTCTTATGTTTCCTTTGTTTTGTCCTTTGATGTACATGCTATCTTTCCATTATCATTTTTTTTATTCAGTGTCTTGGAGGGTTATATTTTGTCTTAAATTCTAGTTGTAGTTGTCTTTTACTTTTCGAAGTGATTCTCTTTTTTAAATTTATTAATTATCAGCTGAAGAATGAGATTGTAATTCCCAGTGATTTGTCATAAACAGTATAGCAAATATGTAACTTCTGAAAAATTCTTCAAAATAACCTTTCTCTCTTTACTCCATCTTATAATTTTAAAATTGAAACCTTGATTATTGTTTTGAAATATTATTTGAATATTATGCTTTTTCAGGAAAACGCTGACATTGTATTCAGCTTAGAAATCATACTTTCCTGAAGTTAATTTCAATTATACCTACTTAAACCGATTTCAAAGTCTACAATATGGTTACCTTTAAGTGTTTTTTAAAAGAGAAACATGTTAATAATATATATAGTATATATTTCTTACCCCTTTTAGATCTAAATCCTTAAAATCATAAAACCTGCCATTCACCTTCACATTAGAATAATTCGTTGGCTGTTTAAAATTTTTCTTAGGTCATATTTTTCATTCAAGTTCAAGAATCTGTTTCATTTTTATATTAACCAATTGATTTTTGAGTTGCTATCTTCCTACACAATATCTATTGGCTTATTTTTTTCCCAATTTTATATAGACACAATTTTGTAATCAAAATTATTCGTTTTTCTCATGTTAGTCTGGGTTTCAGCAGGAAAAAAGGGTGCTCACAAAATGAGCAATTAAAGAAATGAGGGATAATTTACAAAGGTGTAGGCTGCATTAAGGGGAACCAACAAAGCATGTCCAAGGGGGCGAGGGGAACAGTGATCTCCCCACATCCCTGTGAGAACTGAAGTGCAGGACAGAGCCACTGGCATGAGCTGTGTAGCCTTTGCAGGCAGAATTCACCACTGCCAGACCATGGCCCCCCTGGGAGAGTCAGAGAAATAAGTACCCCCAAATCTCTCAGGCTACTGCTGGCATTGCCATTGCCCCATCCCACAGATGCCAAGAGACGAGAGAGCTGGCTCATGTGTCATCATGGTCATAGTGGTCAGCAGTCAGTGGTCATGTGGTGTAGCTCTAATGAAGGAGGGGAAGTGGTAAGGGGGAAATCTGGAAAAAAAAAGTTTGTATAATTACTTTGCTTTTGTGATAAATGGTATCAATGCTTCTGGGTCCAACTCCCCTTTTTCTTCCTGTCTGGAAGGCAGATGGAAACCAACGTCCCTGGGGGTGGGGTGAGGGGGGCCTTGAGCAACTGCACCAACCCAGGTGGACTACCTTTGAATATTTCTAGTTATATGAGGAAAAAACAACTGGAAGTCTACGTTTAATATTCCTTGCTATCCTTCATCTCTAATGTATGATAATTAGCTGAATCTTATGTTGTCTGTCTGTGAAATAGCTCTTCTCATTCCCACTGCTATCTGACTTTTTACTTTAAATCCTGGTTAAAGATAATAGGTTATTAACTGACCTTTTTCTTTCTACTCTCCAAACTCTAAACTATATAGGCTATGGATTAAATTAATCTTCTCAAAACACCATTTTCACCATAGTATTCCCCTGACAAAATCCAGGAATTATTCTTGTCTTATATAATTAATTATAATGCACTCCAAGGACATATACTATTTGGTTCTGACCTACCTGTTGGATTTTATCTCTTAAAACTTCCTATCGGTATATAATATTTTGACACAGCTCTTTTGATATCAAGCACATTTTGACATACTCAATTTTTTTATGTTGCTATTATACTAAAGAGAAAATTTGGTTTTGTCAGACAATAAATAGCTATCTCTATATTCCTTTCTCTCCTTTAAGTTACTAGTTAGTAAATAAAAAAGACATTTATGTGAAAACACATTCATTATCTGTTGAGAAACATGTACATTATAATAAATGTTTAGGCTCTTTCATTTTAGTTCTGAAAGTAACAAAATAATGTTTGTGAGCTTCTGTGCATAAATATGAACAAAAATTATTAAAATTAAGACAATTATTTACAAATGACTCACAAACGTGATTTTTGTGACTTGATAAATAATAGAGATATTAAATACTCAATATATTGGGTTGTCAGAAAAGTCATGATGTATTTTTTCTGTTTTTTTGTTGCAAAACTGCATTATGACTTTTCCGACAACCCAATATTTACACACAGCATACACACTATTTTGTGTATCACTGCTATTATTTCAGTAGAATCTGAGAGGATTCAGCAGAAAAAACATATCATATCATAGAAGATGGGGGAACTGTCCTAGGCGCTGAGACTATGTTTCTTAATCATTGTCAATGCATTGGAGAAGTTTTTGAAACAAATGAAAAATTAAATTTAAAAAAAAATTAGTTTGTTTTCTTTCACCTACTCATGCCTCAGATAGTGCCATCTTTTGCCAGTGACAGCCACGTCCTACTAAAAGATTACATTAGCGATTTTTAAAAGATTGTTAAATGACTTAAAAGACAATTTGTGTTATAACTTATCACTTAGTAAGAAGTTTAATAATATGGGTGGCATATTTTAAAAATCATTTTGCAAAATATATATATTCGCCTATACTGGTTATATATTGAATTTTACTCCAGGGTTCGAGATAGTAAAGGATCACCTATGGTATGGGGATGGTAGGATTTAAGTGTTATGACATTTGGCAATATTTGTCAGGTACATCAGGTGTAATCACGACTTCTCCACTTACTGTAGCTGATTATCTAAAAGGGAAATGTTCATTCTCTGAGCTTATGAATGTTTTGAGTAACCCATCTTTCCCAATTTGTTCTTTTGTTGCAATTTGTTAAGCTGATACGCTTTTAATTCATAATACATTTGGTAGTTTACTAATGGAATTTTAGTGAAAGAGGAATGATCGCTTAGTAACAGTTTGTCTTTTGTAATTACAAAAGTAACATCTTCATAAAAGCAAAACAAAAAAATTCAGAACAAATTTTGTGGAAAGCAAAAGTCTGCTGTAATGGAATGAGTTAGTGTAACATAAGCATCGAAATGTCTTTTTCATATATCACTGTGCATGCAAATCCCCTAATGGTTTCATTTTGGCAGGATCTTTTTAACCCAGCTGTGTGCAGCTAGCAGCAGAAACATGCCTCGGGTAAAATGCCCTGGTTGTCCCCTCTATCACAGGCGGACCCGGTCTAGCTTAGCACACGGTCCCTTCGTCCCGGCCTTAACACCTCTCCATTTGCTATGAAGAAGGTACAAATTGAACTGGACATACTGGGCTGTTGCCTCAATTTGTACCTTCTTCGTATCCCACTTGAACCCCTTAATTGGCCACTAGAAAAGTAATATAACCTATCATCTGTAACATTTTTTGCATTAATCTCAGAATACCTTTTATTTTTAAATATTTTATTTTAACATGTATACGGGGGTGCCAAAAAAATGTATCCACATGACTTGTATTCATCTTTTACTAGAGGTATATGTTGAGTATTACAATTTTAATACAGTTTTCTCCTTCCTTAAAATGTGTATACATTTTTTTGGCATCCTCTGTATATATTGAAAGGCAAACTGAGGTACATTACAATTTTGAAGAGTGTTTTTTGAGTGAACATCAAATTAGGCAGCACCAAACTGAAAGCGGTTTGGGGTGCTCCACCAATTGGAACTAGTGGAGAGGTTTTCACAGCGAAGACGCTGCAGCAAACAAAGCAAGGCCATTATTCTATCACTATATAGCTTAAGCAGCTGCCTGACTTGGGGAAGCCAAGGTGGCTATTGGTGGTCGGTTATCCTGATATCTCCCTTTCTTGGGTGTGAGCGCTTGGACCTTGCTGAGGTTGTGGGTTGCTTCCTCAGTCTGCTAGTGCATCACAGCCACTCAGCCTAATGGCCTCCTTGCTTAATTACTCTAACTTATATAGTGTGTCTTCCCAGATGAATTCTAAAACCGCGAGGGCCTTTACTTTTTTCATAGTCCCGAACAATTCAGGTCATTCCAACATTTAATTTAGTACTTTTGCTCTCACTCAACTGAATAAACTTTGAGGCATTGTTTAATCACAGGGCATATTTTCACAAAACAATACACATTAGCATATGCACAAGCCAGATATATTTGTATTATTGCATATTATAGAATGTTTGTATTATTGCATATTATAGAATGTTACCCCACTTAAGAGTAAGCATAATTTACTACAGATATATCAGCGTGCTTGGTTACAGACAGCAACCTTAGATTTCCCTGGGGGTGTGATAAAATAACAATAAATGTACTGGATTACTTTTATAAACATTTGCACTTCTGAAATAAATCTGGCTACATGGATTAGACAAGGTTGCGAACCTGTATCCATTTTTTATCCCAAGAATAGTACTGCTTATCTCATTTACATGGCTCTTTGTGTTGGTCTTAAAAGAAGTCTCCCCACCCCTCCTCCTCTCTCTC
>NW_017732182.1:188398-209937 GCF_001890085.2 Hipposideros armiger | reverse complement strand
CCCCGTGCCTCCCCCCCCCTTTACCTCTTGCTAAGTATTCTGTTGCACAAAGTAGCAAGTCATACATAATGAGGTAGGCATTTCAGAGCAAATTCAGTGATACAAATTTGACATCCATTAATGGTTCATAAGATGAAGGAAACAGCATAAGGAATGAAGTGGTCAAAAGCGTTTGCATTTATAATTAGGCAAAAATAAGTATTTATATTTAATGATACAAATTGCCATCTGATATTTTCTTGAACAGGTGTTAACAAGCAATTGGGCAATACAAGGTTGGAAGAATTTAGTCTTTAAATCATAGCTGAGGACAATTATTTCTTTCATGGAGAAAACTCCCAAAAAGTTATTTTATTAAAATATTAGATTTTGTTAAAGTGGGACTATATCAATTCTAAATGAAATCCATTCACTCATTCTACAAATATGGAGGGAGAACCTACTGTGTGCAAGAAGTTATAAATAGTTGGATACTTCCGGACAAAGATTTCCACCTTCATTCTAGAAGGCTGGGAAATTAGCAATAGACCAAGCAAACAAAGTGTATTACAGGTGATGGAAAACAAAGGAAGAGTTTTTGAAGGTAAGGATACAGAATTCGCTTCAAGCTTAAAGAAAGAACGTTGTACCAATGTCATTCAGTGACAGCACCAATTAGTAGCTGCTGATACCCACTAAACTATCAATAAAGCATGATGAAGAAAAAGGGGGGCACCTTTACCCTCCATTTCATTCAATATTCATGAAGAAAGAAAAATTATTTTTAAGCTGACATATCTGTAAGCCTGACGGAGTATAATATGGTGTTGTTGCTTCCAGAGTGAATTCTGTCCTAAGGATTCAAGTTAGGCAGAGCCTTAGAAGATGTTATTGTTTCTGGATGAACCTAGTAAATACCAGACTGACATTCAGGGGAGGTTCCCTTTAAATTCTCTCTCTCACTAATATTTTCTCAAAAGCAAAAAAATGTCTCCCATGAGATGTAGGAATTTAAAAGTGATAAGAGTGGTATTATCTCAGCGGGAAGAGATCTTTAAAATGACCAGTCCCCAGACCCAGAAGATTAAATGGCCTTTCTGCTATTGCTGCTTCTCAGGCTCACAGCCTCTGACAGACACACGCTGGGAGGGAAACAGTGTGGAGCAAAGAGGCGCTCTCTCTGCCTTTTTGTGTCTCCTCTGTCCATCTGGGTCTTTCTGTTTTCACTCCATCTCATTTCTCCCTCTGCTCATTTCACCCTCACCCTTCACCTCTGAAATGTTCTCTCTTCTGGTAATTTCTCAAATTTAGCATTTTATATTTGCCCCATCTTCTCTTTAATTAATCCTTAAAAATTTAAGGAGTAAGAAGAATGGGAGAAGAGAGGAAACTGTACATAGTTTAACGCTAATATCTTAACACTGGATCAAGTAGTGGGTTCCAGATGTTCATCATATTAATGTTAAGAATGCGAGAGAGAGAGAGAGAGAGAGAGAGAGAGAGAGAGAGAGAGAGAGAGAGAGAGAGAGAACGCACCAGCCATGCATGGACAATGACAGTGTCTCTACTGTGTTGCTTCAAAGAGGGTTTCAGCCAGTGTCCACTTGTGGCTTTGTCTGGGGCAATCAGATGGCTAGTGTAACATTTCCCTGTGGATTTTACAACCCAGTCATGTCCAGTGTTCGTTTTCTGAATTTAGGAGCCACATTTTATATATCTATGATGGAATTTTGGGTCCCCTCCATGCATTTGTGTTCATGTTCCATAAAAATTTCTTGCATAAAGGTTTAGCCAAAGCAGCCTTATGAAGCATGATAATCTGCTAAAAAGAATTTCTGTAGACACTATATTACCTTTTTTTATTATTGACCTTTACATTAATGACAAAAGGCATCATATAATTATTACCCCAAATATGTTTACACTCATAAGTATAAGTGTGTGTACTAACCATTTTATTTATTAATATATTCTGTAAATTAACATATTATAGAAAAGGGCCAACTTTTAACCATTTGAACCATTTTGCTCCTGGTTAGGAAGGGAATTCTACAAGAGACCAAGTATGCAGAGTCAGGCTGGTATTGACTCTTGTTATTTTTAAGATAATTGCCATAAAGAAAAGAAACATTGAGACTCCTTCTGGTATGGAAATGAACACAGATCTTTCCTGGGCACAGATACTTCTCTAACTACAAAAGTACAATAGTGAGAACCTTCATCATTCCGTAAGGTTCAAAGAATTGCTCATGAAGAGTAGTACACAAGTGAATGGAAATATGAGAAGAAACATGTAATAATCATTAATAACTAGTTAACTAGAAACAAATGTTGTGTTTTTCATTAGCCACAGGGATTCATTAAGTAAAGTAGCAATGGATTTAAAGATGGTCCTTGTACAATATGTGAAGATGACTTGACTAATTTAGTTAAGGACTCTAATTGCTCTGAGGCAAGAAGGGTGAGTTTCGGCTACTGGATCATGGGATCAGTTTTCATAGACAATAAATCTTTGATGTGAGCCCTGAGTTAATGCATTGAGGGCATAATCTAAACTTCTTTACATCCATAAAAAATAAAGGTTTACTGTAATCTAAGAAGGATCAATAAGGATTCTTACGGATTTTGCTCCAATTATTCTCTCTATGCTTTTTTGGTCTTTTCCCCACAGGGATTCTGGGATCTTGGGTAATTTTTTGTTCCTTTCTTGTCTCGTGCATAATGTACGTATTCCAATTTCTAGGTCAGCTGTCATCTGGTTCTGTGCACATACATTAAAAGAAGTTCTAACATATTTTATCTGTAAGTTCTATTTGCAGAACAAATCCTATGTATTAATATTTTACAGGTTATATGAAAAAGAAGAAAGGAATGTTATTTTGGTAATAGTCCTCACATTGAAGATTCATGTTAGAAATTGAAAAGAATTTAGGATTGTTTGAAAATTCCATTACCTGAGTGGTTCTAGTAAACCAGAAAAAACAAATTTTCCTTTCAAGCTTTGTACAACTGACCAAATACAAATGTTTGCTGTTTGCTGTTTTCTTATATTTGCTGGTACAACCAGATGTTTGAAACAAAAGAACTCTCTTTTCTCCTTTGATACTTATTACAATTTGTCTTCATTCTTAGGTTTTTTCAAACAACCTTAACATTTGCTCTAAAGAATACACTGTTCCCTGAAGCTCAAATTAATTGTGGATAGGGGGGATATACATTTATAGGAGTATAACATCATTTATCTATATTTGTAGACAGTGCCTTTTGGGAGTTAAGAAAAATGACAAGGAGTTTTTGGAGTGCCACTTTTTCCCTCAAAGGAACATTATTGAACAGCTTTTGTCAGCTGTTTTTATGTTTCCGATCAATATGGTAAATGAGACCTTCCAATGGCCCTATGGCTTGCAATAAGTTTATATGTGTCTTCGTCTATTTGCTCTTAATTCCTAGAGAACAGTGGAAACTTAGCATTATGTTTCTTTCAGGAGCTGGTTGTTTTCTCTGGAGTTAAAAGTTGTCTGCTTCTTTATAAGGATCGCTAACATTTTGGAAGTTTTTCCAAGTTGCAAATTTCATATTCCAATTTATATTCTCCAACTAAGTTTTTTATTCACAGTTGAATCCATTTATGAAATGAGTAAACAACTTTAAGCTGTTAAGTCTATTTGAAGTTTGAGTCTGCTTCAAGTCTATTGCTCATCTTTACTTAGTTTATATTTTCGAACCATTGGTTGATCTTTGCAAAAAGAAAAGCTTCTTAAACTGCTTTATGTAGTGATTCTTTTTGCCCTTTGAAGGCAAAATATAATTTTATACAATTATTTAAATCTTCTATGTCTACCATGCTGCTTTTAACACTTTTACCTTAAGAGTCTTATTAACTAGACTAGTTGCTACGTGTCTGTAATATAAAAAATATATATCTAATACAATCCTGAATTCTGCAGCAAAATTCTGTATTTATGCCTGTGACTTAGGAAATCTTGTAATTATAGTCCTTTATTTGACTTGCTACCCTGAGTCCCGGCAGCCATTTTAAACCATGGGGTAACCTTTGGCTTGTGAGCCAAATTGTAGCTATCAGAGCAGAAAAATAGAAAACTTTGGTTAACGGTGTCACAGAGTTGTCTGCTTTTGTATTATTTCTGGACTCTCTTTAAATCAAAGAATAAACCTGATTCCTGAAGACACTACAGTCGGGTCCCATGCACTAAATTGAAACTGAATTCCAACTAATACAAAATTTTAAAGTAAATATAAGCAAGAATGGCAGGTAAATAAATGGTAGGTTAACAGGTGAAAAACACACCAAAGCAGCAGCAACAATAAAACAAATACTTTAAGCAGTCTACATGAAAAAAAAAGAGAGACATCTTTCAGATTGGTTCATATCTAGTGGTCGAATAGCATGAGGAAGTTAAGAAAAATCCATCCTAACAAAATACATAAAAAGAGGCTACCTTTTGAAATATTTCAGTGACACTTCTGTGGGTGACAGCATTATTGCAAAATGCAAATAGAAGCAAGGAACACACTCTGCTTTCCCTGAGTGAAATGAGGGCCTCTTTTCTAAAGGAAGTTTTGTGTGGTTTTTTTTATTATGAATGGATGTGTCTGAATATTTTTGAAAATCTTCATTCAGTATTCTGGTGTAGTTGAAAAATTAAGAGAACTTAACAGGTCCTGCTCTGTGATTTACAGCGTGTATTATCCACAGATAAAAATCACAATGTTCCCCCTTTCTTTTCTTCCTGCTACTTTTTTCCTCATCCTTCTTGTTAATATTCTTATCTCAGTTCTGTGATATGGTCCTTTTTGCCCTATAACTGTTTCTTAATTGTAAATTACAGATCTGGACAAGATGATCTTTGTGGACTTTTCCATTTCTGATGTTTTATAATTTTATGTCCTACGCCTAAATTGTGGAAAGAATGTTGATTATAAACAAGTAATTAGAAAGAAAAAAACTTCTCTAAGAAATATATATATATATATATATATATATATATATATATGGTATAATGGAAATTATAACTCTTCCTTCTTTGCTTTACTAGTTAGTATATAATGAGCAATATTAAGGTCCTTTTTCAGATTGGTCAGAATTTTCTAGAAATCTTGACATAAATTTAAATAGATTTGATTTAAATAAAAATCAACTTGGCACGCTTTTACATACTATATATATGCTATGTAATATGTATGTAATATGTTGTGTATAGATCAATAACATATATATATACTATATGTTATATAATATATTATGTATAATTTCAATTTATAGTAATCATTTATTCAGTATTCATTAACAAATATAAATTAAACACTTCCTCTGCGCTAGACACTGTTCTAGGCATATTAGTTACTTCTGCATAAAGGAACACTCAATTTTCTCAAAATAATTTCATGATAGTTTTTGAAGATCTTTCTGGACTTTCTCTAGTATGAAAGGGATTAAAAGCTATGTTTTCACTTCGTTTCTACTTTCTAGACAGCCCACTGCCCTTCTATTTGCCAAAGCACATCTCTATGGCCTCTTATCTACTTCTGAAACACTTCCTGTCCTCCTTTTTGGGTGAAGAATACATCTTATTTTCTGTTCTCTAAAGAAAGAATGTCAGTCAATCCTAAATGGTCCCACCCAAATCTTTTGATTAGCTTAGGTGAGAGAGCTGGTGTTCAGTCACATTTATTTTAATCACCATAGAGTATTTATTAGTGTATAGCCCTTTTATTAAGTCAATCTAATACCATGAAATATAATAGCAAAGCACTGACACATCCCTGGGTATGAATTTAGTATTTTCAAGGAAATTCACTTTATCATAAATTAAAACAATCTTTCCTGTATCTAAATTTATTCTTGAAAGTTTTATTCTTCGTCCTTTTTCCTGACCAAAGTGCACAGATGGAAAAGGAATGAGTGTCTGGGTTGATGTATGTGTGTGTTGTGTATTTTGTATGTGTGTGTGTGTCTGTGTGTGTGCATGTGTGTGTGTGTGTGTACATTTGTATGAAAGCTGCTGTTTTCTGTTTACATCTTTTCCACATATGAACTTTTCTAGTCTTCTTAGATATACACTTTTTTTTCAAAAAGTTTCCATAATTCCTGACTTTTGAGATCTTAGAAAAGATGCTTTAAAAGTGGTTGATTTATTAGAGATTTTTTGATGCTCATATTATGATCTTATGATCATACTAATTTTTTTTGCTAAGTTAAAATTACAGTTTTATAATTCATTTCAAAGTTCTAGGAATTAAGTATTCTTTTTCTCAAGATATGAAGGATTATTAGATCACAAGCCCATTAACAGTGAGTCTTGAATAATAGAACCCTTCCTAGAAGATCCCATTATCACTTGCATAAATTTCTATATCACTTCCTAATCTTGTTTCTTTTTAAAATAATAGACCGCTAAACTACTAAAACTTATACACCAAAGTGGCATAGATATAACTATAAAGAATTCTACATTTATGCTGCCATAATATCTCATTTCACAAAGTCAGTCTTAAAGATATTCATTTCTGAGGGGAAATCATTAAACTTTGGACTGAACTGGTGGATTTCTGCACTATTATAAATATGTCTTCATAAACACTCAGGTTTTATTAGTCTCCAGGAACTAACGCAGCCCATTTAAAATGAACACACAGATTGCACGAAATGACTGCCATTTTCAAGGTTCTCCTTACTAGTACTTCTGGGACTCCAATAAGACTTTAGAGTCAGAGCAGGCTATCCCCTAATGGTGCCAGCCTGTTGCTCAATTCCACATTCCAGGCTAGTCTTTGATTCCCCAGTTCTGAGCAAAAAAAAATTTAAAACAGAAATTCAGATCCCTGCTGTTCATTACGCCTACCAAGGCTTTTGGTGCTGAGGCTGGCTAGAGCCACAGAGAATCCAGGAGATTAAAACTCCTGCTTTTGTGTCTCCCTATTGAAAGGATGGATGGTGTCACTCAGCTTAGTGACAGTTCTTAGATCTGCCTTCATCTGTTCTTCCCAAGATGCATGCACACTTCTGCGGTGGCATTGTCAGAAAAGGTTCAAATAGCAGTGGCCAGGTTGTCACAATAACACACATCCCTGTGTGCCTCAAGTTTTATTGCTCTATCTCGCTCCATTGTAGCCAGTTTCTAGCTTTATAATGAAATCTTTCTCGAAATCTGGCTGCTGTCACTTGCTCTTCCATTTTTACAAGTCTGTCCCGATTATATAGCTCTGACCTTACATACCTGTTCCTCTGACATATGTGTGTGTGCTTGCTTATTAACATTATCTTGGGACCACAACAATTAAAGTCAATTTGTTTCATGAATTACCTTTGTTATGTATGTATGTTTGTATGTACGTATTTACATACTACTTTAAAAGTATGTGTGTGCATGTGAAATGTGAAAAAGAGATATACAACAGGATGATTTTAGGTGCTAGTTGCATTTGTGTGTGTGTGTGTGTGTGTGTGTGTGTGTGTGTGTAACTAAATACAGTAGGAAATAGCATCGATTATTTTTGGTTTACTTATATTCAAACTGCATTTCAAGAGAAACTCATAGTTCCATATCACATGTTCATAGTTTTCTAGGTCCTATTTTCTAATTTTTGTCCCCAAAGTTATAAGTATGCTCCTTACTTTGGAAAAAGTCTTATTATTATTCCTATGAAAATTAGGCACATGTTTTATTTTTCTTAGATATCTTCCAACAGCAGACTTTCCAGAATGTCTGGCATATTGTGTGCATCCTAATTTAAAGCCACAAAACCAAAATAAACAAAGGGAAATCATTTTTTTCTTCTCATTATTATTTCTTCTTAGTCGTCTTATTTCTACTTATTCCTGTTCTTATTTCATAAAATGGTATTTCTATTTAAAGCATTTTTGTGTAGCACCAAGTCCTTCGTTAGATTGAGTCCCAATGTAAGGTTACCCAGTAACCACTTTGGGGGCAAAAGTAAGCTTTGAGGTCCAGTTTGATGCTTCCTAGGAAATCACATGGGTAGAGACCCTCAGTTCATTCGCTAAAATTGTCACTCTGGAGCAGCCAAGAATCCTCACATAAAAGAAAAAATGCTCCCAAATCAATTCGAAGGCCTGTGACCTGGTAAGCAGAGGTAATTCACAGCTCTGAGAGCACAGCACGCTTAGCTCCTCACACCAACGCAAAGCCTCAATGTGAGTGTCCTTCCATGTGCTCTCCTTTCCAGTACTTTCTGAAGGAGACAGAAATTCCCCCATAGACATCTTACTTCAATGCCTGTTCAGGGCCCCCAGAAAAATACTGAAAGCTCCCTTTATGTATCCCTGGAAAATATACACACAATATTTAGATTTACAAAATAAGGTATTTCCTAGTGATTCCACACAGAACTTATGAGGAGTGGGGAAATAACCTAAATATACAACTTCTTCGCTATCCCTTTTTTTTTGAAGCTATATAACTTGCTTGATACATGGTAGTAGCACTTATTATTGCAATCTCTAAACTTAGGCATTCACGTAAACCAAAGGAGAAAATGTATATTCACCTTTACTGAGATATAATTGATATATAATATTGTGTACGTTTAAGTTATGCTAAGTGCCGATTTCATACACTTCTATATCGCAACACCACTACCACTTTAGCTAACACGTCCATCACTTCACGTAATTACCATTTGCTTTTTGTGGTGATGACAGCATTTAAGATCTACTCTCCCAGGAATTGCAAGTATATAATACAGTATTGTTATCCATTGTCACCATACTGTGCATTAGCTCTCTAGAAAGCATTCATCTTCTAACTGGAAGTTTATACTGTCTTCCCATGGTCCCAACCCCCAACCTCTGGCAACCACTTTTCTGCTCTCTGCATCTGTGAGTTAGAGTTTTCTTTTTTTTAAGATTAAAACATTTTAACTCTTTTTAAAAGATTATATCACATGTAAGTGAGATGCTACAGTATTTGTATTTCTCTGACTTAATTCTCTTAGCATAATGCCCTAAAGCCTATCTATTGTTGTAAGTGGAAGTATTCCATTCTTTATCATGGCTGAATACTATCCCATCGTGTGAGTGTGAGTGTGAGTGTGTGTGTGTGTGTGTGTGTGTGTGTGTGTGTGTGTAAAATACCTTTATCTATTCATCCATTGAATCCATTGATGGACACTTAGGTTGTTTTCATATCTTGGCTATAATGAATCTTTTAAAATGTTATATTAACTTGACTAATTGTTACTCTTATTTTAAACAATGATTTATGGCTCTGGATATAGAAATGCTGCATTATATATATATTTTGTTCTTTTAAACTCCTAGGATAGCCCATCCATAATATGAACGGACACATGTCGTTCATTTACTTTTCCTTTGTATCTCTCCGGAAATTTCTATCTCAGATATTTTGCTGATGCCTGCTGATAGGAAAAGTCAATCAGAGCAGACCAAGTTAAACAACCTTATTCTCAGAATTTTGGTTCATTGTTTATTCAGTACTAGAAGGAGACACTTTCCCCAGATAAGCAGATGAGAACAACTCACAGAGGAATTGAAAATAGTAAAAATTCAGGTCAAAGCCTTGGAGGTAACATTTAATATGTTATTGATTATTGCTGTTTGAGATGATTACAATGTACTTTAATTTTCTCCATCACTCTCATGTTATTTTTCTGTTTAATATATGGAATTTCGCTGAAGAAAGTCTTGGGGGGCGTTTTTCTGGTTTGAAACATTGTTTAATTTTATGACTAGTTTTTTATTTAGGAAGAGATAATCCCCATAAAAAATGTAAGCAAATCTGAGAGTGGAAGAGATTTCAAATTAATAGAAATATTTCAAAATTTCCTGAGCTGTGACTATGAAAGAAGTACATCGCCATTTGCATAATAAACTATACGTATATTGATCTATTCATAAAAGTAGAATATACATAAAAATATGTTTGATGTCAAAATATAATCATAAAGGTTGGGAAAGACGAAGTGAGAATGATGAAGGCAGTTATAACTGATTTTATCATCGCTTATTTCTCCCCTGGCTTAAGTACACTAGGTTCATGAGAAGAACTGATAACATGATTTAAAACAAACAAACAAACAAACAAACAAACAAACAAACAAAACCTACAGAGCTTCTTCTGCTCTGTTTCAAACTTCTTTGGTATCAATCATTAAGAGCAGAAAAAGCCTTAGTTATGGGCTGTACCATTACATTTTTCTTATATTGAGACCATAAATTACCTTACATACTTACATAAGATATATATATATATATATATATACAGTATACAAGTGCGTGTGTGTATCTTACATACTGATGGTACCTTTTACCTCTAAATATGTGGCTTAGCTTACTCTTAAGGGATGGGGCCTGTGCTGAAAGCTCTTGGATTTGGTAGTAAATGGCTGCTACTGACAAAATCTTACAGTGCAGAAACTCGGGTTAGCTGCCTTGTTATTTTTGCTGGGGTATCTGAAAAAATAAAGAGAATGAAAAAAATAAATGATATTCCTGACCTTCATCAAGTCGTTCAATTTTTTTTATTGAATAAAATTTTACAAAAATTGTCCTATTTTGTCCTTTCCTAGAATTGCATTATGATATCCCCATGTGGCATTTCAAAGAACATATTCCCTTCTAAGACTCTGTCTTTTTTATTCAGTAACTTTAAAAGACTAACGTTATATTATAAAACTCATCCAAGAATTGAAAATCTCTTAAAGAAGATGCGCTCTATGAATGCATTGTATGCTTCTTTGAAGTTGAGTTTTACCTTTGAAGCCTTATGCATCTTTGAACTAAGCCCTCGCTGATGTATTTGTAATCAAAATAGATTGAAAACGTTGGTTGTCTTTCATCACTGAAGACGTTCTACTAAAAGTTACTTTTATTGAGACTATACAAACTTTATAGTTTAAATTTCTCATGAGTAACCTGGATTTCTTTTTTAAAAATTATTCATTGTATCTCCTGTGGAGAACACAAGTTTACACATTGTGTTTGTTTCCTGCTAAATATGAATCTATCACTCATTTTTAAATTAACATATTAAAAAATATTTACTAGGGCCACTTTGTGTCAGGGCTTTTGCTGAATAAGAGAGAGAGAGAGAGATGAGTGGCAGTTACAGGTAAAAAAGCCAAAAAGCAGAAAATTGCAACTCAGTATGTAAGGTTCACTTGACTGGGATATGCGCAGGGCGCCATGTGAACAGTGAGATGTTTGGGGCTATGGGTGTTAGGAGGCCATTTTCTGTAGATGTCTGAAGTTTCTGCACATCTTGCAAAGAGGCATGGACTGCCTTTGCTCTGGAGTACCTTTTCAAGGATATTTGTACAGCAAACAGCCTTGGAAATTAGAGATAGTATCTCCCTCTGGAGTAAAGGGCAGGCTTGTTTGCTGTCAGCATCATCAAGATACTATTTCGCTCCAGAGTGAAGGTTAGGCGTGCTGACAGCTGATTGTAAGAGTTGGGTTCTCTGAGCTCAGGGTTCTTGTCCTGGAACACAGCTCACTATGGGTGCAGGCGTCCTCGGCCTTTTTTGCTTCACTGTATCAGAATCAAAACTCAGTGATATAGTGCAAATGCTGATATTCTGGTGACTGCCAGTGCTGTGTTACACTCTCCTTCTTTCTCACCCTGGAAACTCTCTATAGGCTAAGATTAGTTAGGAGTGGTCTTATAACGGAAAATTACCCAATTCTTGCAAAGCCAGCAGATCTCTGAATAATTATGAAATTACTCTGCAGTACGAGGCCTGTTGCTTTCTGTCCATGAAACATCCTCGGTGGGATGGTCTCCATCATCCTTTCCTGGATGCTTCTCTCTCTTCTTCCAGGTCTCAGATTAAATATCACGCTCTGAGATTAGAGCCCCTCACTGCTATGCTGTCAGGCTACTCTGCTCATTTCCTGTGCTATGTTACTTACAATTACCAAATTATTTTAATAATCATAAATTAATGCTCGCCCCCCCCCACACACACACACTCTGAAATGTAAGCTCTAGGAGAAAAGGAGCAATCTTTGTCTTATCTCTTCAGGGAGGCGCCTGAAAACCTATTACGAGTTCAACACATACTTGGTGATGACCTAAACGAATGAATATTTACATTCAGAATAAGTTTTTATTTTATCACCAATTGCTTTGTAAAAGCAGTTTAGTAGTTCGGTTCTCAAATTTGTTAATCAAGCTGTTCCTATAAGTAACTACTATTTTCAATAGATGAGTTCTGTTTTTATAAATGATGCTATAATTTGTTGTTTCCTCAGCATTTCCAGAGTGCTCTTGATCCAGAGTCTACTGCTCTCTGGTGGTTATAGAGTGAATTACAGGCAAAAGTTCTGGATGGGGAACTTGGGCCATTATAGTTTCTCTCCAGAGGATTCACCATCTCTGCTTCAATGAATTAACAAGACATTATCATATCTAAATCTAATCATGCATTTCAATAATGTATGAACGTTTATAACGCTTTACTAAGTCATTGCTGTTGATATTAGTGAAGACTTGATCGAACATATGATTAATGTAAGGCTTGCAAACTCAGCGCATGAAACAAGACAGCCTGTATTTTGTTGTATGAATATAAACAATATAAATAGAAATAAGTTCCCACAGTAAAAATCAACATGTTTGGGGGAAGAATTTCTTATTCTTTTGCCAAGAACAATAATTAGTGAATATTTCTCCAATCCGGGAGTCCACTGAAATCCTTCAAATCAGACATTTGTGTCATTCATTGTTATAAGCAATTCCCAGCTTGTATAGTTCATTTTACATAGTAGGCACCTAACCCCACATCCTCCCCCAAAATGCTGAATAAATGCTAAAGACCCACCAAGGACTGGTTTCCTTCTCAGTTTATACATATTGTATTAGGCAGGCAGCTTCCCCATCTGTCCAGTTCAATAAGAAGTATAAAGTATTCTGTTTAAACAGAGGTAAAATGAAACTAGCTGTCAAACAAGCCAAGTGTTTTTCTTTTTTCTTTTTCTTTTAATCATCACATAGGAAAGATTTAGAACAATAAAAGCAGTAGACATCAGCTTTTCAATGTACAGTGTGGTAATTCAGTGAACAACGAAATTGAAATCTGACATTGTTGACTTTTAAGATTACTGGTAGCCAGCTAGAGGTGAGAAAACAATATGTAACATGTTTCCCTACCTGACTTGTGTTTCTAGTTCTTATGAAATGTCAAATTGAAGGTGACAAGGAGCCAGCTTCCTACTTCAAAATGTAACAAGAAAAGACTCAGCCACGTGACCCGCAAAGACTAGCAGAGCATCATTCTTACTGACAGCAAAACAGATTTTTGTTTTCATAGAGGCAAATGCAAACAAACCATTGAATTTTTATTACATTTATTTTCAAAAAGTCACGCTCATTGTTAATATATTTTTGGGATATAGGCGTTATTCTGCATTAGCATATATATGAGACATTTGCCTAGGTATGGGAACCCATCCAATACTGTCTTAATAGACTGTAAGGGAACAGCAGTTCAAATTCTTGGGCAAATGGTTTTTTGTAAAGTGGGTTAGGATACATTCTTCCTAACATGTTTGTTCACTTATTCCTCCCGGGAGGGGGTGTGGGGAAAGTGTTAAGCTTTGTATGAACCTGCTGTAAAATACAATGAGATATGATGAAGTTCCTGCCTTTAAGAAGCTGTTTAAGGAGAAATGTCATCACAAGACAGAGCGATCAGTTCTTGAGCAAGGGTATATGTGAGCACTGAGGAAGGGCATTGAGCTGTGTAGTGTGTAAAGGAGAACTTCCCACACTAAGTGAGGTTTACAGTGATCACAAGCTTCACCAGCATAGCAGCTACCCAAATAAACCTAAGCCTAAACCACCTTGTCATTATTCTCTAGTTATTGAATATCTAATGACTGTTCAGCTATATTTCGACAACCCAATTGGCTATATTAAGAACTAACAGAGAATTTGAAGACTTTGTAGTACAACAGACTTGAGCAATTGGCTTTTGGGTTTCGTTTTGGAAAAAAAGATGTATTTAGCTATTGAACCAATAAGGCCAACCATCTAGTTAACAATACACTTTAAGATAACATGCCTTTTATTTGTCCAATTTCCATATTGAAAGTGATATTATCTTGGGTTGGAGAACATATATGTTTTCTCCTTTATCAAAGGAACTTGACCTTTTAATTTTACTTTTATTATAGTTTGTTTCTGCTTTCAAATAGTTGGCCAGATTATTTTTTGTTTTGTTTCTTGTTTGGGGCAGAAAGCAAAAAATTGTGCTCAGAAACCGAATTTGTATTTGCCAGCAATTTATTTAGCACAAGTTCACTGTGGGAATTATAATAAGCCAACAGCTTACAGGATAATATCTCTTAATAAGTCAAATGAAGAAATAACACACTCCAAACAAATGACATATTAATCCCATTATTGTTCCAGGCAAGAGGATATGAGAGGAATAATGTCCAAATTGTAACAGAGGTGTATCTTTTTGTAAAGCACCTCCATGGAGACCACGACCTACATCAAGAGCTTTCTCTGTCTCATCCTGTTTATTATTTTAGAACTAAACTTCCATTGTGTGTGATGTCCTGGCCTTCGTCCCTTCTAGATTTTTGGGGATGTTCTTTCCTTGTCCCTACCTCCAGTGATACAATATGAATCTCAGTCCTTAATCAACTTCAATATCAGCTACAAAAATCACTCACACCAAGCAGTTTGGAATTTTTATAGACTTACACAAAGCATTGTTAATGGTCTTGCAGAAGCTTCATTTCTTATAGTAATTTCCATAGGAGCCTGTCTGCCATAACTATTCCCTACCTCCTTACTTAATCACCTCTCTCCAGAATGGAGCTGTACGTTCTCTTACTCCAATTATCTAGAAGACTGTCTCCTTTCATTGGCACAAACCACAAAAGGACCGAGGATGCTCGAATTCCACCCAAAGCCATGATCAGATTATGCTTCCCAGCAAACACACTTTTCTCCCTAAGAGGACCCCTGCCACAACTGCTGACAGAATGCACTATCATTCTCAACCAGAGACTTGCAATTTAAGAATTTTAATTATAGTCTTAATTTTCACTCTGCATGTTTTGTTCAGTAGTAAGCCTAATTCAAATTATTATTCAGAGTTTAGAAAGTTTCGAGTCCAAGGTGCACAGAAAGTAGAGGTAAGTATACCTTTTATTGCTCATTTCAGCCTTGAGATAATTATCTTACTAATACATTTTTTATTTTCAACTGTTAAGAGCTTTATCTCAAATAGCATACATTGTAATCCCTGATGTGGAATATCTGCTGCTGCTCTGCTCTGGCTGCCGTAAATCACACACACACACANACACACACACACACACACACACACACACACACACACATAATAAGAACAAAATTAAACCATGCTGTCAGTGTGTCATGGAGGAGACCAGTGGTCCACTCTAGTGCTCTAGTGCACTCTAGGGGGAACCCTGCATAAATTATACACATGTCTAACCAGTATGCTGTACACCTGAAACTAATATAAAATAATATTGAATATCAACTGTAACTGAAAAAAATAATTTAAAAAGTAAAAAAAAATCATAGTGTTTTAATCCAAGTCAATTATGAAATAAAGTCATAAAGAAAAGTAAAGCTTCTTACCTTTTCTTGCTGTCCTTTTTGAGAGTCTGAGAACTGTTAGGCTCCTTATCCTGGGGAGTCAAAAAAGCAGAGTTAGTGATGGTGGTGGGACTATTGTCTGTAGTACCGTTGACATGGCTTCTCATTCTGCCACGTGACAGACAGTGATAGTTAAGGTGAGACCATGCTGGGAATGCAAAGAGGCAGTCACATTGTGTTCCCTAGCTGCTTCCTGATTCCTAGCACCAAAAGTTCTTACTTTGAAGACGGGATGGGGGACAGGTGCTTGGTGGTGGACGAGACCTCCTTAGTCTAAAAGGAAGAACCTACTACATTGTGGTGTTACTATCCGAAAGGTAATGAATAGGCAGACAAGATATTTCGGGACATTTTAGTAAATAATATATTTAAACAATGAAAGCTTACAGGAATATTTAGAAAATCCATAGTATGTTCTTAAATGGTCACTATTACACAGCTTTCAATTTCTGTATCAGTGTTGGTGACATTCAAAATTCTCTGTTCTTGTAACAGCAATTTTTCCTCTTTTGGTGTCACTATTCATTTTTCATGTGAGCAAAATTACAATTTGCTTAAAAGTGAAATACACTGAACCATTCCCTTAAACTTGACGCTTCAATCAGACATAGCAAGACTTGCTCATATAGTTAATATACATCAATGCCTTCATTATTTACTACAGATTCACAGTTTTAAAATGGCAAATTGTTTTTAATAACTTATTTAGAATGATTGTTACAAGCAAATCTCAGGCATCTTATTATTTTCTACTTAGGATAATAAAAACCTGGTGCCCCCATGGTCAAACAATGTTTGGACATTTAGCAAACATGTGAGCGCCTTTATGTTGCTCTGAAGTAATCTTTCTCCAGATCTATTTCCTCCCTGACCATGGGATGAGCGCCAGAAAGGACGCAGCCTGAATGCTGTTTATCTCCTGGAGATTTATTCTCAAGATTCTGACTCAGTAGAGTGAGATTTATAAATGTGCACTTGGCAGATTATGATCTAATGTAGCAAATAAAACAGAAAATCTCAGGATGGTGTCCACTTGCTGTAATACAATTACATCTTCTAAAATATGAGCTCTCATCTTCTAACTACATTTTAAGCACCCTGAAATCAGAGTTGAAATGCTTGTTCTGGGCCCTAGAGTAGTGGGTTTGACACAGGGACTGTATAACATGCAGTAAAGGAGGCACAAACTTGTGAGAAGAGAGCATTGCCCAGGACTCACTATGCTATATTTGGGTGAGAATAAGTATGTCTGGACCACAATTTCAGGCAAGAAGCAACCTTAACTATCATGTGGTTCAATCACCCACTTTAGAGGCAAAGAAATTGAGACAATATAGAATTAAGTAACGAGCCCACTATCATTATAATTAGTTATTGACATAGAGGAACAGAATCAAACTTTTTGACTCCCACTATAAAACAGAAATCTGAGGACCAGTACCTACATTCATGTGGAAAAATCATCTACAATCTAATTGTCAATATAGTTAATGTTAAAAATATGATTTAACTCCAATCAATTCAACAGAACTTATTGAATGCTAAAGTATATTATTTGGATTGCAAGAAAGGTGGTCGTTCTCAACATTCAGGAACTTAATATTGGTTTGGGAGCCACAGGGTTGGGGTGGGGTGAAGATTAGGGGCACAAGAAGAGGTAGAGTTTGCTATATAAAGGCCACAAATTAGACAGCAGGCAAGTAGAAGGAACAACATACAATCTTGAAATACTAGACTAGCAATACAGTGGAACTTTAGCTAAATATCAAGATGAGAGAGAGAAAGCATCCACAGGATTTGAACTCGATGGGATAAATGAAGCAAACTAGCACTGAGTCCTTTGCCAGACAATGTTACAGAATTTTAAAAAATAATAATAGGAACAAATATATACTATTTTAAAGAAAATGCTATGAGGCCAGCCAAGTAGCTCAGTTGGTTAAGAGCTCGCTCAAGAGTTTGAGCTCTGAGCAACAGCGGTTCGAGTCAGCCCGAGCTGAGCAGCCGTGAGCTGCCAACAGGTGGCGGGATGGTTCAGCTAAAAAAAAAAATAAAAAATAAAAAAAAATAAAGAAAATGCTATGTAATACTTAATAGTAAAATAATAAAGGCATTATTTCCACTATTAGTCACCATCATTCTGAAAATGTTGACAATGAAATAAATCAACATAACTAACGCGGAAATACAGCAGATAAAACATTGTTGTTATCAAATGTATCTAATTCATATGTATCATAGATTTGGGTAAATACAATATTAGAATATGACTCCTAAACCAATATGTCAATGGAAATTAAATCTATCATAAAGCTTTATTCAAGGGTACTTAGATTGGAAACAAACAGTAGAAGAGTTCATAAAAATCCATAGATTCTATGCACTCCAAGATAGGCTCCTCACTTCATCTATCACCGATTTTAATTAAGTGCCAATTACTCTGCACACTCCCATTTAAACATAGGTTTCATCAAATACTGATCTACACCACCTGCAGCCTAAAGCAAGCACTCTTCTGACAGCAATCAGGCTTCTTTTAAAATAGAAATCGATTGTTTCTACACTGGAAATAGCTGTTTACTGTAGGGCTGGGAATTGTGTGAGGCAAGTAACGTAGCAGTAACCTTGGGTTCAAAATTTAGGGGGCACCCAAAAACTCAGCAGTCAGGGGAAATGATGCTTTAACGTAACTTTTAAACGTCTAAATTAATGATAATCTTTATAATGAACAAAATATCAACATTTTAAGGAAACTATTAGCCAGCTATAATTTATTGTAAAGCAGGTAACAAAAATCTGTTTTAAAATTTAAATTGGATAGATGATTAAAAGGCAAAATTTAAAAGTTGGCTACAATGTTTCTCATAGATCTATTGAGTGTCTTCTGTAATAAAATTTTTAAAAGTCGACCTTATAAAAGTTTTAAGAATTAAATGTAAATTTTGGAAGACATGTCCAAGTCACTATTTGGTTCAAAAATGAATCCTTTGACAAGGTAGGTAAGCTTCAAAATCCATCACAAACAATAATAACAATTTTACCCCAGCTTTGTCAACCAATTCACCAAGTGGCAATAGAATCTAGAAAAATTACCAAATGCCTAGGAATATGGAAGCAACCTTTGGAAGCTGTAAAAGATGGCAACTAATAGACTTAGTGTTATACTACTTTTGATCCTTCTCAGGACTATAGGACCTGTCTATTTAATTAAACATGTATTCTTTATTTCAAGCTGTGGGAGGTTACAAGACTCGAGTATGACCTATGGTTTGGAATCTTTTTTTTTCAAAAGATTTTTATTAAACAAATATAGCTAACATACAACATTATGTCAGTTTCAGGGGGTACAACATTTATATACCTAAGATGTTCAACATTTATATACCTAAGAAGTGATGGCCATGATAAGTCCCGCAATCTGACACTGTACCACTCTGTCACCATATTATTAACTATATTCCCCATGGTGTTCATTACATCCCCATGGCTTGTTTGTTTTATACCTGAGAACTTGAACCTCATATTCCTCTTCCCCTTTCCCCACCTTTTAAATTTTTCAACTACAGTTAACATTCTATATTATTTTGTATTAATTTCAAGTGTACAGCATAATGGTTAGACATTTATATAAGAAGTGATCCCCCTGACTAGTCTAGTACCCACCTAGCACTACACATAGCTATGACCATATTATTGACTATATTCCCTGTGCTTTACTTTCCATCCCCATGACTATTTTGTAACTACCAATTTGTATTTCTTAATCCCTTCACCCTGTCCCCCAACTCCCCTCCCATCAATCACCCTGATAAATCTAGTACCCATATGGCAGCCTACATAGTTATTACCACATTATTGGCTGCAGTCCCTTATGCTACACCCTACATCCCCATGACTACTGTGTAACGAACGACCAATTTGTACTTCTTACTCTCTTCCCCCTTTTACCCATCCCCCACCCCTCCCATCTGGTTTGGAGTCTTAAATTGAGTCAGGCCAGCACACGGATCAGGGGCCTTGTGTGGGTGAGCTTGACACCCGCCCTTGGCTCACTTCTCTCACTTTGGTATGCTAATGAAACAGCAGCTCCTCAGCTGCATGGTGAATGAGCTGGAGCTCCAGGTGGCCAGGTGCAGAGTTCCCTGATCCCTTTGCAGCTCCTACGGAAAACTGCTTTAATTTCTGTGGCTAAAGAAACACCGCAAAGAAGGGCCCCCTTAGCATTTAGAAGAGTGCAGCTGAGGATCTGCTGTCTTTTAAAGTACCGGTGAGAGTGGAAGCACATCTCCCCTCATATGTGTGTGTACTTGTTACTCTCTAAAGGGATTTCTTGCATCGTCATGGCTGCACTTATCTGTGTCCTGTTTTTACCATACGATCGGGCCTGTGGAAGGCGTCACTCTGCCCCCACCTATATGCTCTCTATCCAACAAATTAATGAGCATATCAAAAATATGCAAAATCTATGGACACATTTTGCATATTTACTTACTCATGCATTAATATTATGTCTCACCAGATTTAAGTTATAATAGTTTAGAAAAAATTAGCATGGTCTCACAAAAACTCAAAATCTAGCACATGCAGTATGAGTAGTCATAGGAAGTGAATAGGGAGCATTACAAAGGCAACACATAACCAGTCTCAGGTAGTGACCAACCTCACGTAGTAACTCACTGAGAAAGAGCAGAAGAAACAAATGTATCCTTAGCTTTACTATTAAAATTGACATGAATGTAATTTTCAACCTACTTTTTATCTAATGTCAAATAAATTGAAATTAATCTAATAAAAATATGTAGACATGGGTAAATTTTTAATATAAACACCAAAATGATGCAATTAATGATGCCATCAAGGCTTACTTCTAGGGTAATTCTTAAATTACTTTGATATTCTAGTATTTGAAAATAGTGATAATTTACTTTTTATCTTCTCTTCATGCACAATTTATCTAGGCAAAAGATAAACATTTTAGCATAACACATTCCAAATATTGAGTACTAAAAACTATTCTAAAGAACAAATTAAATCTCTTTATATTGTCTGTATATTTTTTAAAAACTTCTCTATTTCATAGCTGTTTCTATGATACCAAGAAATACTTACACATTAAAAAAGCATTTATTTGATAAAATAGATTTCATTCTTCCTCTCAATTTTTTTTGCAGTAATCTCCAGACACTTAAAAAGATTTTTCTCATTAATCATATAAAACAACACTTGTTTCCACCAAAAATTATTAAATGGTCTTCTGTAGATATGTTAAATGACCTAATGGACACACAAGGATAATGTGTCTTTAAATTATCCCATAATACTCAGTGGCTTTCTTGTAGAATCTTTGGGAAGTTGTTCCAAGTCTTTTGAGAAGAAAACCTGCTATGAATGAAATAGGATGGCAAATTCTGTAACTTCATAATTCATGTGAAATCTGAATTTGTTAAACAAAAGTATTAGGACAAATGGTTCAGGTTGACATGAGGAAACTGCCAGGTACTGCCTCTTCAGCTGTACCTTTAAATCATATTTTTATCTTACAAAGGTGATAGACCTGATCCTTGGTTATTTATATTTCCTATCTGTTCTGGCTTTTAAAATAAATCTCTACTTTGGTTCTGTCTCTTGTTTAGGATTTTTCCCATACACTAAAGTCAATGCATTAGTTCCTGTCCAATTCCTGGGAACTCCAGTAGGAGTTCAACCTTCCAGAATTCCCCAGTTTGGGAAACTTTGATGTGTGTGAAAACCTCGAGTTCGTACTTTCGCACAGCAGTAGAAATCACTGAAACAGTTATACTTAAAACTGCCTTGCTTAATTTCAGGTATAGATCTTTTGGGTTTGGGGGCAACCCTTGCTTGTACACATGGAAGTGTGTAAGTGTGTAGTTACAGTAATGTATATATATATATATATAT
>NW_017732182.1:132108-188388 GCF_001890085.2 Hipposideros armiger | reverse complement strand
AGAGAGAGAGAGAGAGAGAGAGAGAGAGAGAGAGAGAGGTGAAAGTGTCAAAACTTTTATTAGCGTTCGGTTTAAAAAACTTTACACCTATGATACGCTAAGATATAGGAGTGCAGCTTCTTCAAGAAGTTACCCTTTACAGTTTGGCCATTTGTTTTTAAGTTGTGGAACTCTCTGTTTTTTTAAAGTGTTTGTTTGTTTTTTCCAGTTGTTGTTGAGTGCTTTAAGAATTCATGATCTTGGTCCACCACTGGTAATATTCTGCCTTTTTCTTCTTCCCACTGAAGTGGTTCCACATAACCACTTCAAAGCAGCGTGGCCAACACAACGGTTCTCATGAAATTGTAAAGCCTCGATTCCGTCAATCCCAGTGAGTTCTTTCATCAGCAGACACAGGTTTTCCTCCTCAGAAAGCTTCCCTGCAGCCTGGAGGTTGTGAGAGGAGGTTCAAGGATGAGGAGAACAATTTTGGTGTCATGGACGGTGAGCGTGTTTCCCTTGGCTCCAAGACTCTAAGGTGGACAAGCTGGATCAACAGGTCCACAGTCCCCGCTATGAAGTTAGCCATTATCCAGACAGCCTCCTTCTGGACTTTAAATCCTCTATTTTTTAGCAGAGCCACTAAAGGCGGGGGTGGGGGGGTGGGGTGGGGGGCAGTGTCAGCATGCCACAAGTCATTAGGTGCTGGATGTGCTGGCAGCGCCCCCTCCCCACTTCGCTCAGGGCCCAGGCTGCATCCTCTGGATGGAGGTACAGGGCTTGTGGGGCTGGGGCAGCACACTCACCACGCCTGTGTCAGTGGCCACCTGGGTCTGGAGATTCTTTCCACTGTGGAGAGCAGGCGTCAGGACATTGAGTCCCAAGCTGGTCATGAGCTTGTCCAGCCTGGGCAGGACCCCCTTGTCAAGCCTGCAGCGGTTCCCATGCTGCAGCCATCAGTGCAGGAGGACAGGGCTCTGCAGGGGTCCGAGGTCACCTCGCTGACCTGGTGCTGCAGCAGGTGGAAGATGACGGGCACCATGTCCTTCACCGCGTTTTGCCAAGGGTACAGGCTTCTGCACAGGTGGACAAGGTCCCCGTGACACTCGCAGAAACGTCATTGGTATGGCTGATGACACCAGGGCCAGCAGATGCGGGATGGTGTTGCCTCAGGGAACGATGTCTCTGGGTCGTGGTTTGTTGCCTGCTATGCCATCAAGAGCCCACACTGCCTGCTCCCACATAGGCATGGGGGGATGGGGATAGGAGCATTAACGGCTGGGCGCCCTCACCCTCCACACTTCCTCTCCAGTAACAGCTTGGGTCTGCTCCAACGTCCCCGCAGCGATATTGCTCAGAGCCCAGGCTGCCTCCAGCTGCAAGCAGGACTGAAGTGATGACATCGGGACCGTCGCCAGCCTGGGAGCCAGCCCGGCTTCAACAATCGGCTTTAGAAGAGGGCTCCTTTCCCAGAACTGCATTTTCCTGGCTGCCTGACTAGCCTGAAAACACAGGTCTGGATCTGAGAGATTCACACCACTGATTATTTCCTGCAGGGAGAGGCTGACCCCTTTGGCCAGCTTTCTGGAAGCCTGGTCGGGGGGAGGTTGGGGATGTCCCTTCCCTTTAAGGCCTGCTCATCTTTCTTTGCCTTCCGGAGCTCCAGCCTGACTGCCATTCGCTGCTGCCGCCTCACAGATGCGTCACTGCCTCAGTATTTCAATTTTCTCAGTCTCTCTTGGAGCTTCTGAAGTCGGCATATTGACTAGAAGAAGTAGACCACCTGTCGGGAAGCCTCCCTGATTGGTGAGGTACAAGGAAGGCCATATTCAAAGTCCTAAACCCAACTTCCAACTTATAACTAAATAGAATGTAGAACTTGATATCACCTACAATGTTATTTAACTTTCTTAGGTGTCAGTTCTCCCATCTGTAGATTGCTGGTGATAATACCTGACTCTTCTAATGTTCAAGGCTATTTTGAAAGAAGAATATTATGAATGCATTAAAAAGCTTTTAAAATATATAATTCCTGTTAACGTTCCTTAGGCAATGCGATGCATTTTAGCCATGATTCTGGCCTGTGTCAGTCAAAGGCCTATGAACTAAATAAACTGGGGAAGAATCACCCTAGAAAAGAAAGTGGTGATAGTTTTGAGCTTCTCAGAAGTCTGTGAGGGGCTGTGGTAAGGGTCTCAGTATTTACACAAACATTTATAAATACGATTCTCTAATCTCCCACGAAATATTGACTAAGCATGTGTATTTATTAAGTAAAGTAATACATAAATCTAACATAGTATCGAGTTTCAAGAAGATTATAATTTTCATGGCAGTATAACCTATACTGGCAGTCATGAAACTGACATGTTTCTAAATTTAGTGTCCCAAATAATATTAATACTTTCCAAGCTACTCTAGTTTAGCAGTCTCTCCTTCCTGTTTACTCTGAGAACATCCCTGGCTAATAATTCTAGAACAGCTATGATTTTATGCTCTGCCTGTTATTTGGACCTTTGGTTAACACTAAGGATATTTCAGGGCACACGGGATGGGCAAAATGGTGAGAGCTTGAATCAAAGCGTTTTGTCAAAGATTATAGCAGAAAAATGGACACCAGAGCTCAAAAAAAAAAAAGGTCCAGAGCAGAAGGAATGATATAAAAGAGTTTTATTTTTAAGTTGGCTGAAAGCATATTTAAAAAAGAATGGACTATAAGTAGATAATTAACTAAGATGAGTCATTATCAAACATAAAAAGGAGACGCATGGATTTTTTTTTTTTTTTTGGTATCAGGAAGGGAAAGGAAACAAGGTGGTGAAAATGAATGTCTATTTAGGGAATTATTGACAAGAAAGTCAGGTCACAATTGATGTGATTGGCAGCAATGTGAGAATATCTAAAAAGAGTACATATGTTTTAAGTCTGCACAGTGGAGAAGGGGAGTGAGGCAGGCTAGAAAATGCCATGGGCTGGTGGGAACGCAAAAGGCTAAACTGAATTTGTTGTCTTTATACTGAGAGAGGAACTGATTTCTTTGATTTGTTGTTTTCCTTTAGGAAAACTCAATAGATACGGAAATGCTGAATAGTTGTAACCATTCAAGGATGATGCACATAGACCTTAAGTCATGAGATTTGAAGCAGGCCATTAACTGAACCTTGGGGAGAAAGCATGTGAAGATATGAGCACCCCCTGGGCCAGGTGTGGAAGCCCTCCCCTAGAGCTGGCCTTTGATGGACAGTGGGGACATCCTCCCTGCAGACAGAGAGGAACTTGAAGAAGCTGTAGAAGAAAAGCTACGAAGCATTTGTAGATTTCCAACAGTATTCTCTCATGGTCATGAACCAATTTTTCTATTGTGTGTAAGAGACATTTCTAATCACCTTTATGTGTTCAAAGCAGTTATATTGAAAAATATGTGACACAACCCTTAATTATGTCATTTATTTAATAACATTTTTGGAAATACTGCTATTAAAGATCTAAATTAAAATGGCTCCCAAAGGTTAAAAAAAAGGCAGTTTTAATATTTAATCTATGATCACTTTTTGTAATCTGTAGGCTTTTACACTGAAAATAATTTAAAAATGGTTTTTAAAATTTAAAAGTTTTTAAAATTACTTTAAAGTAATTTCATCACTTAGATACTTTGTCTTATGTTGTATTGACATTTAACCTATCCTTTCAAACTATAAAATTACTTACAAACTTGAAGTTAGAGACATATTATTATTTAATCAGAATAGTCCTTTTCCAATGTCACTTCAGGTTTTAAAATGAGCCATGGAAGAACAGATATGACTTTGCCTCAAAGGGACTTTCCTGACATTAAAAAAAGCTGACATACTTTCATGTTTCCGTGTCATTTTTTCCCCAAAACAGCTGTTTCAAGAAATATCCAGTGAGTTCACATGAAATATTTTGCCTTCTAGCTTCAGAAAGCACCAGAAGAATCTTTCTTGGTCAGTGGGCTTGAATGAGAAAATATGAACTGGTGACAATACTCCAAGGATAAGAACAGTGTCCTTGGAATCAGAGTCAATATTCTTATCCTAGCTCAACCATTGAGAGACAAACTACATTCAAGCCAAATAGCTGTGACATTCAGCAGGGTGACGTTATTTCCCCCCCACACAGTGCATATGTCATTACATAGCAATAGAAATGTCTACTGCCATGTTCCCAGATTCTGCTGGGGTCTGCCTTTGGGTGTGTGTCACTTCCTAGAATAGCTTGAGAATTTTGATTCTTGATGGTTTTCTACTGACAAGAAGTCCACTTTTGAATTCCCAAGCCAACCAAAAGAACAGGTTTCCAAAACTACTTAAGCTACAAAGGAAGCATACACAAGGAATGAGATTAAAAGGTTCTCTTACAAAAACTGCCCATTTCACTTAATTACTCTGTTTCTGAGTAATCAGTACAATACAGTACAACATAACACAATTGTATACATCGATTCATACAACCTCTGCGAGGCTGCCACACATACAAACTATTTTTATCTGGCCAGAAGCCGAAATGCGAAACAGGTTGGGAACCTGGGTTCCAAGAATTCCAGAGGAAACATGTTTCCAGCTATAGAACTAGAACTTCTTAAGCTTTTCTTGCTTATTCTTACGGCGCACAACAAAACTCACAAGTGCCTAAACCAACTCAGAAAATATACCCGCTCTTTTAATGTGAGATATAATGAAAATAAACTGTATTTCCTTTTCCCACAGAAAATAGTGGCCCCCAATGTTCTCATATTTGTTGGGTTTTTGTGAAGCTGTCAGCTAAAATGTGCTAAGCGTCCAGTGGTCGTTATAGGCAGTCAGTCTAGGGGCGAATCGATTTGCTGCAATTTTATTTAGCCTATATATTTTACAATCCTTGAATCGGAATGAAAAATATCTATTTCATGCATGTCATTTATAGGGGAAATAAATACATAATGGCCTAATCGACCTCCGATAATTTACCTTTTCTGATTATCTGCTACCCAAGATTCTGAGTGTTTTTTCTTTCAGGTCTGCATTTCCTGCTGAGATGGTAATTTAACACATTATACCCTAATTTGTTTAAATGTCAAAAAGATTAACGGTTACAAATCTGTAATGATAACTGCACAGAGCTGTTGAAGCATTTTGTGGGAATTACTATTTTGTCACAAATTTTCTACCAGTTTTGACAGGAGAAGGGATTTGACTTCCATGGTGTTATTCTTGATTTTAAGATGAAGATTTGCTGTATTGATAAAAACACAGAAAGACATGGACGTACACACTGAGTAATATCTGATTCGGGGGAATGGTTGCTCTATTTTTAAAAAGGATTTAAAGCCATTTAACTTGATCACATTATTTATTGCCATTCAATTTTGAGACAATCTGAGTGAAACAAAATTTCAGTCAATACTAAGAGACCACTTTACAGATATTACATAGTGGCACTCACTTAAGTACTTGTCAGTTAGTCTCTTCTAAAATAGGGTGTTGCCAGTACCAATTTCCTAGGGAGAGTTACTTTTCTCCAGGTTTTAAAATACATATTTTATGTTTACACAACTTATGTGGATATATACATACACAGGTATATGTATATATTATGTTTACTCTTAAAAATCTATATTAAATGCTGATAGATATTTTAACTACAATTTTGTCATATAGAAACTATAGATTAACATTTTCTGCAGTTTATACCCTGGAAGTATTTAAGGTCTATGCATTTCAGAGCTGAGAGACACTGAGTTAGTGCATTTGAATCCAATAGTCAACATATTTATGGCATTAACTGTTATAAAATCAGTGAGATATACTTAGTTTTTCAATATGAAAATTATATTAGTCTCATGTTTATTCTTACACACTTAGGGCCTTGAATCTCTAAATATACTAGATCATCTCTGCCAGTTTTCCTGCTAACACTATTTGCCTCTTTGCTACACAAAGTTCTACTCAAATTATCAATTTTCATTTATTCCACATGCATAGATGGTTCCCCAGATGTCATAAACTGTGCAAGGGAATGCAAAACAAAACGTTGAGCATACAGCCACAGTCCTCACTCTCATGGAACAAACGTTTGCCATCCTTTGTTTCAATTGCTCGGGCTTGTTTTTCTTTTACCATGTACGTAAGCAAATGACCTCTTTCTCCCTGATTCCCCTCAGAAGGATTCTTGGGAATCAAAATATCAGAGTTTAGTGAGAATCCTTTTTGAGGGTGGATTTATGAAAGTCCTTACTTGCTGAACCACAGCTCCCTTCCGTATCTCAGAGCTTTTATCTGCATCTGGATGTCATTCATCTATTGATGGACATTTCGGTTGTTTCCATGGCTTAGCTATTGTGAATGCTATACCTGCAACAACCATGAGCGTGCATATATCTCTTTGAGACACTGATTTCATTGTCTTAGGATACATACCGCAAAGTGAGATTGCGAGATCATTCGGTAGTACTATTTAAAAATTTGGGGGGCAACTCCATACTGGTTTCCATAGTGGCTGTACCAATTTATGTTCCCACCAACAGTGTACAAGGGTTCCTTTTTCTCAACATCCTCGCCCATTCTCACCTTTTATCTTTTTGATAATAGCCATGGTAACAGGTATGAGATCATATCTCATTGTGGTTTAGATTTGCATTCCCCTCATGATTAGTGATGTTGGGAACCTTTTCATATACCTGTAGGCTATTTGTATGTGTTCTTTTAAGAAATGTCTATTCTGGTCCTTTGTCCACTTTTAAAATTGGATTATTACTTTTTAGCTATTGAGTGGTATGGTATGTGTTCCTTATATATTTGGGATATTCGCCCTGTATCACATATTTGATTTGTAAATATTTTCTCCTATTCCGTAGGTTACCTTTCTCTCTGTTGTTTGTTTATTTTGCTGTGCAGAGACGTTTTAATTTGATGCAAGCCCACCTGTCTACTTTTGCTTCCTTCCCTATACTTTTGGTGTCACATCCAAAAATTCCTTGCCCAGACCAACGTTCAGAAGCTTTTGACCTATGTTATCCTCTAAGAATTTTATGGTTTTAGGTTTTATATCTAAATTTTTAATCCATGTCAAGTTTATTTTTGTATATTGCATGAGATTAAATCCTTAGTAATAAAGTTTGTTTTTACTATCTCATTTTTTTCCTCACTTGAAGTCATCAATATAAGAACAAGTCACTTTCATACTTCTGTTCAAGTTTGTGGAAAAAAATCTCAGTTAGTCACAGTTTTGATAAATTGGATATTTGATTACTCATATCTGGAACTATCCAAGATTCTGAAATATTGGGGAATACATGGAGCTTTGAAATAACGTGGGTAATGGCTTCAAGTGGTGACTAACTCATTCCTTTTTTAGTAATAATTGTTTTCCTGGTAACTATGTGCAATTTTAGGTTTTTCTTCACTTGCTAATAAACTGGTATAACAATCTAGATTGCAATTATGACTAATTGTTATTTCTTGAGCTTTTGATGACTGTACTTTTAAAAAATAGGCTCTGACACAGGTTGAGCATAATGATCACACTATAGATGGAAGAAAATGTACATATATACTGGAAATAATTTTAGTCATTGGATAAGATGAATATAGCCCATAATATATCATAAATAACTTTGAATCTTTCATGCTTTCTAATGACATAGGAGAAAGGCTTCCTGCTGTGAGTAAGGTGCTAAGAACTAAAATGGGATGTTTAAAAAAATAATAAGGTTTGGAATAATGTATTAGCACCACATAAGTAAAAGTAAAACTTAGACTAATAAAATTAATAAGGAAGATGGGATGTAGGGTAAAGAGTAAACAATGCTGGAAGGAGGAGAGAAGAACAAGGGATCATAGGCACTCTTTCTATTGTACATGTTAGTTACAAATAGTATTTATATAGAACACACCTATTTGTCTCTTTTTCAAATTGGGGTTATTTAAAATACTTAGCCACACATTCATAGAGTACGTAGAATACACATGCATGATACATACATTTATGTGCCTACTTAAATTGTCAAGTAAACGTAAGCATGATAAAGTGCATTGACATTTACAAAGCACTTTCAAATACTGAAAAATACCTGCCAAATGCTAAAATTCAGGGTTCTTGCAGTATTGCACAGTTGTTAAAAGTCTTTAAAATCTTCAAAATTTTCAAAAATGAACTAGGCATCACTAGTAAATGGTGTTATGGAGATGATTCCAACGTGAAAGAGAGCCTGGTGTTAGGAACGTCCCGGTGCCGTGGAGCACTGCTATTCTCCAGCAGAATAAACGTCTCTCTCTTCTCGGCCCTTTGGCTTTGCTTCCGTGTGTAAGTGTTAAAATCAATAATTCTGCTATACGCCAAATAGGACTCAGGGGATCATTTCCTAATTAACCTGGCTCTTACACAGCATTCATTCATTTCCGGTTTTACTGACATTTTATCAGTTCAAACACATTTCATATTTAAACAGCTTATGAGCCGCATTTTAGTCAAATTGGCACACCAGGGATAATGTTCTCAACCTGTAATGAAGGACTAACATATTTTTGTACTTCCATTTCAACCCACTTAATTGCTGCAACGATAAAATGAACACTCTATATGTTTAAAGCTTTTATAGTCTCACATCCAGACGACTCCTTAGTTCACTAGTTCTGAACATGCTATATCTAAACCAAATTGAAATCACTGAATGCTGAAATTACAACTCTTATAATTGCATGTATCATTTAATTCAGAGGAAATATAACAGTGAATAAGGGAGATGAATCTGTCAAAAAGAAATCAGGCTCCGCCTTGGTCAAGGCCATTCCACCTTAGTGGTTCACAGACTTCACATGTCATATGTCCTAGGTCAAGTTCCGATGCCTCCTTAAACCTTGCGTTTTTCCTCTATATGAGGATACTCATTGCACTTTCTTCATTCCACTGTTGACAGTGCAGTTCAAATATTTAATACAATGCCAGATACAACAGTAATAACTCAGTCAATGTTATCTGGGAAATGTCCTAGAAAAGCCATATAGAATCTTGTCTTTGATCAAGTTCTAAAGTTAGAATTGTCTTCAAGGAGCAATACACGGCTAGATCACACCTAAGCTGGGTTGCTCAGAAATAGAAGCCCGGCCATCTGTACTTCCCCCAACCTACTGTGCAGTCATGCTCTGGCAGAGATAACCTTGAAAGGTCATGTGGAGGCAGACGCTCGTGTGTCTTGAACACCAGGAGGGAGATTTGCAAAGCCAGACACCTACCAGCTCGGACGCTACCTCCCGCCTCTCCCGACATTTTTTTGGAACCACATAAGCATTCTCCAAATGGTCGAAGGAATGATTTTTGTTGTAATAACTAATGTCTGAAAGTACAGTGCTCCATAACAAACTTTATGAAAAATAACATACATGAATTGCATGCAAATGTTTACAAAGTGAGAATATAAAGGCTTTTGAAGTCAACATCACAGAAATTCCCACTAATGACTGAGAAGGTACCCATATAGGGAGTGTGTACGATACGGGCCTAAATATAGCCTTTTCAAAATAATTGAATTATAGATTTATATGCAGGTAGAATATATTTTATAAACAAATCTCTCACTTTAGTTCCTTAAAATTGTCATGTTTCCAGAGTGCAATTTATAATGAAATAATACATAACTCTAGTGACAGTTTGCAATCAGTTATTAAGGGCTATAATTAACACTCTGCAAAGACCTCACCATTCTTTTTGCATTGTTGGAACAGGCAGATGATATATTAGAAATTCTCAGTCTTAGAGATGGAAAATAATTATTCACCTGAACTCATTTGGTTAAGAGTGGTGCCATTTCTCTAAATATATTCAGTTTCACATCTGTATCCTGACACTGTAATTTAGTAGTCACCAAAGTATTATAAATGCAAGTCTTTTTAATTTGATAAAAAACTGATTTTAGATTATTTTTATGGAAAGGAGACTCAGTAAAAGTGAATCGTGTATGAACCATGGAGCATTTGTGAGGATATTATGGAAGCCCCACTGAGCTTAAAACGTTAGCTCAGTCATTCACTGCCAAATAATGACTAATCAATTCAAATAGTCCTTACTCAGTAAAAAAATAGAAAACAAATATTTTTGTACAAAAAAGAACGTTCTTCACATTCAAGTAGTGTGCCAGCTCACAAATTAAATTCCATAGGCTCCAACAGTATTAGATATTATGCTGGAACTGTCGATATGAAATTGAATAAGGAAGACATGGACCAGTCATTGTGGTGCAGTGTAAAAGGTATGGACTCAAAGTCAGACACATTCTGTTCTAAATTGAGGGTTAATCACCTTATTCTGTAACCTGGGTGTTTTATCTATCTGATGTTGAGTTTCTTATCTGTAAGATACAGAGAATAATTATCATAATACTCTTGCACTAATGGTCCATGTTGCCCAATACATTATGAGAGATGCACAAGAGAATCTGAACCTGAGCCATAGGCCCAATTATACTGGAAACCCAATGGGCACAATATACATATGGTCCTGGCAGATTCTTTCTCTGCACTTTAATGTCATTTATTTACATGGCACCATTTATATGATGACATTCACTTATGTAGCTCCCTCAACCTCCCGCCCTATTTGAGACCCTAATGTGTACCTATAGTCCATCATTCTACTAGTTCTTCTGATGTTTCAGAAGAGAATACCTTTAAAACACCACTCAGTATGCATCTGTGCATCTCTTCTCATTCTTGTCACCACGGCTGTGTCTCCTCTTGCATTATGCTTTTCCACACCATTAGACAATAAAGGCAGAGATTCCAGCAAAAGTCTTGGCACTTTGTTACTAAGAAAATACTATTTGTGATCTTAGATGATTTGTTTTATATCTTTTCACTGTCTTTGAAAAATCTTATGCTCAGCAAAGTAGATCTCTGCTGCATACTTAAAAACAAATTAATATCAAGAAATGCATTAACACTTTATGCTAAAGATATGATTTTTAAAAAAAATTAACTGTGGTAGCCTGAAAATACCGTTATTATAAACTCAGTCCTAAAACATAATATGATTGAACTTAACTACAGAGCTCATTATTTGCAATTCTTGTTTTGGGCATGACTCCATTCCGATTTAACAGTGAACACTTCCCAGTCTGTACAAAGTGATGAAGATAATCCTTTGCTCTGTTAGAAATGACATGATATTCGAGGCATTGCTTTTCCTAAGTACCATTTCCTTGATGCTAATTTTAAGTTAATAGTATCATTTATGAACTAAAAGAAATGATCATATAAAGTATACAGATTTCCTTGAGTCTGAACATTTGTCTTAGTATAACAATGAAAATAAGAACAGCTATAAACTAATGGAGATGGGATAATTGGAAGTTTATGTGAAGGAGGCTGCAAGGACAAGAGTCTTAAAATCTGTGCCGTCAGGGGATTGCTTTTCACCATTTTCTTAATTGGCTGACCATGAGATCGACACACTTATAAGTATATGCACTGATACGGCAAGAGATAGTTTGGGGAATAATTTCAGGTTACGTTGTGGTCATCATAAAACTTAGTGCAGTCTCAAAAAAATGTAAAGCATGAAATGATTAAGCAGTAGAACCAAGAGTTGCTAATGATGGGGGTATGGGGCAAACCAAATGAGTCAATGCAGTGAGAAACTTAGTGGTTGAAACTAGAGGCTTTTGAGTCAGATTGCCTGGGTTGTGATCTTTTCAGCTAAGTTGATCTTGGAAATTTCGTTTATTTTTCTGGCAGAATTTGATGGTCTTATTAACACAAATACAATGGGCACATGAGCTGTCTATTCATTTTCTTCGCTGTGCAGCCTGGTGCTGGGATTGGTGATGATGGCCAGCTGGGCTGTTCTTTCCACAATGGCTTTGTGGCTCTTTGAGGAGACATTGTGACAATCTCAGCACAGTAAGATTCATCGCCAATCAGCAGCACAAGCTCCTTGAGGTTGTGGACCAGGAGCTCCCAAAAGCTACTGGCAGCACGTGTTTTATTTTCCTCCCATCACCAACGTTGGGCATCACCATCTGGTCCCTGAGTCTCCCAGGCACCCTACTGTCATTGCCCTGGGTTTCCACCAGTCCTGCTTAGTTTTGACCTATCAGTCTGCCTGGCCCACTTTTTGAACTTCTATGTCCTCTTTTTGATGATCTTGGGCTTCACGAGGGGTCTGAGGGCCTCCATGATGCCGAGCAGGAGGTGGCCACCACCTCCATAGGAAGCGCCGAGGAAGAGCAGTTTTGGACACTTTCATTAATATCTCATATCTCAGATTGCTAATCTATAAAACAGGAATACTAATTTGTTCCAATTTTATAAGGCTGTTCAAGAAGGTTGAAAAAATATCGATATCTGTTTGAAAAAATAAGGACTATGTCTAGTAAGTGCTATAGACGTTCAAGTAACACTATTATTACTCAGTTCATTCCATCAATGTAAGAAGCTCTCTGTATTTCTTTAATCTGAATGTTTTCAGACAGTGTCTGTTTAATGAATTCTGCCTATTTTGCTGCCTGCATGAGTTTTGTTGATGAGAAAGATGATTTATTCCAGTATGCTACTAGTGTATTGGATAATTATAGGGATCGTGGGTGTCATCATTATCCTTGACTTTAATGGAATTTCTTCTAACATTTCATCATTAAGTATTTTGTTTACAGCAATTTCTGGTAGATAATTTTCAGCAAGTTGAGAAAATATATTTCTATTTATAGAACATTAACATTTCTTATTTAATAAAAAATGAATATTCAATTTTAATGATATCCTATGAGTAGGTCCATCTTTGAATGACATTCTATTTATATATGACTGATTTACATGTCCCAGATATGATTTACCTTTAACATAATCCACTTAATACTTTTAGTTACTTCTACCACAGATATTCAGACCCGTTAGGTTATACTCCTCTGAATTGCAGTCCCTATGTTTCATCTTGCCAAAGTGAGTCTAACATATTTTTTTGTGTGTTGTATAGCAGGATCAACAATAGACAGGGAGATTAAAAAGGCAATCTCTCTGCAAATTCATTGATATAACTTTGCACGTATCATATGCATTCATAATTTTATCCAGTCTAAATTTTAAAAATGATAAATAGGATAACACATATCCTGCCCCACTGTGTCTTGTCCATTCCACACATCAAAGCCTAAATCTTCTCACCTGAGTTCTCTGCCCCATATCATCTGACGAGATGTCTGAGGGATTGTATTAAAATAAAAAATACAAAGAAATAACAAAAATAATTATAAATCTTACTTTGCTCATTATCATATCTTTATCACTTTTGTGAGGCTTACAGGGCCACCATCCAATCTGCTTTCTACAGAAAATATCTTAAAATCAACATTGAACTCCTCCATTCTTCTTGAAATCCTCGCCACTTCTGAATCTCCAAACTGGTGTTTGGTGATTAACTCCAAAATTTATCTGGAATCTAATTACTTATTTCTCCCTGTACTACTGTTTCCCCAATCTATTGATACAATCCAATACCCCATTTCCCACCCCTCTCTACTCATTGCTGTGCTACTGCAATGAACCCATACTGACCTCTTTTGTCCCCTTCCATCCAATCAACACAGCAACTCAAGTCATCAATCTCAATTAGGAATCAGCTTATGTCTCTAAACTGCTTAAACTTTTTCTTATAGCTTATAAAACTCTGCATAACTCAGCCTGTGCATAAACTTTCAACTTCATCTCTTGCTTCTGTCATTCATTCTCTACTAGTCACAGTTTAAGTCAGCCTACTTTTACCTCAGGTACAAAATAGTGGATTCATCATAATTCTCATTTAGCATAAATCACAATCCTTGGTTTATGCATTTTACCATTTTTTATTTGTTATATTTTATTTTCTATTTCCTGCTTTCATTATACTGTTCTTACTCTTTCTAGCACTCTCCTCATATACATCCTCCTTACATATTGCAATGCAATATTTACTTTTTTTTTTTACTTGACATATTGCGAGATCTGCCCACGTTTATATTGGAATGTTGAATTTGTTACTTTTTAAACTGTATAATATTTTATCATTTGCATATGGCAAATTTTCAAGTGTAATATGCTTCTAGAGCATGTCAGATTCTTTCTTGAGTCACATCCTTTATGCTTGCCACTCTTTCTTCCTGGAATCTAGCCTGCTCAGAGACTAACCTGGTTAAGCGAAAGATAATCAAGGCACTGATCTCTACCACTAATTCCTATCAGAGAAACTATTGGAGAATGAGCCTAAAAAATTCTGAAAATACAATCCTAATGCAAATACTTTGAACCATGCCAAAATTTCACATTAGATATTACTTAAGGACACTTGGGTTGTAATTTTAATAGTTTTAATTATGCACATTTATTTGTATTTTCCTAGGCTAGAAAATCAAAACCAAGACATTCATCTTCACCAGGTTTTTGCCCACAGAAATTTTAATGTGGGTGAATTACTTTCTTTTTGTGTTTCCCCAAATTTGCCAAAGTTGCGGCCATGCCAGAAAGTGGCTTTCCTTATTTGAATACTTCAAGCTGTAGAAGAGACACTATACCAGCTTCCTAGGAGGGCCTTAGAGGTACTGGTCCCACAAAGGATTTACAGTAATTTTGCATAATCACTAGTTTTCCAAATGAAGTTTATTTTCAAATATAATCCCCAAGACATGACCTTTGTTGTGCAATTGATTTATCTAATTAGAACCTGGCAAAAAGGAGAGCAGATTCTTATTCAACTCATGCAAATAACTCCATTGGTATAAAAAGCAGTTACCAGTGGAAGTATTTTTATGGAGCCAGTGAGAATAAGATCTAAATCTAGCAGTGTTTCACTTCAGTTTATACAACAAGCATAGTCTACTAAAGTTAGAAATAAATGATTAGGAATAACGTAGATTTCTTCATAAGCCTCCCAGAATACAGACAGTAGTACAATGACAACAATATTTCAAGAGAGATAGCCAAAATTATACTATTATTAATTATTATTATTATTAGTCCATGTAGTTATTTTTCTGTAAAACCTTGGATGCACAGTCAGCTTTCATTAAGTCTTCTACTTTGGGATTTCAAAAAAATCATGGAATCCTCACTCAGCCCTTTGAAGAATTCTGACCACTACCTACTGGGATGGTGATGTCCACTCACACTGAAAAATTTACATCCTTGAGTTGGTTTCTTATAGCCCTAGAATTACAAGAACTTCATATGGTCATTTGCACCAGTCTCTGAGATTGTCCTTCTTCGCTTGGAAAAAATAGATGTCATGTGTTAATCAAAGGATAGATCAACTTAACTGATTAGAGTAACATTATCTGAATGAAAAATGGTAAAAGAGGAGCGAACAGACAGCGAGGAAATGAATACAAGACTCTAGAAAACTTGTTTGAGAAATTTTGCTGTGAGGGACAGAAAAGAGACGTGACGGTAACAACAGGAAGATGAGGGGTTAAGGGAGGGGTTTAGTTGCTATGGTGCTCTTCTCAAGCCTTAGTTGCAGTCAATTTAATAACAGGGAAAGCCCTACTTGAAAGACTTAAACCATATGAGAGATAAGGGTATTCTTTTGGGTAAGGTCTATGAAAGAGAGAGATACAAGTTCCTGAGCAAAGGGATTAGCCTTTGATAAGAAGAAAAACTCCACTACTTTTATCGGGAGGAAAGGAAAATAGGTTTCTATATTTGGCATCAGAAAGTGAGAGCACTCTTGTCTGGGATATCTATTTCTCTATGCAGTAAGAAATGAGGCCATTTTCTGAAAAAAAAAATAGATGAGAAGCTTTAGAAATTTGAGGAGAGTAGAGAAGGCTTGAAATTGTCTGTGTAGATGGTTAGTGAGTGAACTGAAAAAGTAGATTCTAGAACATCAGAGGGTTAATTATAAATTTATAAATAATTATAAATTTTCAAATGCACATAGAATATGCACTTGTGTCATTCATAGACAGAACACACACTATGAAAAGAAGCCTCAATATATTTAAAAAATTATATTAAGATAATTTAGAGTAACATCTTTCACCAAATTGAATTAAATTAGAAATAAATAATAAAATGATATGTAAGAAATAACCAAATATTTGAAAACTAAATAATATAACAAATTACACATGAATAAAAGAAGAAATCACTAAATTAGAGATATTTTAATTACAGATGTGAAATAAAACACATCAAAAAATAAAAACATCAAAATTCATAGAATGCAGCTAAATCAGTGTTTAGAGAGAAACTGGTCTATCCAATGCTTGCATTAGAAAGGAAGAAAATTCAAAATTTTATTATCTAAATTTTGACCTTAAGCAGTTAAGCAAACTAGAAAAAAAAATAAACCAAAAGTATTAAGTAGAAAACAGTAAATTAAGGAGTAGGACTCAACAAAATAATAAAGAGAAAAAAAATAGAATTAATGTATGCCAAAGCTATTTCTACAAAAAGATCAATAAAAATAATAAACAACTTGATGGAGGGATTTTTTTTTTAAGAACGATAATATCAGTATCAGGAGAGGAAAGGGGACATCACTAAAGCTCTTATAATTATTGTCATGATAAAGGCAAATTATTAAGTTCAACAACTTAGAGGAAATGGAAAAATTATCTTAAGTACCCCAAATTTTTAAATGGACACAAAAAGAAATAGAAACTCTGAATATGTCTATATATTAAAACGAAATGAATTTCTAATGAAAACCTTGCCACAAAGAAAATTATAAGTTTCAATGACTCACTGGTGAATTACATAAAATAGTTAAAGAAGATTTAATACCAAATATATATAAATGCATTGAAAATAGGCAACTGTATCTGTAAGAACTCTACTTCCATGTAAGGTCACATTCTGATGTACTGTGGGTTAGGGTTTGAACATATCTTTTGGGAGGATAGAGTCCAACCCATGACAGGTATCTACACTCATCCCAGTCTACAGAAAATAATTAAAATATAAAGTTCGAAGGATGAGACATAAAATTTATTTTTTTCAAAAGCATGTAGAGCATTCAGATAAAATCTAAATGGAGATGAAAAATCACAGATGTAAGTCAGCAGCGCTGTGCAGGCCAGCTGAGCTCCGCTGGGCATACTCATATGTTTGTAGTTAATTGACCAAGTGGCTGGGGCTGCATGATGTAGGATGGCCTCCCTCTCATGTGTGACTCTTGTCACTATGTGAGCCTGCTTCTTCCAATAACAGCAGGAGCCAAGAGAAGGCAAGTCATAAAGTGCAAGCACTTTTCAAGCCTCTGCTTGCATTACATTTGCTGTTATTCCATTGGCCTAAGCAAGGAGCAGGATGGAGGCTAGGACCCAACCCAAGGAAGTTGATAAAGAGGTGAAAACCAATTGGAGCCTGCAGCAGGCACACTCGAAAGTGAAACCCAATGAATCACACCCTGGGGAAGCCACCCCTTGAGGACATGTGACTTGCTTCCATCCAACAGAAAGTGGAAAGGGTACTAGAATGCCACTCCCTTGATTGGTGTACATTATACCGTCCTGTAGCACTTAACAACAGAGACGCTTCTGAGAAATGCACTGTTCAGCTATTCGTCGTCGTGCAAACATCACAGAGTGCACTTACAGAAACGCAGATGGTACAGCTCACCTCACACCTAGGCTGTACGGTATAGCCTATTGCTCTTGGGCTACAAGCCTGGACAGCACGTTACTGTACAAAGCAACACGAGAGAAAATCAAGCACAAGAGAAATGATGCAATCAAGGCACGAGGTAAACACAGCATGTATGAGGCTGCTGCCAGTGTAACAAGACATAGCATACTGTTTTACAGCAAACCTTTTTTTATAGGTACAAAGATTATATCTAAAATAACAATAAAACTGATAGTACAATAAATACATAAACCACTAACATAGATGTTATTATCATCACCAAGTATTGTGTACAGTACATGATTGCATGTGTTATACTTTTTATACAACTGGCAGTGCAGTAGCTTTGTTTACAGCAGCATCACCACAAACATGTGAGTAATGCATTGCGTTATGACATTATGACAACTATGACATTAAGTGAAAGGAATTTTCTGGTTCCATTATAATCTTGTGGGACCACCATCCTGTATGTGGCCTTTCGCTGAACAAAATGTCCTTATGCTGTGCCTGACTGTATGGCAAAGGTGATGACATGTCACCCCCATGATTATGTCATAAGAATTGGCCTTATAATTGGAGAGACGTATTTTCCTGCTGTCGTGGAAGAATAAAACAGCCATGTGGGGAACTGCCCATGAGCAAGGCCACAGAGCAGGGGACTGTGGGTGACCTCTCAGACCTGAGGCTGGCATCCTGTGAGAAGCCAGGTCTTTCAATCATACAACCCCGGGCAATAAATTCTTCCAAAAATCTGAATGAGCTTGGACTGGATTCTTTCCTATATAGAGACTCCAGATGAGATATAGCCATAGACCCGAAGCAAAGAACCTAGGTAAGCCACGCCCAGACTTCGACTCATAGGAACAATGAGATAATAATAAATACCATGCATTTCAGTCACTAAATGCACAGTACATTGCTACATAGCAGTAGAAACTAATACAAGAAAATTATTGAAAAATACCTACCACTGTCAGTGATCAGTGAAACCCTCTATATCTTGTACCTCTGTTCTTACCTAAATCTTCACCTTCTCTTTTTCACCTGGTCTTCACGAAAACCACTCCCTCCCTTGTAGCCTTCTCCAGTGAGGGCTGTGTTCTCTCCCTCACATTTGCAAAGTTCCAGACACATCATCCTGGACAAATCTAAAAGTTATTACTTCACTCCTGCCCATGCAGCTGGAGAGGAACCAAACCATCTCACTAGCTGCAATGATAATTAATTCATGAATATCAACATCGGGGGGGGGCTCTCACGGAAGCCGGCAATCATATGGCAATTCTATCATCCATTCTTGCCTCGGGTTTCCCAAGTCAACTATTGGGTTGTTGTAAAAAAGTCATGACGTATTTTTTTCTATGTTTTTCATTGCAAAAATGCGTCATGACTTTTCCGACAACCCAACATTTCATAACTTCTCTTTTGCAAACAGCCAACATCTTCTCACTGAGAAAATAAACGCAATTGAAAGTTCTTTTATCCATTTCTAGAATCTGTGCATACGCATGCTACTTCAGAGAAATAATTAACCCACACATGCCTCTGGATGATTCAGAATTTCCCCCCCCTTTTTTTCTTTTTTTAATTAGGTATATTGTTCTTTTTTTTTTTTAAGATTTTTTTATTGGGGAATTGGGGGGATGGGAACAGTGCTGGGGAATTGGGGAAAGGGGAACAGACAAGTTGCTGTCGTTTTGTTCTTCAATCTAGTTGTGGAGGATGTTGCTTCACTGGCCCAAGTTGGCACCATCATTGCGCTCTTCTCTGGCGAGGCAGATCAGTCGCCGGCTTCTGGACGGCCGCTCACTGCGGCTGCTGGCCGCTCACGCTGGCTGCTGGCCACACACGGTAGCCCATGGCAATCCACTGCCACAGGGACTGCAGCCCACACCGTCGCCGGCGACTCACGGCAGCCCAGCTCCAGGTTGAGCTGTTGTTCAGCATCTTAGCTGTAGAGGGCAGTGTCACTGGCCCTCATATGTGGGATCCGAACCGGGGCCCTCTGGCATCCCAAGCGAGTTCTTAACCATCGCGCCACTCGGCCGGCCCTATATTGTTCATTTTTAATGACAGCAATTACAGTAAAACATAAAATCATTACATTTAAATTATTTGAATTAAATGATTAAATAAAATAATAGAAATTCAAAATTGTAATCATACTATTTGGAAATTTGAAGTCATCAGGCATATTAATTTTTCACAAAATCCATTTCTGGATGTTAAATTGTCTATAAGTTCTTAGGAAAAAAGTAATAAGACCATGACTCAGGAACAGCAAACTAAAATGATTTTTATTTGCTTTTTTCCCCCACAGTATGCTATTACCAGTAGTTACTTTTTATTATTTGCAGTAACTTTTTCATTCCACAGTAGAGGGACTTTTGCAAAGACATCAAGGGCTGTGCAGAGTATTTGATATCTCAGAGGCCTGGTCTGAAACCTTTTTGGTAGAAAATTCATTAGCAGTTGCTTAGCAACTGAGGTATTTGGATGTACTGAGAATCGCTTGACGTGTTTTTAGTGGAAAATATTGCCATAGGGAATTTTTAAAAATGAGATTTGGGATTTGTCTCTGAAATTTGAAAAAGCATTAATTGCTCATGGCTAGTAAAATATTATATTGGAAAGATATTTTGGAAAGAAGATTTTTAAGATTGAATCTTATTGGGGATAAAGAAAACACACACACACACACACACACGTGCGCGAACAAAAAAATTGTCAAATTAAAAAATCACTATTTGCTTATGAGCCTCCTGAAATAAATAGAACATCAGGTTATTTTATAGAAACTAATATTTTAAAATTCAAAATAAAAATGAAAAGAGTTACTGATTTATATAGATGACAGTTCACATAACTTAATGACCACCAAGGAGGAGTAATCTCTCAGTAGCTATTACAAGGAAAGAAACCTTATTATCAGGAAATACCAGATACTAATTTATAAATATATATATATATTAATATCTATCTATCTATCTATCTATCTATCACTTAGGGACAAATCAATTAGCATGGATAATTAATTTAAGGGAAATGGGAATGTAGAATGAAGGCCCCAACTTGGAAAAACGTGCTCAAAAAATATAGAGGCTCTTAAAAATTCATGATTTGAGTCCCTTACACAGTTGTGCTAATGAAAAATTGATACTGTTTTATAGTGTACTTCACGAACTTCTAACTTATACTTGTCACAGTATTTGCAAAGTCAGAAGACAGAGAAAACAAACACGTTCAAATTATGTTAGAAAAAAATAAACATCAACTTCCAGCAGAGCTGCCACTTCATCTCTTACTGTAAGCTTCTCCATAGTGCGAGGGAAGTCGAGATAATGTGAACAGAGGAAGAGAGCACAGAGGTCCTGAGTTAACAACAATCATCCCCAGAAAGAGAACATCCATTCTGAGTGTAAAAATACTGGAAAGAGCCCTGGTAAATTGATGGCTAACTACGGGAAAATCACCGAACAGTAGGCGGAAGTCAAAGAGGCAGTCTTGCAAAGACACCCCTTCTTGGAAAGCAGAGGATGAATAGGAATATGAAAAAGGGGAAAAACAATGAAGATGGCACAACACCCCTCCCACCCTGCTGAAATGCCACAAATTAAGAAAACTGAATACTGCCACACAAACACTTAAATAGAAGAGACTACTTTTCAATAAGGAACCTTGTACTGCCAATTTCTGTCCATGAAAATACAGACACATGAACAGTGTCTTAGCACTACAAAGCTACTATGGGAAGAAAACAAAACAAGAATCAAAGCATTTGAGCCAATAAAACTACACTTTTCCCTCCACCAAAAGAAAACAAAACAAAAACAGAGGAGAAAACTGTAACACAACACAAACACTTTAATTAAATGTCCTAAACAAGCAATGGGAGATATGAAGAAAACCTTAAATTAGAATTTACATGTTGAGAATAGAAATGTAAAATAAAAGACAGAAATGAAATGAGGATAAAATGAATTGAGGACTATAAGGCAGGCAAGACCAAAATAATTTTATAAATGGAGACAATTTACAAGGTGCTCAAGGACGAACTGAATGAGCTGCGTATTGAATAAGGGACAATGAAGAAAGCCAGGGAAGGAAAACAGAAAGCAAGGAAGTGAAAATGAAGAAAATAAAGAATAAATATATTTGAGAAGAAGATGGTTAAAATGGAAGACAAGTAAAAAGACATAACTCTACATGATGTAGTCGAATAAATGGAAACAATTACACTCGACCAATCATAATTCTAATTAAGTAAAACTTTCAAAAATAAAGAACCCCTGAATTTATATATTGAAAAGAACTAATGGAAAAAAATTTCCAGACTGTCCTATTTTTTCAAGGATGTTTAGACAGCATATCGCTTTGGAAGCTAGATACTGTGCATCTCCACAGAGCAGGTCAGACACACTTACTTTTACAGTATTTCCTGAGGGCTCCTCTCCTGTACCAGGACCTATTGAATGCGCAGGTGCCACCTGGCCCCACCGTCGCACCCTGTGGGAACTGTGGCAGTGGGAAGCAGTATAGAAATGCTGACACTCTGCCTCCACGATTCCTGTGAGTAATAAATTATCCTTCATATCTACTCAGGAATGTTGGGTCTTCTATTAGCTTCCTAGAAACTGTGCCAAGCTAATTTGCTAGCAAGTGTGCCTTCAGTGTACTATCTTAGAACATTCTGAGTTCTTGATATAATAATTGTAAAAACAATTAGACTTTATATAGAAGGAGGAGATTTTTCATGCCTTCCAAGGTAAAAAAGATAAAATGAATTCCAGAAATGCAAAATTGATTTACTATCAGGAAATCTGCTAATATACCATGCTGAGAAACCTAAGAAAATAAAATATATGATTTTTTTTTTCACAGATGCTGAAGAACACACAAAAGTCAGCGTTTTTCTTAATGGAAGTATAGTGGATGAGTGTCCACGAAGACCAGGGGCAGCTAAACTCTTTCCATGCTCTACAGAATAATTGAACATTTTGGGGGACATACTAACCTATGGAATTAGACAAGACTCATCAATTAGTGATAGAATGTTTTGAAATGAAGAAATACAACTACCTGCTTTTGTAGATATATTTTACCTGGGAAAATACTGAGCTGGCAGGATATAAATTAATGTATAGAAATCAGTAGTTTTCATGTACATGAGCAGTAACCAGCTAGAAAAGATAGTGATAGAAAAACTCCATTTTCAACAGCAATGAATAATATTTAATACTTAGGAATGATTTAAAGACAAATGTATAAAACCCATAGGAGGAAAACATTAAAACATCACTGACAAAAAGTAGTGTCTGGGTCTTGAACTGGAGGGCTCAACATCATAAACAGGTCTACCTCCCGAGGTCATTTATAAATTTAATATGATCCCAGGAATCTATGCCACCCAGCTTTACTAGGTGGGTTGGAGGCAGTGAGAGAGAGACATGGATCCCAGGCTGCCCTGTGGGGACCACATCCCGCTCTCATTGCTGTGGGTCCTGGCTTGTCATCTGCCCACCTCCTAGCCCTCCGTTTCTGACTGCTGCCCTCCTGACTTCTATCCCCAGCAGAGGGTGCAAAAGCAACGCTCTCACTAGCTGTTTAATAGTTCTTAAAATTGCATTAGCACTAATCATTTCATAAATCCCTTTTTACATATCACACTTGGTGATTCTCTGATCAAACCCTGACCGATACAGCATCGTTATAGAACATTTTCATTAAACGACTTCCCATCGACATTGCTCTCGATATTTCCAAGTAGGCTGATTATTGCAGGCATGTGTAAGGAATCCACAGTTGTCACCTATGCCTTGTAAATTTATAATCTTAAACTGAATGCGCTTTATGGAGCAGATGGTAATGATTTTTTTCCATATCACTTAATTTCATTCATATATCAAATTCACCTTTTATCTAAGTCTTACGGGTTTATACTTTAATTGCACCTGACATTTTACAGTCTTTCTCAAGTAATATTTGTGAGATACAAAGGATCATTTATCTCACCATTACTTAACAATCACAGATCCCGGGACAAGAATTCTTAGAAATATATAACACTTACTATTTTAGGTTTTGATGATTTTTCTTCTTAGGGACAATCTTTTTCCAAAATTTCACAGTAGATCATCTAAAGTTTTATATTTTAATACTATCCCTAGCAAAAAATAGATAAGTAGCCATGAATTATAAATAATATTGGTGGTTATAGTATCAAAATTCAGATAATCCACAAATGTATGTGTACTCAGTGTACAATCTTAATGCTAAAAGTGATAGAATAACAGCATTTCCCACATGCCAAACCCTGCTCTAAATTCTCTGGGTCTCTTACCTTATTTAGCCCTCCACACAACTCCTCAAGGAGATTTTGTTATCTGTGCCATACAGATGATTGAACTGAAGCTTAGAGAGATTAGTAAATTGCCCAAGATGAGAGAGCTAATATGTTGTAAGTTTGGCATTTGATCCCAGGTATAGCTGACTCTAAAACCTATGCTCCTAATCTCTTTAATATAAAGCCTTCTTAAAAATAAACTCTGATCCTGACACCGGTGTAGAATTCCTTTGATTCGACTTAAATACTTTCAGTAATGTTTCTCTTCTGGTCAATACCAATTGTTAGGAAATACTTTCACATAAATATGCCATCCTGCAATTTCCCCCTGCATTTCCTCTTCCTGCCTCTCCAGGGAGGGGCAGCAGGGCTTGCCACCCCAAAATAGGCCTCAGTTGGGATATTGATTGTGTTAAGCTGGTTATTTTTAAGAAACAAGACTCGGGATAAACCTTTGACCTTCCCCCTGAAAGAATTTGGATAGAGGACTTTTCCCAGGAAGGGAGTTATCACAGAAAACAGTAGTTTAATATGAACCATGTGCAACAAAACATGGAAGAACCTAGTGAGGTCTTCTCATCAAAGTCCTCTCTGTGTCCTATTGGTGAAGATGGCCCAACAAACATTTATTTACCGAACATTTGCTTTTCCATTTCCGGGTAAATTGCCTTTTTGCCCTTTGAATTCCTAAACCACAACCCCACCCTCCACCCTCAGCCCCCCATAATCTCCTTAGCTCCAGAGTGGCCTAAAAGCCTTAACTGCCCAATGTGTCCTCAGGTCTCATAGGCTTATGGCATCTCCATGTGCGCGTATGTACTAAATTTGGTTATTTCCTCCTATTAATCTGTTCATGTTCATTTGATTATTAGTCTAGCCAGAAGAATTTAGGAGGTAGGAGGAAATTTATTCTTCCAGCCTCACAGAAGCATCACAGTACATCCACTCCCCCTTACCCACATGTGAGCATGTGATTGCGCTCCACTTTATAAATAATTATTCTCACTTCTTCAGATGATCATTTTCATCTCTAACGCACATAATCCTTACTATTAAAACTGTATCTTGCCATTATGACTCTTAAAATGGAGTCCACCAATCTTAAAGTAAATTGACCAACTCTTCCAACAAATTAGTAAAAAAAGTATAAATAAACAAAAGTGTTCACTGGTTGCCCTTTAGGGCAGCAATTGCTACTGTTTCAAACTGAAGCAGCCTGAGTATGGACACTGTTGGGTTGTAGGAGAAGTCATGATGTATTTCTTCTATGTTTTTTTGTTGCAAAAATGCGTCATGACTTTTCCGACAACCCAATATTATCAACACTCCACTGTGATTATCAGTAAGGAATGGTGGCCCTGGTGGCCAGCTGAGAATCTGGATCGTAGTAAATATGAATTAATTAATGTTAAATACAAGACTACACATTAACTAAAAGTCATTTTTGAAGTAACCTTTTATTAGAATTGCTGCATCCAGTAGCTATTCATTTCCCATTGTTTGGAGGTCTTTCCAGCATGTCAATGTTATCTGGGCTGGGCTATGACTCAGCATGATAGCAGTACTCCCTTCAATAAAATGATATGGTAGTGTCTTTCAACAGGCTCAGGGTATTATCCCAGGCACCATGTTCCTTCCTCCATCTCAACCATTCTATCTCTAGTATGTTGTATGCGGTTTCTGCACAATTGTCTCATAATGGATTTTTATTATTTTCTTAACCTTTTTTATTCATAGCTCTGGAAAACTCTTTCCAGTCATGCCTGATAATTACACCAAAGCCTAGCAGTTACGCTTACCCAACACCCGCATTTATCCTGGGCATCTGTCCAGGGGAGCCTAACCATGCCTTTGCGGCACCCATGGTCTGGAACAGTGAGTTTAACGTGTTCAATTGCCACATTTTACTGTTATGATTGCATCTTTCTATGGTTTCCATGGTTTTCCAGGATTCACAGCATCTCAGGAACTAGCGGAAGCAGTAACCTTTCACAACTTATACAACAGAAATTTTTGTCATCACCTTATTCTTGAGATCATAAGGAGGAGGGCAAAGAAAGGGCTCTTAAAAAGTTATTTCAGTATCTTTGTGAGAAGGAACATGTGCATGTTACCTGCTGCTGAGTCAGCTCTGACTCCCGGAGACTCCATGAATGAGTGACGTCCATGTGGTCCTGTCCTCACAGCCCTGTTCAGCTCCTGTAGACAGATACCCATGGTTTCCTTTATGGAGTCAGTCCGTCTCATATTTGGTCTCCCTGTTTTCCTGCCGTCTCCTATTTTCCCCATCATTACTGTCTTTCCCAAAAAACCCTGCCTTCTCATGATGGGCAGAAAAGTAGGACAGCTTCGGTTTTGTCATTTTTGCCTCCAGCGATGATTCAGGATTAATTTGCTCTAGGACCCACATGTTCATCTTTCTGGCGGTTCAGGATATTCGCAGAGCTTTCCTCCAGCACCATATTTCAAATGAATCTTTTTTTTTTTTTCCTATTAGGCTTCTTCACTGTCCAACTTTTGAATCTGTATGTGGTAATTAGGACTATGAGGTGAGAACCTTACTTAGACTTTTATAATTTATTAATAGATAGTTCCTGTCAGAGGCAGTCCTATGCAAAATGGTGTGACTGCTATCATCAGAAATCCTGACAGTCCTGTATGTCTCTCAATTACGTTTCACACATTCATTCTACTCACCATGGCTGCCCAAGAGCCCCTACAGAAGTCTTATACCTGATAAAAACTTAATGCTTCCAAACACTCTTTAAGATGTGTTTCTTTTATGTTTGGTTTCCTCATAACTGCTTTTTCCTGAAAAATTTAGCTTTGTTTAAAGCTAATATATTGCTTTAAAATAATATGTGAAGTAATTGTTTTACTGTGGTTAAATCATCTTTCTTTAAATGACTGAAAATTAACGTTGAAAGTGTAGGTCTCCTAGGAAGATAGCGGGGTCACCCTGAATGTCAGGCTCTTGCAGCTTTCCTCAAGACACCCTTTGTTTAACCTCTTCTTTAGATGTATTTGACCTATGCTAATGCCGTTATCCCCAAATGGTCATTGATCACGATACTTTAATATTCCATAATTACTATTCTCCACAGACAGAACCATACAGTAACATGTCTTCTTATTTTGAGATTAACTCGATCACTTACTTGACGAGTGTACTATATTTTTAACTTAAATATCTCTTCTTTATGGTTCTGTGCTTGTACATGAGAGTTTAAGGATTAAAGACTCTGCTGCCCAGTTATACCCATCCACGTGAGGAGCACTGGTCAGATTTTATAATGATGTTCTCTGCCTCTAATTGCTTGTTGCTCCACACACTAATCACCCTTTGCCCGAGGACATTTTTCACGAACTCCCCTGGTGTCCTATCTTGTCTTGCTTTAGCTTCAGTTCACCGCCTCTTGTTTTTCAGTCCATTACCTCTTCAAATAATTTGTGGCTTACCCCTTTCTTTGTCCTTCAAGTTTTTTTTTAACTCAAATATTTTTATTTTCCAGTGCTTTTGTTTTAAGGTCATTTTCTTTGTATAGTTCTTATCTGTAGATAAGGAATTAACTTTCTTTTATTTCCCCCACTTTCATAACTTACATGTCTAGTAGTCTAAACAATACCATGATTAGGTACTGGCTCTCTGTCTGACATACATTAAAGAGGGATATGAACAGAAATGAGATATTGCAAATGAAATAAGCTAAGCAACTTACTTCTAGAGTAAAAAGTTATGTACTTTCTATTATTATTATTTTATTATTTTATCTTTTTGATTTGTATCAGGAGATTGAACACTAGAATTGTAGTAAGGACACATAACCTCTAGGAATATAGCTAGGTGAAAAAATAACTGACTGGCACGTTTTGTAATGGTTAAGAGGTTTAGTTTTGTTGTTTTATTAATTATATATTTTGATACCCACTTTTCTCATATAATCACAGCTAAACATAATTTTTATAATTTCTTTTCCTGTTGGATCTGGGCAAAATGTCTCAAAAACTAAAAATCAGACAAGTTCAGGAAGTTCTATGATCAAAATCCCTTCAATTAATCTCTAAATGACCCAATTTATATCTTAAGGTTAAAACAAGAACCTGGATTTGTGTGTTGACATGTAGGTAATACCTACACAAGGGGAAGTGCACACAATCACCACTCAACTCAAAAAATTTTCACTTACTTCCTTCAACAAACGAAATGGCAGCTGTGCACATGCAAGCCAGTGGGAGGGTGAAGGCCCAGGCTACCTGTGGAGAGGTCACCTGTCTCTTTCACTCGCTCAGCCACCATTCACTCTCAGCTGGCTTCCTTAGTGGCCTCCACGTACAATGTCTTCACTGCAGTATGAACAAGGGGCTGGGTCCCTAAGGTTAACCTGGAGCAGATTGCAAAAAGCTAAGCACGCTCCAGAAAGATGCACCTAGTTAATGCTTGATATTTTCTGGCAGACGAGGCCTTTATACTAACTGGAGAAACTGGACTTTCTTGGTGTGTCTCATATTTTATTGACTCACAGTTGAATCAACTATATTCTGATGGGTCACACACATGTAGTATGCATATATGCTTGCATGGATGCATGCATATATGTTGTTTCCAGCTATATAGTTTGACAGGTTTTAGGTGGTTTTCAATCATGCCATTCCTTATCAATACATTTGAAAATTTTTTCAGTACTGTCCAATCATATTTACAACTTTAGTATATAATGATATTTAACTAACTCTATTAGGCAATGTAGCCATATGCCTGAGGACAAAACCAAATGTTTATAGCTACATTCCAAGAAAACATGTTTAGAAGTAAAGGAAAATTTGCAGCAGGAGAACATGCTTGCTACTTTCTGAGTCTAGCAAATATGTTAAAATTCACCCCTATTAAAATGTAAAAGGCCTTCTTCACACATCATACTCAACATAACTACAAATTGGGTGCTGGTAATAACATTTTAGAAAGGGTCAATTCTAAAAAGATAAATGAATCAAGCATTTTAGAACTGACATTTTTAAACTGTTTCTGATGTTACCTAGTGAATTTAAAAATTATCATAAAAAATCTCTTTGGGAATCTAAGACCTCTAACTACAGACCAATGTCTCAATATAACACTTCAACTTTTTTTTAACTGCAATAGAAATATTTTTAGATTAAAAATATTTCTCCAAATGATTGGCATTCAAATGATTTGCATTTGAGGATGTCAGTCTGGTGGTCTAAAGTGGGAGGGTATGGTAAAGAGGCTACAATGCTTTACAAAAAGGACTTGTAAAATGGAATGGGAAAAGACATATCCAGTTTCATAGAAAAACCTCATGAAATTAGAAAATTGCTCATCTGGATTCTAACAGTCTTCACTGTAAAAAATTATAATTATAGTCTGATTTCCCCTCCCCCATTTTATAATTATCCTCTCATAGTTCAGATATTATTTTTTTACTTTGAACAGGTGTCTCAGTTTTCCACTTAAGTAAAGAAAAAATAAAAAGTACTTGCTATTGCCTGACATCCAAAAACACAATAAAATTAAAAAAACATCTTTTTGATGTATAATAAAATGTGTTAGTAATAAGGATCACAAATACAATTTAATTTTCAGTTGCCAAAAACCAGTATCAAAGCTTGGCTCATTATAAAAGAAATAGTCTCTAAATCAGAAAGTAATTAGGCACAGGATAAAAAATGGGAAGGTATATGTTTCTGGAGTTCATGTGCATATCCAAAATAGCCTAAAATAAAATTGGTCCTAGTGTGAATCAAGCATTCTATTTCAAAAGGCCTTCTACTATATAATAAGACTCTATCTGAGTTTCCTTTGTGAAGCTGAAGTGAAATAGAACACCTCTCTGTTAATTCATGGTTTCAAAGAGGACTCAGTAGAGGCAGGACAAGGGCTAAGCCAAAAATATATGAAAATCCCTACTCAGGCTAATTACCTGCCATATCTTTAATGCCCCCTAAAAACACTTTTGCTATAGAATTATAAAGTTTAGAAAATGTTTTGATTTAATAAAAAAAAACCCTGATCATTTTTATAATAGTGAACATTGCCTGAAAGCAAAAGTGGCATTTTTCATTCCAAATAAACTTGAGCACGAATAAACTGTACTAATGGTGGCTTAAAAAGCTTCCTCTAGAAGTGCCACACTTCGCTTTTGTGCACATGCCGTTAGCCTGAGCAGGTCACATGACAATCCCTCCATGAGGAGATAGAAGCAGAATCTTTCCAAGGGCAAAGCCACCTAGCACATTGTCTTATTACTTGTTAATGTATTGGTTGATTCAATTTTGCCACACCTAACTTCCACTGGCTTTCAGATGATGTGCGCGTATAAGAGGTAATGTTCTGAGAACATCTGAGCTTAAAAATAGCTTTATTCTATCCTGTTCTATCCATAGTAATTTGGGTATAAAATGTGAAAATAATTGTCCCTTAGAATGCAAATGAATTGCAGCGATGTCCCCATGCTTCTACTGGTGTTACTTAAGAGCACCAAGGTATCTAATCCACAATTATGTATGATGTCCTGTATTGTAATCTAGGAGATTTTAAGATTTACTGTTTATCTCAGGTATCTTGCAATTTTAAAACAATGCATTTTCTTATGTTTTTTTGTTTTGTTTTTCAGTCCTTGTTTAGGGTATGGGTTTGACTGGTTCACTGGAGAATCCCAAATATCAGTTGCTGGTAGGTTTTTCTCTCAGACTGGTAATTTTCCATACTCCAATCTTTCGGCAGGGCTCGTGGAGCTAAGGGAGGCATTGGGAGTGGAGAGGTTCATCATTCAATGTGTTGACTTGGACTCTAACTTTATATCCTAGAAGTCTGTTTTCAGTGCCTCATCTCTACTTGGTCCTTTGCGGAGATTCTTGTTTCTTAATTTTGAGCTGCATGACTCTCATTTCTCTACAAAATCATCCTGCAATCTTCAGCAGGGTCAAAATAGCTCCAGCTGCATGGCTTAGTAGAATTTATTGTGTGGGGAGTTCTAGTGACTGTACGTGTGTTATATTTTTATCTATTTCTTATGCAGCCTTTCAAACAACCCTTCGATTGCAGCCTCATCATATCCCACCTTAGATCACCATTTCTGGATCATTCTGAGAGTCGATGACACATACCAGCTCCCTATGTCTCTTATTTGTTCTTCTTATAATACTCTTCAACTTCCTGTAATGGACTAAATCAGTAATTTCTTACTTCTCTCATGGTAAATGACAGTTCCAGAAAAAAAGAACATAAAAAGCAGTCTCTGTCCAGTAAATATAAAAACAGACTTTTCAAAACTTATAAAAGATTTATGGGTGGCCCATCCTGTACTATTTCTTTTCAGATATCCCCCTGCTCTCAAGCAACCCTCATATTAACCACAATTTAAACACAAGATTTGTCACACCATACACTTTGAACACTGAAATGTAATGTTCTTCTCTTGAATTAGCATGAACTTTTGTTATATAGCATATGGAAAGATTTGATTCACATACACAAAACATATTAGATAGCAAATTAAATGCAGAAATAGAATTCCTAACACCTATATTTTGTGTTCGTTATGTTGAATGTGGAGATAAGGAAACGTCCTCTTTTGTTCCTCTTTCCTGCTCCGATGATTGACCTTTGTTCTCTGTTTTATTTCAGGTTCCACAGAGTATTTCACCTTCAGCTCCTCTTAAATCCATGCTGTGTGAGTTTTCAGAAAAATGCTCTCTTTCTTTAGTTCCACAATTATTAGTAGGCTTTTAGTAACTGATTCTTATTCATAAGTTTAAAAAGGAAAATGAAAAGACACATTGCAAATCATCTCCAGAAGACTCATCATTCCTTTTCCAATTTTCATTTTCTGCTCCAAGTATTTCCAAATATCTCCATCTCCTGAATTCTGTCTCAGAATTTATTGCCTACTTCCTCTAAGTGGTGTCATATAAATTATCTGAAATTGCCAGTATTGCAAGATTGGAGGAAACATTTCATCCCTCTGGAGGATAAAATCCTGACCACACTTTCATAAACACGGCCAGAGGTTTACTCTAGAACAGCTTGTTTCCAGTGATTTCTGTGTCATGGGAATCCCAAATACCACTGCAATGTTCAGGGCAAGGTTTTCAGGTATGAAATATTTTTGCACTCTGTAGATACCATGCACCATTTGGGCCATTGGCTGTGTGTTCGGCAGCGGCTCTGAAGCTCTCCAATTACATGGGAAAAGGGAATTCTATTATGACCTAAATGAGTCAGGGTGGAATATTTCATCATTTCCCAAACCAAGTGACCTCTCCAGCTTCCAGACTGTCTCTATGAGTCATTCTTTGAATAGACACACAGAGGTGAGGCTTTCCATCAGGCAGGAACCCTAGAGCCGACTCAAGTCTCAATATCTAGGGCTGGCTGTGTGCTTTCTGTTCTGAGATTCAGCTTTTGAAGTAAAAAGTGTTATCTTAAGTAAATTGATGAACAATGACAACAGAGTGAGCAGATCATTTATGCGTAATCTATGGGTAACTGTTAATTCCAGCAGCATGGTCGAATGATAACTTATCATGAAAACCACAAAGGGTCCTCTTCAACACATCCTAATGTTACCAACATAAGTCAAATGTTATTCCTAAAGCATCATTCCTGTATTTATTATAGCAAAAGCGACCTAGATACATAAGAAAAGGCAATTCCAAACTAAATGCTGAATATTGAAATTGGGCATAAAGAAGAGGCCTTAAGGGGAAAAAAATGTACCCCAAGGGGGGAAAAATGTGTTCATGCTAGACTGTTTAGATTGCTTTTGACCACAGTCTCACTCTGGGGGAAAAAAAAAATCAAATAGGCTTTTTATTTATGTCCAGAGTAGTCAGGTTCTTATTGACTATGGTCTGAAAGATATTTGCAAAAGAAAAATTCCTGATTAGATCTAATTAGTGTAAGAAAACTAAGTACAGTTAGATCAAATTGATTGTTCCCTGTAGCATACCTCACAGACTTTATTTCAGTTAAAAAACACACACTACAGATAGTTCACAGGATGTTTAAGCTCCATCTTTACTAATTTAGGAAGAGTGGTTGGTAAATAAGAGGCCTGGCTGGAAGATTGGATGAGATCAATACAGATTGACCTTCCTGCATAAACTCGATGTGAAGTGAAAAGGTCTATTTTCAGCTCCTGAAAGTGGAAGGAGGGTGAATTGTTCAGAAGGAGAATGCAGTCTGATCTAAGTAGTTTGTTTAGTTAGGAAAAAAGCTTGATTACGTTTCTGCAAATTATAATTAAAATAGATAGCAGTAAATGAGACATGGTGAATGACATCTCACAGCCTGCAGGGCTTTCTAATAGCAGTTATTAACTATGCTCTCAATAATCAAATAGCCCTCCAGAAACTCATCTCAGTGTTAAGTATTATTAAAAAATATATCTACATAGATTTTTAAACACCAATTATACCACATAAATACCAGGTTGTCAGAAGAGTCATGACGCATTTTTGCAACGAAAAACATAGAAAAATTACATCATGACTTTTCCAACAACCCAATATTACTTTTCTGAAATGTTGATTTTAAAAGTTTTCATTTCTGTTAGTATTTTCAGTGATTTAACGAGTTAGTATTCATTAAAGTGTGGTTGATTTTGCAATTAAAATAGCTATAACTTTTATTAGCTTTTGGTTAAACTATCTCCACTTTCCATATAAGTCTTAGAAAAATCAGTACAAGATGCTCCTAACCAAAATTCATATCATGTCTATATAAAACCTACACTATATCATATATTTTTTCAGGACTTTTATTTTGATAGGTAAAGTGTAAGAGTATCTAAAATAGAGTATAAGTTAATTCTTGGTTATGTTACTTAGTAAAAGAATAAGGTCTAACTCAAAGGAAAAAAACCATTTTTTTAATTAAGAATTTTCTGACCCTTCTCCTATACTTTAATTCCTGCTAACTCTGACCCCAAACTCAGAATACAGGTAATTGAATGTCATATATATTAAAATCCACAAGTCACAAAATTATCATAAAGTCTTATATCTAAAACTTTCAAACATCATAATTTCTTATAAAATATTGTAATAATTCCCCAAATAGAGTAAATTTTATAGTCTCTATAGTTCACCTCAGAAAATTTCTCAGTACATATTCATACACACACACACACACACACACACATATATATATATATATATATGAATATATTTTTGATATGAATACAAGGCTAAGTACAAAATAATTTGAAATCAAGGCCTTACTAGTAATTTTTAAAATTATTTAGAAATCAGGAAAATAATAATTGCACAAATAATAAGCTTTTTTCTCAAGGTAAAGACAGGAATATGTAGTATTTTTCAATGAAGTAATATAGGAATGTTCTTTCTAAAAAAAATAAAAGATATGTATAATATCTATCAGAAGATTAATGTCAATTTACTGAATGATAATAAGTATGGCATAATTCTGTTGAAAGAATATAATTTCATTTTGATCTTCAAACACTGATATGAATTATGTAACTTTTCAATAGTCCTACTTAGTTGGATGTCATTAGTGACTCTTAAAAAATTTGTTTTTAAAAATCTACCTTAAGTTTTAACATTGTACATATTCCTTAGCTTATTAATGTACATGTTTTTTTTTGTTTCTGATCTTAATTTGGGTTTTCATATGATTTTAAAAAGTCCATTAAAACTAAGCAAATACCTTTACAAATCGTTGCTTTTTTATAACTGCACTTTCAGAGAATCAAGTTATTTATATTTAGAAATATAAATTGAGCAAGCTGCTATAATATGAAAGATTAGCAGGTGAACAGATGTTAAATATTTTGTTAACCAGGAATTGTAATAACTTCTGCCTTTAGTTATCACATATCAAAATAATATTATACCATGCTCATCTTTTTTATATTTATTTGAAATAGTATATATCTCTGTGGCTAAAGGAAAAACAACACAATGAATTACATGATTGATGCGGAATTTTGTAAAAATATGATTACACTCCAGAACACCTATCTATCTATCTATCTATCTATCTATCTATCTATCTATCTATCTATCTATCATCTATTTATCTTCAATAAAAAAGAGCCCATATGTGTGAACAAAACCCACAAATAAATATTAATTATTTAAAACATTGGTGACAGTTTTACGAGACAACTTTCATTCTGTCCTTCCCCCCACCACACACCAGATGAGAGTACATTTATGAGCAGAAAAAAGTCTTAAGGTAAAGCAAACACAAATTATTTTTTACCACAAGTGAGCCAATTCCATAATTAAGCTTAATACAGAGCAACAGTATTAAATTTAGTACAGTATAGTATAATATACAATAGTATAGTATAGTGCAGTATAGCATAGAATAGCATAGCATAGCATAATATAGTATAGTACTAGGCAGATATCTGCAAACTTAGAAGAAATAATATATACCATTATTGTTTAAAAACAAACATAAAGCAAAACAAACAAAAAACCAAACAAGCCATCAAAAAACAGAAAAATTTGTTGAGGCAAATAGTTGGTAAATTTCTCTTGTATGTATACAATTCTCTTTACACAAGAATGAGAAATGAAGACCTGAGACCCTAAGGCAATGAGCTGTGAACAGCACTCAAAAAAACTTAAGACTCCCAGAAAAGCTGGGTTGTAGAGAAGCTGCAAGAAGAGACATCTGCCTGGAATCACAAAACCCAAAAGAGAACTTTATGAGGAGAGTGGGGAAAAGAAAAAACAAAAAAACTCTTTGGTAATAAATCCCTGAAAAAAGGCAATATGAATACTTAAATAAATAGGGTGAGCATAAAGAATAAAAGTCTCATCGTTTAATAGTAAAAATTCAGTGAAACATTTAAAGCTCTTCCTCATGTAACTTCCATACCACTCAGAGGATTCTGAGTTTCTGGAAGTACTACCAAGATGATAATTCTTTCTGGAAAACTCCAAACCATCATTTCTTATTAAGATCACGGATAAAATCTAGGTGTCCAGGTTATAAAAACCTAATACAAATATTCATTTATTTAAGGTTAAGATACAAATATATATATACATTTTATTTTTAAAGGAGAATATATATATATATATATAATTTATAAACACACACATATAGATAAAAGTGCCAATTAGTAATAGAAAATTTAATCTTATCACTCTCGTCTTTGTGACAGAATTAACTTTTTAAAAGTGAGTCTTACTTGGATCTTCCTATTTGGAATTTATGCCTCTGGCAATCTGAAAGATGACAAATTAAGCGTGAATATACTTTTTCCCCTAAATAATCATAACATTTTTACTATAAAAATGGTTCTCTGAAGAGAGATGTCAACAATGCTAAATTGAAAGCCATTTCATTTGTCTTAATTTATATGAAACGAAATGATATTTTTGGCTTCCACTTAGTGGAAGGTCATTAGAGTGTAATTGTCCCATTAGCGACAGTCTGAAAACATAGGCATGAAGCCATAAACTATAAATTCATTTCACTGATCCTTTGGGGTCAGTTTTAAATCTTCTTTTCTTTCAGCTTCCCCAAAATATTAACTATTATAAACAAAGATGAATCTGTCTTTATTGTATGAAAAGCAGTGGTGACTGGTCATATTCACAGTAAAATAATTTTTTTGGTTGGTTCGCAGGAGAATAATTAACAGGTTAACAGAGTTTCACGCTTACCATTATGAAGGTGACATTCTTGTTTTGGTTGTTGTTTTTTTTTTCCTTTCTCTCCAAAGTCATTTCTGTCTATGGTAATAATTTAGGAAAAGGAATTAGAGGACACACAATGAAATGATTTTTGCTGAAGCCCCTGAAAATTACTTTATTTTTATCCCTGATTTCTCACAAGAAAAATGATGAATAATACTGTAAGAACGGGAGGTTTTTAGCTGTGTAGAGCACTGAAGCATGTTTGATCTAGAGTAGAAACTCTGATTCATGCATCGTGTCTGATGTGGTCAGCGCCTGCTAAAAGAATGGTCACCAGGGGTTGCTTAGATGCAGGAGGCTTTTTTTTTTTCTTTTTAAATCATGCAACCTGGATGCCTGGGTTGTTGCAGTGGACTATAATAAAATTTTTTTTAAAAAAGGCAGTCATCATTAGCCTAAATAAGGTCATATGAAACTCTTACCAAAGATACGCTCTACTTGGTTGTGACTGATTAGACCAATCTGTACTTCTTTAGGGAGCTTGGACAAAAAGCACACAGAAACACATACAAAGGGCATGAAGGAAAACAACAGGAGCCATGAGGTTACGGTGAGCACAAAACGTCCTGCTCTAGGATAAGCAGAGTCAGAAGTCACTGGAAGTGTTATCAGATGTAGACAGAGAAGAACAAGGGAACAGCCACATCACAGGAGTCGTCTAGCAAGTAATGCAGGGCTGCTAGTCAGCTGGCACACACGACATGGCCACGTTGTCACTTAAACATTGTAATAAGTTCAGATTGGTTGGTAAATAACTGCTTCTCCAAGGCACCTGTGCACCTATCTCTTGCCACCAGCTTCCCAGGCTCCAAGGCACCGGTGCACCTATCTCTTGCCACCAGCCGCCCAGGCTCCTATCCTAGATCCAGGAACCAAGGTGTTAAAGCCTGGGGCTTTTATTCTGCTGATTGAGGCTTGTGCCTTACTGGTGGTTACATATTTCAATTTCTTCCTTGCAGATTGAGGTGCTATGAGAGCCTGCCCCTGAGGAAATAGCAGAGTCCGGCTGCCATATTCTAAAGACCTTGGAGGTCTCTGGGCTTGATTACAAGGCTGTTCCAGGCACTAGTTCATTTCTCTGATATATTATCACAATGCATTCCTATATATTAGGGGATTTCTGTTCTTTGCAACCAGGTCACGTGAGCCTGACTATAACACAGGTCACCCAGAACAGAAAGCTGACATCAAAATCCAGAAAATATGTTTAAATAAGGAAGCTCAAGGAGTGTGGCATTATCACTCTTATGTTCTAAGCTTGACTCATGGTAGATACAGAAAAGGTCAGTAAAGTTTCCAAAAGTCCTGAGATCAAGATGTACCATGTGTATTGCTTCTTGCTTCATTTAGTTTGATTAATAACGACATTCCCAAGTGCAATCTTCTTCAATAGATAAATCATAAACAAAATGCGAGTATTTTTTATTTGTTCTAGTGATATCAGTCCTAGCATACATGAGAATTATTCCATATAAACATTTATATAAATATTGCACACATGCACACAACACATATGTTTTGACATGTATATCTAAATATATAACACAAATGTGCATGTGTGTGTGTTTACTCTATGCCATATGAAATGCAATAGAGACAGCTTGATCATAGAAACCCAGGCTTTTTTCTCCTGCCTAGACACACAGCTAGAGTGCACCCCCAGTTTTCTCTGAGGTTAGCGGTGTCCATGTGACTCAGCACTTGCCTGTCAACAACATGTGAGCAGACATGTTACCTGCCGCATTCATGAATGGCCCATAGAAACTTCCTCTGGGCTCCTCTGCCTTTCTGGTTGGCTGGATTGAAAACACAACTTCCAGAGTAAACTTGGGAGCCATTGCAATGGGTTGAAGATGGATTCAATGGCAAAGGGCTGCCCTGTTGTCCTGTGTACTTCACAGTACTGTTGTATGAGGAAAGATACATTTCTGTCATATTTTAGATGGCGTGTAGTTTTGGGAACTACTTGCTGTAGCAGCTAGTATCTCTTAACTTGTTCAAACTTTACAAAAGAAGTTAGTGAAAAACAGCTAGTAGAAAAACGATATTCAAGGCATAGGCTGGGAAAAGATTTAGAACTTATTATACATAAAACAACAAATAAATTCAATATCCTTTTCATTTTATCTACGAACAGACTAACATTTAAAGCTTGATGATATCACTCGGTCTCTGGCCAAGTATTACCAGAGGATATAACAACGGCTCCAGGAGGGCAAATATTTCATGACCTTTTTGTTCACTGATATATACCAGGCACCCTGAAGGATTCCTCACAAATAGTTGCTTCTCCATAAATATTTATTAAATGAACAAGCAACAACCACCATTTATTAAGTTGATCTGTTCATTTCCTGAAATTTTCTTCTCAAAACTGAGCCTGTAACTACATCTTATGATTTGTCAATATGGCTAAAGTCCAAATGGGTAATTTGAAGACAATTTTTAAAAATAGCTTTTTATGTAAGGTGGGAGCAAGGTGATGAAACTGCAAGGGATCCACAATGAATAGCGCAGCACCCTGTAAATAGTAAGTCTGATGGGCCCTTAAACAGGCGTGGAGGGGTGAGGGAAGAAAGAAGCAGTTCTGAGAACTAAAGGGGGGCCCGTACTGAGAAAGCCACGTGGCAGGAGCGGTGACCTTCAGCTGAGGGACTGAGCCATCCTCTGGCAACCCACCAGGAATGAACCGAAGGAATCAGTGCCCCATCCGCAGCCCCTCACTCCCTCCTGTTCCTCTTGGGCTGACCACTGGCTGAGCCCAACCAAGTAGAAGGCAGAGGGCAGAGGAGCCCTTGGGTGGCGCCTGTCTTCATTAGGCTCCTGGACAAACAGCACAGCACCGAAGGCTGGAGAATGTAGGTACAGGAGAAAACGTCCAGCCGTCCCTCACTAATGAATGGCTTCACTTATATTTGTGGACACTACATCAAAAAAGAAGAAAAGAGCCAATAATAGCTGATTAGGGTTTAATCTGAACAGAAAACTCTCCATTTCAATCAGTAGTTATATTTGTAGATATGGGTATGCTAAAGTATTTTTTATGCTTTCAATAGAGCTGAAATTTGTAAACTCTGTATGGATGACATTAATAATCAAGTAATGTTGTAGCTGGAAGTATTGCAGAGACTATCTCACTCATCATGTTCCAGAACGGCACTTTTTCATCTGGAAGGCAGTAAGTAGATGTTAGGAGGGGACGACCTGGTATGCACTTTTAAGTTGATTAATCACTCCTGCCTTGAAGTGCAATGTAAGTTCCAAAACAATTGAGATACGGGAATTAAAATGATAGAATAAAAGGTAGCTTCTATTTGTGATAAAGTCATTACCAAAGAACACAGATTAGAAGTGGTCACCATTTGCTATCCTATTTCTTCTCCTAGGATTAGCATGTATGAAAACCTGGCCTGGGGAGAGACTGGACCTGAAAAATAGACTACATACTCAGAATTTTTCCCTTAAATATCCTGAACCCAAAGGTGTGGATAGGGAGAGAGAGCATCTCAAACTTCCTCAAGGATGAAGAACTGATTCTGAACACTGAGAAAGAGGAAGTGAGGAGAAACACACCCCCCTCAGGGTTGCAGATTTGAAAATGTGAGTAGGCAAGTTTGGAGCTACTCATGTTCATGTTCAGCACTTCCTCTGTTTCTAGACTTCTTCCTCATTAACATATCTCCCCAGACAACACACTCTCGTCTCTTCCATTTCAGAAATAAATATATTCCCTGTGGATTTCGTTCCTCTCAACTATAGCTTTTACAGCCAAATTTTACAAAGCAATTTACTCTCCCTCTGGCTGCATTTTCCGACAGCCTTGACTCCGCTTTTCAGCCAGTAGATGTGTAGCTTTCACGATGTCATGCAGGAGCGTAGTCTTGCTACGGTCACATGAAAGTTCCTATTGTCAATAGCACTTTTCAGATCTCTTTTTTTAATTTCACCTCTCTGATGTATCAACAGCCGACCACACCTCCCTGAAAAAGTTCCTTTTTGGGACATTGAACTCTTTTTTCCCCCCCCACTTCTGTCTTTTCACCTTCTACATCTGTTATTTTTGGTGTCTGCTTCTCTCAAGGGCCCTTCATCATTTGTGTTACTGAAGTTTGATCCTGGGTCTTTCATTATTTTAAAAATCTTAACCTATGCTCCAACCACAAACCATTTCATCTATGGTTTCACTATGGTTTCGCTATCACTATGGCTGCAAATATCGTATTTTTATCTCTATATCTGCATATTCAAATATTGATTAGACATTTCCACTTTCAATATCTAAGTGAATATATTAAAACTACACTCATGATCTCTCCATAGTCTAAACTACTAATTTCCAGGCTTCCCTTCTCAATATTACATAACTTATCCATTCTGTTACTTGTGCCAGTAATCTTGGGTAAGAATTGACATCTCATTCTTTTCAACTCCCAATGAGTCATACTATTTTACTGGAAATAAGTAAAAATAGATATATTTTACTGAACTTCTAATTTCTTGCTCCATTTATGCAAGAAAAAGAGGATGTAAAGTGATGAATGCAACTGAATTTATTTCAGAGAAGTGTTCTAAAAGAAGGTGGCACCTACGCAGTGTTCTGAGTAAAGAGAAAGAAAGTCATGAAATTAGATGTGGAAAGCGTTTCATTTTTTGGATGGAGAGCAACAGGCAAAGATCCCATGGAGTTTTAAATCTGAGATAAATGGAGGCCCAAAGATTGAAGTAGAATGAAGGGAAAATAGGAGGAGAAAGTGGAGAATACGTCACATTAGAAGATTCTTATTATGGCAGAATCACATGTAATGTACAGTTTTAGGTGATTATTCTTGTTTATTTAAAAACAATATTTTACAATTTGTATAACAATTTTAGATTGACAGAAAATCTGTCCATACAGAGAGTTCCTGTGTACCCCACACCAAACGTCCCCTGTTATTAATATCTTATGTTAATATGGAATGCTTGCTGCAATTAATAAAACAACACCAATACATTATTATTAACAGAAGTCCAGACTTTATTCGGATTTGCTTAGATTTTATTTAGTGATCTTTTCCTGTTCCAGGGTCCCATTTGGAGACCACATTACATGTAGTGGTCACGTCTCCTTCCACTCCTCTGATCTCTGATAGTTTATTTGGCATTCTTTGTGTTTGATGACCTTGACAGTTTTGAGTACTGCTTGGGTATATTTTAGAATACACCTTAATTAGGATTTTCCTGCTGCTTTTCTCATGGTTAAATGGGTTTATGGGATTTTTAAAAGAAACATAATGGAGGTAAAATGACTTTTATTTCATTTTCTTATATTAATGCTCTAACTATATGCTCCAGCACAATGGTGGATGGAGACGTGAGAGCAAAGATTCCTGTCCTATTGCTGATCTTACGGGGAATGCATCCGATTTCTCAACTCTAATAGTAGCGATACGTGTTTTTGTAGATGTTCTTTATTAAATTCAGGGAATTCCTTTCTATACCTATTATGCTGAGAGTGTTTTTTTTGTGTGTTTTTTTTTCTATAATGAATAGATGCTGGATTTTGTCAAATGCTTTTTCTGTAACAATTGATTTTTGTTTTAGTTTGTTGATGTGTTGGTTTATATTTACTGATGATCCTGCCTTGGGAGAGTAGGTAGAGGCTCCTAGTCTCTCTCAGAGGCCGAAATTAGGGGTGCTAGCTCCCGTATGATGATGTCTACACTTCAAGGGATGGCCTTAGTCTCTTGAGAAAGACAGTCCTGGGTTGTAAACCTGGTGAGAAGCTATTTAAAAAAAGATGTATATACGCGTCAAAGGAGTAGAGAAGGAACTTACAATTACAAGTTTACAAAAGACATGCTCTAAGAAAGAAGTGTGTCTCTTCCATTACTTTTAAGAGTGAGGATTAAGCCTCTTATTTTTAATATATATTTGTCTGTACAGGTGTTAGTAAGGCAGGAAGTGATAACGCTATTAGATTTGGGATACGTTGTAGAGGTCAAAATGACTGAATTTTCTTATGGATTTTAATGTTGACACGACAGCCAAGGAATAATGCAAGGTAGTTGACCTGAGCAATTGGTGAGTTGTGGCATTATTTACTAAAATACGAACCCAGGGAAGGGAAGACCTGAATTACCCATCTGCACATGTTAGATTTTAATTACCCATCAGATGTTGAAATGCAGGCAACTTTGGGGCAGTCTGAGATTCAGGGCAGAGGTCCTGGCTCCAGGCATACCTTTCAGAGTAAGTGTAACACAGGTGATATTTAAAGACCGGACACTGAAGATAATCCACAAGGTACAAGTACTTATAGAAGGAATCTGTTAGAGGGTTAGGCCCCACAGAACTGGAACATGTAGAAGATGAAGCGTAGAGAATGAGGAGAGGAAAACTGGGAGGAAAACGAGGGATACGTGGAGTCTTTGGAGCCAAGCAAAGAAAGAAGTTTGGGAAGAAAGGAACTGATGAAGTTCAACCCTTGTCTGCCTAGATTCCATTCTATCCAATCACACAGCCCTGGGCCCTCGAGCCCTGATCTTCAACTGAACTCTACACTCGTCACATTCCTTGTAAATGTAGACCTTTGGTGTCCCCTGATTCCTCTTCTTTCAGCACAACCCAGATACCATCTCCTCTTCGTCTCATGTTTCAGGGTCCATTTTAAATATCACTTCCTTAGAAAGACCTTCCCAACCTCTAATACCTTATGTCTCCCTACTACGTAGGGTCATTGTACCCAGTCGCTCTCTGTCAAGCATTTAACCTAATTTTAGTATATCAATATACATTATATATATAATACTGTAGACAGAAAAGGGGTCTCCTGACAAGCTCAGGAGAATGAAAATAACCACATAAAATGGCGGCAAGAACATAAAAAAAATTTACACCTAAGGTGGGCCAAGGAGGGATGTCACATCTTTAACCTAAAGTTTCCTTCATAAAGTCAATCTTCACCTTAAGTGGACCTGTCTATTGTCTTTTTGCACCTAAAATGACATCCTTGGAATGTCAGTAATCCCTGTTTCTGGACCAGAGCAGGAAAGTACAGAATCCCTCATTATTATTCTTGTCGTTTGGCTAACATCTCTATGTGAGCTATTAACTGTCCCGTACTCACCTATCTGAAAGAAGTACCTGTCTCTCCAATTTACTTTTATCCAACCTCAAATATTTCCCCACTTTGCTTGCTTCCACCCCCTTAATCTACCACCAATAGATTTCATGGAACCTTCCTCCTTTGATTCTATATAAAAAATAAGCTGGAAACTGTCATTTTGTGGAGCATTTTCTGAATCTGTTGAGATTTTGCTTCCTGGCAATTGTCGTCATTTTGGCTCAAATAAACTCTCATAAGCTTTCTCTTAGGCTGGATGTTTTTTGTCAACACTTCCTTCCTCCAATAGTTTATGAGCTTTGTAAATTCAGCAACCAGACTGTCTGGCTCACTTTCTTTCCCCACCAATTTGGCCTAGCACAGCATATTTGTTGAATGAATGAATACATAAATGAAAAAAAAATAATTAAACTATTCTCGTTTCTGCTGGACTGCTTAAAGCAACCACAGACAACGATCTTTACAACTTGTTTCCATGTAAACTCAATGTACCTCCTTTAAAAGTCAGCAGAGTTTGAGGAAATAATGAAGCCACTCCAGTCAATTAAAAAAGAATGGTGTTTTGCTTAAAAGAGTCATTATGCAAATGTAGCACATAAATATGCCAGCAACAGCAAATACCATTGACAATTAAATTGACTTTTGCATCTCATCGATTAAACTTAACACTGCCTTCACACGTCATTGAATTCTCATATCATAAACAGTAATTAGGATATTAATCATAGAGATTCTGAGATGGTGTACGTTGTTTCAGTATAGAGATATTCTCTCTCTCTCTCTCTCTCTCTCTCTCTCTCTCTCTCTCTCTTCTCCTCCCCCTCCTCCTCCTCCTCCATAATGGACTCTTTGTCTCACCAAGACACAATTACTCAGTAGTTCTCAACCTTTCTATGCTTATACATCTTCTTCTTCTTCTTCTTCTTCTTCTTCTTCTTCTTCTTCTTCTTCTTTTCCTCCTCCTCCTCCTCCTCTTTGTCCTCCTCCTCTTTTTAGTATTCTCATCTTATTACATCTCTAGTTAGAATTATGCCCAATATGATCTAGAGATTAAACACACCCATATAATCATTTTCATAAAGCCTGTTAACTAGGAATTCTCCATGTTTTTCTTTAGGAAATTTACTTGCATAGCTCTGACTTGCAGGGATAGCCATAATAGCTCTTCTGAAACTCAATGAATTTTTTAATAGAATATTCTCATTGCACATAGTAATGTGATTGCTTCTCTAATTAAAATGATTTCTTATTTGCCAAGGAAAGTCAAACAATAGTAACAAAAAAAAAGAAAGCCAAGCAAATTTGGACCTTGATAGCTGTACTTCAGATAACATTGTATTCAAATGCAAGAGGCTATGAGTGCTATCCCATTACTGATTCTCTGAGCAGTGGCTAATGCCATTAAACATTGTGTTGGCTGCACCACTATGTGTAATATACAGAAACACGTTATTGCTGGGAAGCTAATTGGGCATCAGTGCATGCGAATATGAATTTTAGCTGCTAAAATGAAAACTTTCCAGCTGCCTGGTACCTAATAAGCTCTATGGTTCAAATATAAAGAAAATATAATGTGACTAAAACGATTTTTACAAAATCATTTTATTAAATGAATAATGAAAGAAACTCTAAGAACATGCTATGAGCAGGCTAAAGCGATTTTGTGTGGTTGTTGTTATTTTTCATTTCTTTAGTTTCATTTGTGCCTGAGTGAAATAATATCTAACCCTATTAATTGATCAAATTAAACAGAAATACTTTTGTCTATACCATTAAAAATTTTTAATACAAATTTGTCTGATTAATCACTTGGAGCTCCACTGACCGATAATTTGCATATTGAATTAAATGGCCTTCAGAAGTGTCTAAAACACCTTTCCACATTTTAGGTCTTACACAACTATGGCTTTATGTGCAGGGATGAAAGAGAGCTGATACCATTCTCAAACTGAGTATGGACTCAATGTGTGTATATTTGGTTGGGACAGCCTTGCTGGGTATGCAGGTAACTCCAAACCTAGGACTGTACGTGTCCCTCTAAAGAAGGAACGTTGGAGCAATAAATTAAAAGTTGGAATAAAATAGAGGCAAAAATAAAAGAATTTTCCAAGACTTTCTATCATACTGAAAGCAGGAAATCTTTCAATACCAGAAGTTACTACTGTACTCTTCTATTACTTAATGGCCTGTTCACCAAAATAATATACTTTTTCTGCTTGTGGTTAACATTAATTCCTTGTCTTTCTCCTACAGCCTGTTTTCTGGGTCCATAGTCTAACATAACAGTTTGTAATTTAAGTGTCAGTGAGACAGTTGCAGTCAAATTTGATTCCCACATAAAGGCAAACTAAAATAAAATAAGGCCCAAAGCAAAATCTCTTTAGGTACACGCATTGCTGAGCCCTTTCAGTTTACGCTGATCTAAAAACCATGTTATGTCTTTCCCAAGGGGGGAAAAATGCAATTATAGAGCTTTGCTTTTCCTTTTGTTAATGGATGTATACAATTCATATGCTCTTACCTACCTATTCATTCTTCGAATCACCATGGCTTGTTTGTGCATGTGTGTATATAACAATAACAGAAAAATTTAGGTATATTTGATGCATAATTATAATGTGAACACTACTGTAAATCATCATTCAGATTAAAAACAGAAAATTGACAGCACTCTAAATGACTCCTCCAACACCTGCACTCTCCCCCGACACTGGAGCTTGCTGTTTTATCTAGAACTTCATTGTCCAGTCGGTTCCACTAAACGTATGTGTGCATTTAAACTGGAATTAACATGAATAAAAATAATTTGAAAAGCTAGTTTTTCATTCATACCAGCCACATTCCAAGGGCTCAGATGGTGGCTATCATATTGGACAGCAAAGAGAATATTTCCATCATCAGAGGAAGTTCTATTGGACAGTGCTGCTCCAGAAACTAATCACCTCAAGGACACAAAAAAACTAAAAAAACAAACAAAAAAAAGTAAGTTTATTTTGGTTGCCATTTTGAAGGTTCCTAAGGGGTCTGTCTATTGGCAGTAGGCTCTATCCATGCATCTGTCTTTCAATCATCATCATTTTTTTCCTATAATATTATGATATTTCCTAACTGGTTGTTCTGCTCCCTCACCCACTTGCACTGTTACAACAGATACTCCGAGAGACATGGTAGCATGACATCAGTCCTCTTCTCAGCGCCCTCTATCAGCATCCCTTTCTATTTAGAGTGAACACCAAAGACCCTACAGCAGCACAGGATGTGTCTTACTTCCCTCATCTCTTTGACTTTCTCTTCCTCTCCTCCTTTCCTTATTTACTCTCTGCGGCCATCTCCTTCTCTCAACTGTTCTTGGAACAGTCTTAGCCTGGTCTCACCTTAGCACATTAACATGGCCAATTCTTTCTCTCTGTAGAACTCCTTCCCAGGATATTATTGGGTTGTCAGAAAAGTCATGACGTGTTTTTTTCTGTTTTTTGTTGCAAAAATGCATCATGACTTTTCTGACAACCCAATAGTATATCTCAGTTCTTTTTCTCTTCAAAGTATTTTCTTACACGTGGGACTTAGAAATAAGACAACCATATATATTTACTGAAATTTGTGTCTTAACACTTAGCAATGTAATTTCCATGAGGGCAGGAATTTGACACACAGACAGCATTCAATAATTATGTATATGATGATTTTTCAAAGATAAAATCATCATAATTCTGAATGTGTTCCTAAATTATACAGAATCAGAAAACGTATATTTTGTATCTGTACACCAAGAGAAGATTCTTGGGGATAAACTCAAAAGATGTAATCTGACAAGAGAATGTTACATAAGCTACCATGACCAAATAGTAATTCATAATGACACTTATCACATTCATTGAATCAGATGCTATGTTGATCTCTCCCTTTAGAGTGCCAATGAAAATCAGACAAACATCAGACAAATAACTGCTGAGATTACCGTTAGAACAGGTGCCCTGCGTATACGTTACCAAATCCTTTCTAACTCCTTCTCAGTTTTCTGCTGTCATCAGTCACTGAACAAATGGTTATGTTTCCCATTTTGAATTCTGTATTTGAAATTGAAGGAAGCTATTTTCAGTGAGCATCATTTACGTAGGTTTCCTGAAGTTTAACACAAAGACATTTGCTTATCTTCCATCAAGTATGACTATATCAATAAAAAAATGGCATTTTTAATAGAAGGGGCTTTTTTAAAATGCTAAAGAGAAAACAGTAAAAAGGTGCCTGTCCCATTCACACAGCTTAATTTTGCATTGCTGTTTCATATGCCTTTCCTTTCACCCAGCTTTATATATGAGAGACCATGGAGATTGGAGACATATTTAAAGAAGAGCAAATAGCTACTGTGTGCCTCCTATGATGACGCTAAGGAGCATAGCTGCCTATCTATTTCGGACTATCGGTCTCCTGTAGTACAGTGACACGAGAGTGAAATGTACTTCCACTTTAATTGCATATCTTCACTTTTGGAGCTCTTTGTTACAGCAGTGGTAGCCTGTACGTCATCCTAATGAGAAAATAATGGCACTGCTAGAAAGAGCTGGGGATAATGATTGTCTTAATTACTAGAATTATTATAATAATTAGATGTAAAGATAATAGAAATAAAATATATATAAAAAGGCCAACTAATTTGTATTTTGGTAGACCTAAGCTGGCTAATTAAGATGTGAGAAGACAATAATCACATTATTTTAATAAATGGGGGTTAAAACAGACTTAGTCTCAATTGGTGAGATCTTATGCCCAATGAAAACAAATGTTACAATGCTTTAAAAAATGCAATGAATTGTTGATTAAAATGCTAAGAAGTTCCATCCCTCATGGTATAGAAGTCAAGCATGTGCCAAATGAACTTTAAATAGTTATTGAAAATTATGACAAAGTATCCAAATTTCATGATGATGCAAAGTTACATGAATGCATGCTTAAATAAACATTTACTCATGCAATGAACTTTCATCATTTCCTGAATATAGTATGTTGATAAGTTTTATTTCTTACATTATCTCTTTGATTTTACGGCTAGCAAAGAGTAGGCTCCTTGATCAGCGTCTGACTCTCTTCGACCCCCATACTCGAATGGTAATTTTGGTATATATAAAAAGCAGTGGAATTTTAATATAACTTTCTAAGTCTGATTGTAGTGTAGTCTATACTGTCGTTAGTCAAATCATTTTTTAAAAAACTTTAATGCAAATTAAATCTGCATTTGATATATTCCAGCTGGCTAGTCATAGCTTGCTAGACATATATTTATATACCAAGGACTCATATTAATTTATAACAGGTACTATGAAATCAATGTTAATGTATTTTGTGGTGACTGTTAATCTTTTAGGAGTAAATAAAGTGAACACAGTTAAATATTTATTTAAATATGCTCTGCGGTACTAATTACAGGTACTAAAATACATTAAGGGAGAAATTAAAAGTAGCCTTTTCTCAATGTGAACTTAAATAACTCTTCGAAGCCATTGTCAGTCTGATTTTCTTTTCTTGGCAAACATGATATACTGCTACCATAGCAACTGGCATTTGGGGATGGAGACAGGAGTATAGTGAATCACCTTAGCATATACTTTGTAGCTAATAGAAATACCATTTCTGTTTAAAGTTTAACTGCATTTGTCATTGATCTCCACTCAAAGAGTACCAGAGACACAGGTGGAGGTGAAGCAGCTCAGTTTACCACTCTGCAATGAGGAACCACGGATCTCACAGCAAGAGCGTGTCGGAAACTACAATTAGAGGTGCCTTTGTGCCAATGACGTTTAGCCTGGGTGTAGGTCATTTGGGGGAAAGTTCACAGAACCAGGGTTTTGCTTGTTATCAGATGCTGTCAGGAAATGACAACAATTCTATATTTCCCTATCTTAAAAAATGTGTAAGGTGGGAGAAATGAAGAAAGGCTAAAGCTGTAATTGATTAAGATGGGGAAGTCACTTGTGTTAGCCAGGAAAAGGGCACACTTCATTATTTTATGCTTTGTACCATATTCATATTTGTGTCTTTGTTCAAACATGATTATGGAGTAAAACTGTTTTGTCTTGAGCCACCTGGGCCTCAGATGGAACTTGCCAGATATTGAGGTCTTGTCGGATCGATTGTGTTCAACAGGTTGCCAAGACCCAGCTGAAAGGACCAGAATAGCTCTAGGATGCCATTGGCTGCTTTTCTAATTCTCAAAATAAATGTAGAAAATCATGGGGGAATATTATAAAGTTACAGTACAATTAACTGTAACTTTTCTTCTCTTTTTAGAGATGTAATAATGCCAACAAAAGGATTCTGCAGACACAATCCACATATGTATATATTATTCACATTTCTTTCAGCTACAATGATCCAATCATTATTTTTAAAAAAGCAAAATAAGTCATGAAATTTAGAGAAACTTTCAGATAACCATAAAGCCTTCTGAAAGCGGATTCCTACCTCCTTTGCCCTAATGTCAAAAACAAACAAAACAAACAAATCGTGTGTTAATGATTAGAGGAAGAAAACCTATATAGAAACAAGGTATGTAAAACTGATTTTCATAAACTATTCCTAATCCTAATAATTTTTTGGACAAAACATAAATTTATTCTGAGAATTTCAATGATATAAAAATAGCAACTGATTACTTTGAAAAACAAAAGCAGTCAAAATAACTCTAAAGATATTCGTCTAGGATTTATAGGTGCAATGACGATCAATATAATTTTCTCAAATAAACACTTGTCTATGAAAAACATCCGGCCTAAGAGATAGTTTATGAGTTTATTTGAGCCAAACTGATGACAATTGCCGGGAACCAAAGTCTCAAAGGATTGAGAAAATGCTCCAGAAATTTTTGCAACTTATTTTATACATTAGAATCAGAGGAGGAAGGCTACATGAAATCCATTGGTAGATTAAGGGGGTGGGAGAAAGCAAAGCAGGGAAATCTCTGGGATTGGATAAAAAGTAAAATGGAGAGACACACACTTATTTTACATTGGTGGGTACAGCATGATGAACAGCATTCTAGAGCACATAGAGATAGTATTTGGGGAACAAGATAACAATGAGAGATTTTGGAGATTCCTGCTCTGGTGTGGTGGGTTGTGCCCCCTGGGGGGGTCTGGAAAAAGAGTACTCTGATATTGCAAGGGTATGTTATCTTAGACGCAAAAAAGACTACAGACAGGCTTAAGGTAAAGATTGACCTTTGTTAAGGAAACCACAGGTCAAAGATGTGACTTCCCACCATGGCCCACCTTTGTTAGGAGTTTTTATGTTCAGGCCATCCTCTGTGGTTATTTTCAGTCTCCTGAGCTTGTAAGGTTTAACATGTGGCCTCTTTTCCAACCACACACTACTTGCATAATATAATAAATAGAAAATGATATGATTTTACAATGTCACTTTGAAATGAGTATTATTTTGTTGCAGTATTTTGCATTATGAAAATATTATAAACATCAAAAATTTTTTCAAAAGTTTAGCATTCAGTTTTTCCTCTTAAAGTGGAAAAGTTAGATGAAATGGACAAAATTTCTTAAAAAAACCCAAACTACAAAAGCTGATTTAAGAAGTAATAAAAAGTTCAATAGCCCTATATCAGTTACACTAAATTAGTTCAAAAATAAAAATATCCTCAGAAAACATCAACATCCATATGGCTTCACTGGGAAATTCTATCAGAGATTTAATAAATCAATCATAAGATTCCAGAATAAATCATAAATAAGTAATTCAGAATAAAAATAATTAAACAAATAATACACACACTTCCAGAAACCTCATAAAAGCCTATATTGCCCTGATAAGGAAACTAGAAAACTATTATTATCACAAAGGGGGAAAAAAACTTTACAAATCAATATCCCTCATGAATATAGATACAAAAATCCTTAGCAGAGTTTCAGCAAACCAAACCTAGCAATATACAAAAGCATTACACATGGTGAACAAGTGCCATTTATCCAGAAATGCAAGGTTAAAATAACATTTGCAAACCAATCAATATAACCCATCAAATAAATAGGAAGAAGAAAAGCCATCTGAACCTTTCAATTGATGCAAAGGCATTTTAAATAATTAAACACTCATTCTTGGTAAAACCTAGGTATAGGAAGTAAGTTCCTCATTCTGAGTGAAGGTGTTGGGGCCCAGTGCAGCCCCCCCCCCCACAATAACCCACAATGGCATATTGATTACTTTGAATTAAAATCACTTGAGAAGCCATAGAAGGGCAGAGGAGCTCTGACTCTGTCTCTAAACGCAGGACATGAATCTCCATGTGCTGGGTGCCCTCCCTACTCCTGAACGACCAAGAGAGAACCTTATCCCAAAAGTCACAAAATCTGGAGTCCAGAGGTGTTAACCAACCTTCTATCACCTTTACTAATTTACTACCTAAGCCCAAATCCAGCTTAGAGTCCCTTCTAATGAGCACTAACTTGGCTTTTCCCTGTTAATTTATCACAAATGGATTGTTTCTTTATCTTAAAAGTACAAAAATGTCTAGTGCAATCATTTCTTTGAGTCTCATTTTATGATCTGAACCTCATAGTGTGATTCTCCCGTGTGCATGTATTAAATTGTTTTGTTTGTTTTCTCCTTTAATCTAGCCTTGGGTCAATTTTACTATTGTATTATTGGCCCAGCTGTAAGAATTAAAGGAAGGAGGAGGGGATGTTCCCTGTCCCCTGCAAGGACATCTGTAAGAAGTCCAGGTTCACTTCACACACTCAGTGGTGAGCGATTTAATTCTTTCTACCTAAAATCAAGAGCAAGGCAAGAATATGTAGATTTATATTAGAGGTTCTCACCAATAAGGTGAGTAAAAGAAATAAAAGACATACATTTTGGAATGGGAAAAGTAAAATTCTTTATCTTCAGGTGATGTGGTTGTATGCATACAAATTCCTAATGAATTAACAAAAAGTTGCTACAATTAATAAGTAAATTTAGCAAGGTCACAAGATGCAAATATACTAGCAATGGACAATCCATTAGTGAAACTTTAGAAAATTACCATTTACAATATCATCACGTACACAAAATACATAGAAATATACTTAAAGAACAAAAAAACGAAACCCAAAACAAAAAAAATGAAAACAGAAAAACAAAAACAAATTTAGAGAACGTAATTTATAATGATCTGAGCCGTGATTTCTGTAGAAGCCCTAAATAACGGGAGCCCCATCTCACATGTCAGCCCATCTACTGACCTCACTCACACTCCAGCCTCGTGGCCGTCTCCCAGTTCTAGAGCTGCAGCCTCTTTCCGCATCAGGGGCACAAGCCTTTCCGTTTCCTAGAATGCTCTTCCTTCTGCTTTTAGTCTGTCTAGGTCTTAATGATTCTTCAAATTTCAACTGAAAATGCACTTTTTCAGAAAAGCCCACTTGAAGTTCTCTGAAGGAAACTTCAAGATCTCCCAGTTATGTTCTCTTAGAAAACTTCTATTTCCTTCTGTAGAATTGACTTAGATTTTAATTTTACACCTGTTTGGTTTACCCTGCTCCACCCTGGAGTGAAAGCTTCATGAGGCTGGAAAAGATGTTTCTATGGTTCACATTGACACAGCCCAATGGCTCAGTCCTGCTGTTCAATGAAGCCAACAAAAAAATATAAATAAATTACACACACACACACACACACACACACATTCACAAATATTTGAAAAAAAATTTTTTTTTAAGTTGCAAATATTATAGTATTTCAGGCACACAAAGCAACTCAAATCTACAGATTAGATAAGCAGATGGACCTTAATTTTATTAATGTGCATTTAAAAAAATAAACAAAAACAAAACAAAAAACACTTGGACTACAGTCAGTCATCTTTCTGCCTTACCAATTACCAGTGTGGGTTTATTCTGCCAACATTGTAAAATGTTCTGCACATTTTAGTTTTTGGTCTGAAATAAGCTAACAAAATAACCATTGTGGTCCACACTTGCATACTTTTTCTTTTAACTGCATTATGTTAAGCCATCTTTTATAAAATGTTTTAAAACTGCTGGGGACATTTAGAACTAGATAGGCTTTTTTTATCTTTAAATTTTTCTTTAAGAAAAGATGAATAGATCTTTAACTGGTCTGGAAGGCTGATATTTAGGAATACAAAGACCAGGATTTTTGGCATTTTAATTTAAGTTTTATTAAGTTGTATCTGCTATTCTCCAGCCCAACTGTTTGCACCATTCATAGAAGTTTGGGTCAGTGGGCTGGACATGGAGAAAATGGCTGAAGTCAAGTCTCCCATGTGGTCCAGCATTCTTTTCCCTGTTGGATGCTACAGTGAACAATTTAAGAAAGGGTGGGATTTAGCTACTCTAGTGACAAAACCACAGTAAAATTGACGTTTCAGCCTATTTCAGTTACCTGCAATTTTCTCCCTTTCCCATATCTTAATACTTTAAGGGCAATTTCAAGATTGGTTTAAATAAAAGTAAATTGTCAAAAAAATTGGAATTTGTTTAAAAGGATCTTAACTTAGCAATGCTTTTGTAGATCCTAATAAAGTTAACCAGGGCTAAAATAAAAAGCATTATATTCTCACAGCATGCTTCCAAATCAAGCTTGTTTAACAGAGCAATTTTAAATTACCGCAAAAAGACTATCCAAATGTATATGGAGAGACAATGAAATATTTTTCTTGCAGTCTTGTTTGCTCTGATAGTGATATTAATGGTTGTCTTTTTAAAACAGTTTCTAATAACAGCTAATATTTTGTGCCAAGTTGCATGCCAAGAACCTGTGTAAAGCAAATGCTAAAGGCTTTCACCACTAGCCCATAAATGACTACTCCAAATGCACATTTGATGACATACAAGGCATGAGGCTAACTTCATGGTTAAATATAAGCTGGAGTTGCATTTTCTCTTTCTTCAGTGGAAGTGTGCTTTTTGATATTATTTGTGATGAATCATTGAAGTGAATACTGGACATTGTTTTTTTTCTTGGAAGATGATGTTGATGAGGATGAAGGGAAATTTACAGCCTTATTTCAAAAGAAAGTAAGATAATGCATCTGAAGATGAAAACACTTATCAAGATCATTTGCATAGAGAGCAAATGCCATCAGCTTAGTTATTCTTCAAGAAGATGACTAAGAACAGAGCGGAAATCAGGCTGTGTGCAGAACAGAACAACTGCATAAATCATTCTATATCCAACTCCTATTTAAAACCTATGAAAACTTGTGTTAGAATATGACACATTAAATGACTGCCCAACGACACAGTCACCCCAATAAATTAAATAAAAACTAATAAAATATAAAGTAAAATAATTGGCTAATGTAAGATTGGTTTCATTTGATATGTACAATGTAGAGTAAAAACCAATTTTATGGCTAAGCATGACACATTTACATCTTAATAACCCATTGATCAATTACTTTCAACAAGTTATAAACTAAAAAATATTTTAGAAATTGTACTAAATAATCAGCATTTTAGGGAAGGATACAGAGAATAATATCATTATTGTTCTGCATTTGCCCTTAGAATACGCAAGGATTTAAGACTTTTACTAACAATTATTCCTTTATACATAAAACACTAAAATTATGAGGGGTTCATATCAAAGACAGACATACATATGAGCTAAATATTTTAATATTTAACATTTTATATTAACATTAAATATTTAACTATTTAAAGTTAAGATATCAAAACAAACATTTTCAAATGGAGGTTTGTTTATATAGTTTTGTTTATGTTCCACTGTATTTCACAAATATTTTAAGTGGCAAAATAGGAGTGGATTAATTAGACTCTGGATTCAGGCATGGACAGACCAAAAACATCAAAATCTAAACTTCCAGTCAAGAAATAAGTCAGGAATCAACATCTAGTTTCCAAAATATAGTTAAAAATTGCAAATATTACAATGTGTCCTGAAAGAGATTAAGTGCATGAAGAATTACTGTTCCTGAATGCAAAACACCTTTACCAACAATAATTTTGACTAAAAAATTGTTATTGTGTCTATTGTACTCTGCAATAGTCAGTCAGTTGTAATTTTGAAACTATCAAATGGGTATATTTTTAGTCATGTGCAAATTTGCTAAACCCATGAAACAGGAAAATTCAATAATATTTTAAAATTAATATCATTTTTTGAAAGTATATTTCAATAAATTTGAATGAACCATAACATTAGGGAGAATATTAATATGAAAACATGCTTTCAATGTCTTAATACAGTAATTGTGGATTTGAGGAAATTGGTTTTTTTATTTACCATTCAAACATAAACTAAAACAACTCAAAAGTTTTTTTGTTTTGTTTTTTTTAAAGATTTTTATTGGGGAATTGGGGGGATGGGAACAGCGCTGGGGAATTGGGGAAACGGGAACAGAGAAGTTGCTGTCATTTTGTTCTTCAGTCTAGTTGTGGAGGATGTTGCTTCACTGGCACAAGTTGACACCATCATTGCGCTCTTCCCGGGTGAGGCTGGCTTCTGGATGGCCGCTCACTGCGGCTGCTGGCCGCTCACGCTGGCTGCTGGCTACACACGGTAGCCCATGGCAACCCACTGCAGCAGGGACT